>NW_017100194.1:843582-870198 GCF_001263275.1 Habropoda laboriosa | reverse complement strand
GTGGAACGTATCCATTACGGAAGAAACATGGCCTCGCCTGTTCCCTCTTGATGTCTCGATGCCGTGTCTTCTGCTTAGGTCACGCTAAACTCTCCCCACTACCTTGCCTTTTCCTCCTCGTTGCTCGATGGTACCTTCTTATTTGGCCCCTACTCTCTGCCATACGTACATTGATTTATACGCTTACGAACACATGCACGCGCGCGCACACGTGTGTGCTGCACGTATACGTGTCGAATCTTCCTGTTTCGAGACTTACACGCGAGAGCGCAACGTTTCACGCGGTCCCTGAACGTTTCGCGAGGTTTTCATGTAAATTGGATTTTCCTACCGCGAATCGAATGTTGATGGGATCGGTAACGAAGGCTGTTGTGTGGTTTTGCTTAATTAGCAGGCGGAGGATTCCTTTTGTTCGATGGAAAATATGTCGAGGTTTTTAGGAGATTCAGGTTTTATTAAATTTATTTTCAATGATTTAGAGGTTTGGTTAATTTTTGGAGGAGATATGCGTCGGCCATTTTGGAGAACACGAATATGGACGAAATAGCCTCTTAAGTTTCAGATAAGAATTTTTCCATGTTTAGTTAATGTTCTAAACTTCGAAAGATTCTCTATAGACATACTTTTAGACACTCGAGCAATTCTACGTCATAATTTCCGGGAAACACACTTTACACACTCATCGATGAGCTTATTATTTCGGAATTCCAGCTCAACCTCTTGCCACATGCATACCTATTCCAATCAATTAATTTGTCCAAATCGTTAAACTCATTTTCCTCCGCTCAGTATTCCAAATATGTACCACCCACGCCAATTAAACCAGTCTTGACAATTCCCATTTGAAGATACAAACCTTTGCGTCGTCGAGATTGTAAAAACAGCTTACGAAAAGAACTACGACAAGTGTAACTTAATTTCCTTCTTCTTAAAATTTAACTTCGATTAAAAATATGCGATACAAAAGAACTTTCTATATTCCAACAATTCAAGGAGTTCATATCAAACGATTCACCCTGTATATTACAAAAATTCTATTCTCCCTGTACACTAATAGAACCTTAAAATAACAACAACAACAGTAATCATTATTATCGTCTATTCCCATGCAGTATACGATTTATTGTAATTGCAAGTTTCACAACGATCGATCCTTATCAGCGACAGTATCGATATTCGAAAAGATACTCCGTTACGATCGTTGTATCGAACGTGGACGATTTTCACGAGCGTTCAGGTTACGTGAACGGATTTTTACATAACACCGGATTCTTTAAAAGACGAATAACTGTGTCACGATAGAAACGAGGCTGTAAGTACTCTATGGACAGACACGCGCGTCAACGCACCTACCTTGCTTTTGTACGCCAGGTATACACATATTATATTACGTATGCACGCCCACATTAAACCTATTACCATATTTATTGGCCGGCCGGTTACGTTTATGCCTGTAGACAGGTACGTCACGGATGAATGATGCGTGAATCAGATCAGGCGTTTAGGGTAAGCGCACGGGCACACGTGAACATCCTGGGGAACGGGGTCCGGGTGATTTCTTCGAGGAAGGAAAATTGCTGTTCCTTTATTGTTCCTCATTTTACCAATTATCATTTATCTCTATTTACTCGATTTATTTATTTTATTTGTTTTCACCGGGTAAGGACCAATTTTTATGGAAAATAACGTAGACGGAGGGTAGACGAAATATTTGTAGTTGAGAAAAGGAAATAGTCGATGCAAAGAGAAGACGATGAATAATTTAGATAGTAGAGGAAAAGAAAAATTAAATTATTCGGATATTTCAGATATTTGGCAATTTTATCTATTAAATCCCTGTGCTATCAAAATTCACATACCTATTTTATTTAATCGCGTATATTTCTTTTTCAACGTTTTTCCAAATATCCTATAAAAATATTACGTGTACAGTGTCACATAAAAAATTAGAAATTTCTTTAGAAAATTCTTCACACGCTACCACGATACCACAAATGCAAATAATTTCGACCAATTTATACAAATCCTGCGGAAGGATAAATCATTCACTCAACCAACTTGCTCGATTTCTCCAACTCGATGCACCAACCAACGAGTCCGACTTCCGTAAAAATCGATCGTTTAAAAACACTGTTCGTTCCCACATTAAAATTCAAGGAAAAACGCATTCTCGAAATGACTCAGGCTGCATTATGTACCTGTACACGATCGTTGAAATACGGAAACAAGTGAAAGTACTGTATCATATTGAAAGGTGGAATTGCTCCGTTAATTTCCCGAGCATGTCGCTTCTGTTCTCCACGTGAAAACTCACGAATCACGGCCATTTTACGAATCACCGTTGCTATTTCGACCAGTGATAAAACCCGAGCAAACAGTCACGCCGTGACTCCTGCTTCTGTTCGTTCCAGTATGCAAATCGGCCGAGATTAGAGCGCTGTATTTCAGAAAAAATTCTTCCCGCGCTTGTGTTGCTCGCTTCTCCGGCGTATCCTCGTTGCACACGCCAACGATATTACCGTTATTAGCTGACAATTCACGGATCTACGATCGTGAGCTCGATCGTGCGTACATATTCTCGTCCGTAACTTGCTATAATGTACATACCTGGTACACTTAGAGTAACAATAAATTTATGTATTACGAGAATTACATTGGCGAGTGTGAAACGTCTTATTTTATCCACTGAAAATTCTTCTATACGAGTATTTAAAAATCTCGAGGAAATAATCCAACGAAAGTACTAAAGAATAAGAGCACTTGAAACTATAATATATCGCATGAGAACTCTGGAATTTGATTAGCTCAAAGAAATGATCCTAAAAAATAACAAAATAAATTTTAGTCATCTAGAACAGCCCAAACTCCCTCAATTCGCAAGTAATTTACACCTATTTTAATTTTTAATTTTCATTGTAATCGCGCTCAAAACTGTAATACATTACTTAAGAACTCGAAAAACTAATCCCAAAAGATGTCAAAATAAATTTCACTAATCTACACCAGCTCAAACTTCCCTAACCCTTTCGACACCACCTAAGCAACAAATTAAAGAGAAAATAACAGTCACAAAAGAAGTGAATTCACCAGCACAGTTAAAAAAAATTCCTCGTAACACCTAAACTATCGCTGCACATAACCTAAAATCACCTCACAAATGATTTCCCTCAACGTAATCCAACTCTGCCAGCAAAAACCTGCCAATTCAAGAAACGTTCCGTTCAAAGTATAGCAAACCGAGCAAGCATTCTTACTGGACGAGAATGCATACAAGAGCATAGTAAGCGTATACTATCGCGTATTGTTGTGCGTGTGTGCGACTTCATTCAATTACGTACGTGGCGGCGTGCTCGGTGAAAGGTGTGCTCAGGTGTGGTTCACGTACAATCTGCACAATCGTCGATACACGTTAAATAATTCGGCCTGTTAAACGTCCAATTACGGAGACTCGAACCGATCATCGTCGCGCGGCCGACTCTCGATCACGGATAAACGACGATTTACCAAAGTGTGCTTGCACAAATTCTCTGTCACTTCCAATTCGACGTTCGTTCGTCCACTTTCCTTTTTTCTCTTCCTCCAAGCTGTAGATCGAGCCGATCTTCTCATCGATAACGCGGCTAAGCACGAATACAGTAGAAATAGAACTATGCCGATCAGCTTTTTACGACTCTTCGTCGGTCGGTTTTCGCAACTTCGTTTTATAGGTTTGTTATATTTAGCTCGTGGTGCGGTGTAAAAGTTGAAAGTGATTGTGTTGTAAAGGTATAAATAGAAAGAGCGTTGAAATTGATTTGATTAATTTATAAATTGTCTCGCGGCTTTTTATTGTTCGGAATTGGCACGGAGATGTGTATCCTTTGAAAACGGAGAATAGAAACTTTCTGGTTAGCTCTTCGTGAAATTCGAAAGTGCTGGAAGACGAGTGAACTTTTGATTCGTAAATTGCTACCCTAATAACTGGTTCGTGAGATCGTGTAGAATTTTATAATTAACTCTTGTTCTCTTCGAGCTCTTTGTTCGACTTGTTTCACCCATCTTTTCGGGAGTCTTCTTTGGAAGAGGCTCCAAGAAGATCTTGGAAGATGGTGAAATCTCTCGAGAAATTCTTGAGCAAGTTTTAAAAAGTTTAAAAGGCTCTTTAAAATTTAAAGGTCAAATTTGACAAATTTCAAAGTATCTTCAAAAAATTCTTGCAATTACAAGTTCTCCAGGATTCTCTAAAACCTCTTGGAAATCGCTTACTAGAAATTCATCAAAAATTCCAAAGAAACGAATTTACTTTTGCAACTTCGAACTCCGTTCATCTGAACCGAAGAAAAACGGCGCAGAATAATTCATCCAATGGCTTCGTAATGTCAACTTTGTTCACGAATGTCGCAACCATTTCGACACGAAACAGACTCCTCTTGGTCTCCGCGTTGAAAAAGCCGGGAAAACTTTGTTCGTTGCAAAAGAAAAGACTGCGGCGAATTTTCTAGACACCAGGTATGCCTGCGTGTCTTTACGACTTCTCAAAGTTTTCCGCGAATCGATACAAGGCGAGGGGGAATGTGAATAGAGCAGTTTCTTCGAGAATTATGGCGCTCGTCCGATGCAGATGCGCTCGATAATCGCAATAACGTTAACAAACAATGAGAATGATAATTCATCGTGCTCGACTTTGTTCTCATCGACGATGAAACGCTTTTTTCTTTTTGCCTTCGCCGACATTGTGGCGCCTTAAATCCTTTAACCACAAAGTATTGAAAATTTCTCGTTATTCAAATCTGTCTGAAAATTTACTCTAAATTGGGATGAAATTTATCAGTATTAACACGTTCCGTGCCAGACCGATTTTCGGTGACTTTCCGTTCACGCCGCGTGGATCGTATGTCGAGACTAACAGTTTTGCTTTTCGCCCTATATGTCTTCCAATATTTACAAGATTGCAAAAATCATTGTTATCGAGAAAAAGGTAACGTTCAAGATATGCTAGAGAGCAAAGGAAAAATTTTTGTTTTAACAAATTATCACCGTAGTTGCATAGTTTAAGTTAGCGGAAGGAAAAGGCCGAAATATCAGATGGACTGAACGAAAAGACCAGAGTGCGACCCACGCGGCACGGAACGTGTTAATAACAATAAATTTGTTAAATTTAGCAAATTTAATGAAATCTTTTATTAAACCAACGTAATCTCAAACCTTCCATCAAACCTCGTATAGTTCTAATAATTCTTTAAACGGTATATTATTCTCGGAAATGCATTATTTTACGTAAAGTACGAAATTCCCTGGAAAACTTCAAATCGTAAATCTATTTCAGCTTAATAACTTGCACATATTAATCTTCTCCTGCAACTAAAACGGCTTAACTGATACTTTCAAGTCACAACGATTCACAGATAAAGTCAGGCAAACTTCACCTTGCTAATGTAAAGTAACAGTTTCACCGTTTCGTTTTCGCGATAATACAAAATTAAACGTAGAACCTTCATTCAGCGTTTGTCCGTTTGAAACGTTAACGAGAATATATATTACAGCGATGAAACTTCTTTCTTTTTTTCCTTCACAATTTCATATTATTCACCTCGACGCGGCTTGATTGCACCGCGGATAGGAGGAATGAATCTCTATCTAGTACGCGGTGGAAGTGTATGAAAGGTAAACGTGAAGAATCTAATTATTGAACTGAAATGTGAGAATGGCATTATTGTGCGTTTATTAGAAATATACTCGCGTCGAGGTTCTAATTGATTCGTTCATTATTCCATTATAACCGTACAATTGTTACTTTCAACGTCGTTTTTATCGAACGCGGCAGCAAGACGATTCTATTTAAAACGCGATAAGATCGTGGCAATAAAACAACGTACGCCGTTTCAAATAATATTAACTTAATTTTCCATTTAATTCAAGTTTCTTTCCAACTACGTATGTACCTATATTCTATCTGCACTCTAAGTATGTTAGTTTATGTAGAAATAGACCTGTGCTAGAGGAAATAAATAAATAAATAAATTTGTATTAGTTGACACTGTTTCGTTTCTATAGGTTAGGTTAAATATGATTTTTAAACATACCTTTAGTATTCCTTTGTATTAATTCAGAGGTTTGCTCGCTAAGTAGGACGCTTTAGCGACAGCGTGTATTATAATCAGTGTATTTTTACCATTATCTCTGCGCCAAGTTGTTTGAGCTGCGTGTTCTATCCTTCTGTGAAATTCACACCTCTTGATCAACAGGAAACTGACCTTACCCTCTTCCAATTGTATATCAAATATTTCGCGATCTTATCAACAAATCGGCACTAACACGGTTCAAGCTTTACCGAGTATGAAAGTGTAAAAAATATCGGCGTCTGTTCGATGTTAACGTTTTCACTCTAGGAAATAAAAGAAAAAAAAGAGGGATTTCTTTGTGAAATTTGGTGTCTATTCGATATTAGCTTCTTCACTCAAGGAAATAGAAGAAAAAAAGAGGGACTTCTTTGTGAAATTTGGTGTCTATTCGATATTAGCTTCTTCACTCAAGGGAATAAAAGAAAAAAGGAGAGATTTCTTTGTAAAATTTGGTGTCTATTCGATATTAGCTTCTTCACTCAAGGAAATAAAAGAAAAAAAGAGGGACTTCTTTGTGAAATTTGGTGTCTATTCGATATTAGCTTCTTCACTCAAGGAAATAAAAGAAAAAAAGAGGGATTTCTTTGTGAATTTTGGTGTCCATTCGATATTAGTTTCTTCACTCGAGGAAACGAAAGAGAAAAAGAGAGATTTTTTGCAAAATTTGGCGTCTACTCGATATTGTCTTCTTCACTCAATGAAACAAGAGACAAAGAAATTTTTGCAAAATTTGTTATCTATTTGGATATGAGCTTCGAGTTCCCTTCTTTCACACCTATTACGTCTCTTCATCTAAAAAATCTCATAACAACTGAAAATAGATAAGAAAAATGATCTCAGAATTTTTGAATTTTTCCCAAAAAGAACCTTTCAATCTGGCAACGTCAAATTTATCTAAACACACAAAGTAACTTGCGAAACACACATTTCCCGATAATCCACACTTGTCGCATGGAACAAAGAGGAGAGGCCTTTTCGAGTCGTTTTTCCTCAGCTGCAACCGTCGATCGCAGAGTTCGTTTTAGACACGAAACGATGATAGACACGTGCACGTGGACGTCAAACGTTCGAGCACGATAACACGGTTATCGTTGTACCTCGGGGGAATTCATGCTTGTCTCGTAACAAAAAAGAAGAAAAATCTCTGATCGCATGTTCCATCGTTGGCATGTCCACACGCCAGCCGTTGTCTGGCGAATAATGCTTTATTAAAAAAAAAAAAAAAAAGAAGAAAGAGCGCCTACATCCGTAAAGAAACTACTTGACAAATGGAAAGAAAAATTCACGACGATAATATACGAAATTTTCATACGAGATCAATCGTGCAAGTAAGTATCGCGAGAAAATATCACAAGTGATGCACGGATGACAACGTATCACTTAGAATGAGTGCATTTCATTTGAGAATTTAATTTTCGCGTACGCGGCTTTCGTATTAGCTCCAACGATCGTGTAGGATGATTGCTTAACGACCGTGATAATTTTCTCGTTGCCACACTAATTCCAGTTAGTTAAGGTCACGGCTTGCAAGCTCTCGGAGCGTTGCAGAGACCAGCCAGAGTGCAATTTTTCATTAACCGTTCGTCTCATCGATAAACCTCAATGTTACATTCGTTCACTTGTGATTTCCCCTCTTCCCCCATTTTTTTCACCATTCACACACGGTGAATTTTAAATTAGTTGACATCGTGAGTCATCGGACGTAAGTTATCAATCGGTGACTTATGATAGAGAGTGCATTGTCAAGAGAAGAATTTTCAAGAAACTTCAACACTGTGATTTTGTGAATGTAACGAAGGAAACGTGGAAATGGAAAGTAGCATTATATCGATGGTAATTTAATTTCAAGATTATTACGTAGAATAGAAGTGGAAAGAAGAGATCTGCTTTTGCGCGGCAATTGCAAGGTGCACAAAGCGCGCGCAATTCAAATCGCTGTTCAATAATTCTCTGCGATTCCTTTCTGTTCTAAAATCTGAAAAAGAATCTTTCGAGGCGAGACATTTCTTTCAAATAATAAACTGCTACGGAAGAAGATTTTCAAGAGCTGTCAAAAGGTTTTCTTTCTAAGGAAAAACAAACTTGAAAAACGTCGGAATAGATATACAAGTGTAAAAGGTAATTACGTAAAAAAATTAAAATTTGTCAACATTCTGCATGCTTTTTTTCACGACCGAGTGAATTACATAAAACTTTCTCCTCGCAACGTGTCATTATCTTATAACATTCTTATCTCTGTTTTTAATACAACCTTCAACTTGGTCGAAAATTTTTTACGACACAATTCAGCGAGCAGAATTTCAATCAGAAAGTGTGACAAATTTCACGAGTTTCCTTCCAACTTTGCCCGCGCCTTGACAGTCTCCCTTGAAATCAGACCTTCGATACTCCAATTCGCGGACGATAACGCGCGCGTTGCTTTACAATCGGCGATAATACAACGGTAATAAAACTCGGTTTCGCCGAGTGGAACGAAACAACGCGTGAAACCAACGTGGAGGATTGTTCTCCTAATCCTGATAAGGAGCCGATAAAAGCTCAAACAATGAGATCACCAAAGTGAAACTTGGGAAAACCGAAAACAGCTGCATGCAAATTGCACCGATATCGACGTTGCGCCGTTTGTGCCTTGAAATTCGTGAAACAGCGTTGGTAACGTTGCGGTTGCAGCTTTGTTAGAAATGCTCGATAACACAGGTACGACGATTTGTGTATTTTTTATGCGGATCATTGAGAGGGATCAATTATGAAACTTTTCGCGGAAACCAAAGTTGAAGTGGGGAAGAAAAATGCACGTCAACGTTCAATTCCTGGAAAATTCAGATTATGTCAGGTTTGTCGTGCTGCCAAAACCATACTTTCGTAATTAGAATCACGTAAGGCAATTGTAGTCGATGGACAGGTAAATATTGCCCGAAAAACGCCAATTCATCCTCTCCGTTTTCGTTTTATAAGCGACCGTAGAACATGCTCCTGTGCAATTTTTATCAACACCGATTTCTTTCGCATAAAAATTTCCGAATCTTCTCCAAAGATGAGATAACTGTTGAAAAAATTTACAATTTAAAACTCCTAGTAATTTCGTTGCAAAAAAAGAAAATAGAAATAGTGTTAAAAATCATCGAATTTTCGCTGCATTTCAAGCAAGAACACTTTGCTCTCCTTTTAAATCATTTCTTTTAATCAAATCTAGGTAGTATCGACGAAGATTAGCATAATCCTCGATAAGAGTGGCTACAAATAGATCGCTAATAGTTCTTGCACTTTTTCACTTCAAATTTCACCTAATTGGCTCGAAACATCTTTCGTCCGGTTGCACAACACTTTTTCTGCTTTTTTTTTCTCGCATAGCGGTCGCAGTGCCGCATGTGTAATGCAAGGTTGGTCAACGGTTACTCACTGTTTATTATCATAATACGCAAGCACGTGAACACGGATTAGTAAGCCTACTCCCTGCTCTCTGTGTGTCTCGATTCAGAGTGAACCGGCGACGTTGGAAAGGAAAAAGGAGAGAGGGGAAAAAAAGGAGAAAAAACACAGGACGTTCCGAAGGAATGAAGCAGGTTTGATGATTAAAACATCCGTCGGTTTTTGCGCCAGCGAATTAACGTGAACGCTAACCTGTCATCTGGATTACTCGATTCAGCCTGCTAGACTTTGCGGAGTCGAGATTCTTTGTGCGATTGTAGTGAATAGAATCGATAATGGTAATGTCAATATGGGAAAAGGGAAGTTA
This sequence comes from Habropoda laboriosa, assembly GCF_001263275.1. Lineage (NCBI taxonomy): Eukaryota > Metazoa > Arthropoda > Insecta > Hymenoptera > Apidae > Habropoda > Habropoda laboriosa. The sequence goes on along the minus strand of NW_017100194.1, from coordinate 860,361 downwards.
TCAGTAACGCTAGTAAACGATATAACGACGGTGCAAGATAGCAATAATATTAAAATAATAAGAACAATAAAAACGGCGATTCTTTAATAGAGTATGATACTGTAGTATCGGGGCCTCCATACCCAGAAAATACGAAACCAGCACGGGACAATAGCGAGGGAGTGGTTGGCGTAGCGCTCAAAGCCGAAGGTGTCCCGGGTTCGATTCCCGTTGGGTCCCTCGATATTTTTCCCTAGGTTCCTACATATGGGGGTTCGTCCGGGATGGAGGCATCTACGGCTACACGAAGTCAGGAGGTGTGCGATGAAAACATGTCGAGGGTTGCACGTCTCCCAAAAATGCGTTGTTTCGGCTGTGTGCCACTGTGTGGGGGAGTGTACCCGAAAGTTGTTGAGTTGTGTTGCAGTGAGGACATTCGAGGGCGAATGTCAGTTCAGAATGGCTGAGTGTAGTATCGGGGTCTCCATACCCAAAAAATACGAAACCAGCACGGGACAATAGCGAGGGAGTGGTTGGCGTAGCGCGCAAAGCCTTGGCTTGCTAAGCCGAAGGTCCCGGGTTCGATTCCCTCCCGTTGGGGCCCCCTCAATATTTTTCCGTCCTCGGTTCCCTACAATTCTTTAGTAAAATAATAATAAGAACAGTAATAACAACAATGATACGAATCTGGCAAAGCTCGTTCACATTAAGTCAAACCAGAGCGAAAAATCCTCTGTGACAAAAAAAAAATAATACTAATGCAACGAATAATAATTCCCAAAAGAAAATTTAAAAATGATAGAAAAATCATTGCAAACCTACTAATTCAACTTTTCAATCGAGCAACACTTCCTGGATTAGATCATAAAGAACCAGAAGAAGGGAAGGAATCTGGCCAACGTGTGCGTGCATACACGCTGCACACGGAAAACCAACGATGGATTGCGTAATTAGGGGTCGCGAATGGCCGCGCCATTTAACCGGGAGCAAACATTTACATATTATCGAGCCGTCTGCGCGTTCTGTGTAGGAAAGAATTTGCTCACCGGCCTGGGAATGATCGGCGATCGTTTTCGATGGGTGGTGTTGCGTGTAACGGTGATAGAAACAGAGGGGTTGACGGAACACACGCAGCCACTTAATGCGTGCGATTACACGCACCCGTGGCTACAACGCACGCGACTTCATCAACAGCAGGTGGTTACCAAAAGAATTTCACAATTTACCTATTCAGACACCTTTATTTCCCTTGACACGTCACTGTGGTCGTTTCTTCTTCGTCACATGCTTTTTTGCTCTCTCAAATTCTTATTATTATTGCCATTTTTAAGGTTAATTATGCACTGGGGATTTTCTATAAGTATACTTTAATTATAATATAAAGTTATTATAATTAACCCTTTGAGTGAGAATATTTGAAATTTACTTTGTAAGTGATTCAGATAGGATATGAGATTGCAAGGATCAGGAAATGAATGCGTTAGTTTGTTGAAATGATTAAAAATTAGATAAGTAAACACAAAACCATATTTCCAGATTATTCGCAAGTATAATAATTCAAGTCGTGAAAAAAGTTTTCACTTTTTTACCACATTTTAGTGAGCACTCAAAGGGTTAAACCAAGTTACACATGGTTGCTTGTTGTTTAATTTGCAGTTACCTTTTCAGCAGTTGTTACATTTATTATAGTATACTTTTTTTCAAACTTAAAGTGGTGATTTTCAGGGGGTCAGAAAGATTTATCTTATTAATGTTAAGTTTGCCAAGTTTATTACTTTTCTCCTCAGAAACCATTACAGATACTTCCTACGAATTTTTCTTCTTTTTTTACATATTTTTTATGTATATTTATATTGTAGAATTTAAAAATATTGCTTTGGACCAAAAATATTTTAGAAAGGAGTACAAATATTGCATTTGCAATACAGTTTGCTAATATTATGCAATTCTGAAGGTAGAAAACCAATTGTGGTATAATTATTATGTTTCTTCCTATTCCTTATTAACAGAAAGAGTGAAAATAGTAACATTTTGCCAATCTACACGAAAAGATCATGCTTGAGCAAGCGTTGAAATAGATTATAAAGTAGAAAGGAAGAGTTTTTAAGTGAGTTTCATTTGACAGTGTGATTTTAGTTGTTATCCTTTAATTTCCACGGTAGAGGACAGTTTGTCGGGTTTTAAATGGTTGTTAACAAAACGTTGTCATCAATCTGTACCCTGGAGATGGAAAAAACGATATATTTTACGGATTTCGTCGCACCTAAATCCTGTTCTTCCGTTTTTCTCGATGTTACAGCAACCGGAAACCACAAATGGATCGGCATCTCGGGGCGGCGAAATCGCGTCAAAAATTGTTGACGAAATTCGATTGGATTTTTAACGATCGATCGCAAAAAACCTTGTTTCACTTCTTTTCCTAAAACAATCATCTCTCTGTTCCCTTCGTTATTTCCATGAATAATTTTAACGAAAGAGAAACTGACTAATCGAAATTAGAATTTCTGAAAACAGAAGATTAACCATAGAAGAAAGTGAAATTTTTATGAAAAGAAAATTCTGGAAAGAGAACAGTTTTAAAAATTGCGAATTCTAAAAATTTTGTGTCCCAAAGAGATCTGAATCCCAAAAATTCCGAATCCCAAAGAGATCTGAATCCCAAAAATTACGAGTCCCAAAGAGATCTGAGTCCCAAAGAGATCTGAATGCCAAAAATTACGAGTCCCAAAGAGATCTGAATCTCAAACATTACGAGTCTCAAAGAGATCTGAATCCCAAAGAAATGTGAATTTAAAAATTTTGAGTCCCAAAGAGATCTGAATCCCAAAGAAATGTGAATTTAAAAATTTTTAGTCCCAAAGAGATCTGAATCCCAAAAATTACGAGTCCCAAAGAGATCTGAATCTCAAACATTACGAGTCTCAAAGAGATCTGAGTCCCAAAAATTTCGAGTCCCAAAGAAATGTGAATTTTAAAACTTTGAGTCCCAAAGAAATGTGAATTTAAAAATTTTGAGTCCCAAAGAGATCTGAATCCCAAAGAAATGTGAATTTAAAAATTTTGAGTCCCAAAGAAATCTGAATCCCAAAGAAATGTGAATTTGCAAAATTTGTATAATTTCTATTTGGAATATTTCTGTCTTCTAACAGTCACAATGATTTTTGCTTCGATTCGTCTACATTAATATGACTAAACGACACGTCACCACTGCGATCGGATTCGTGGCTTTTCGAATTAATGAAACAGAGCGGGGTGCTTCGAATTTATTTGTGGATTTCGTGTCGTCAAGTTGTTCCCGTTCGTGCACTGCGGATAACTCTAAATGCTGGCCATTAGCGGCCGTAATTGGTAATCGATGTCGCTCGTCCCGTTTCGAAATTCAGTCCTATCAAGGAAGCTTGTTCCCCAATAACGAAACGCGAACGAAAACGTCTGTAACGCCAGAGAATACACAGGGTGCCCATAAAAATCAAACCAGCATTATCCTCAGCATTTGAAGTCTATGAAAATTCATTTGATCGACGACTCTATCACACTGTGATTTATACTTTATAACTGGAAAATATCGTTGATAATTAAGCAATTGACTTCATACGTTTTTTTCTTTTCTTAGCTCACGTGCCTCGCCTGATTCAACTTCTATTTATACTAAAATACAGCAAATTGACCAAAGAAATAAAAATAAATAAATTCACAAAAATTTATATTTTTTTTTTTTTTTAACCAAACTTTTGCTTTTCCAAAGTTTCACTGCAAAAGAATGCTAAAGTTTCTGATCGATTGCGTCAAAAAATGCTCAGAGTGAAAAAAGGGTTAAGTCACTTGCTTTTACTTTATCTCAAATAAAAAGAATTCTATTCTAGAAATTTAGAAAAACGATTAAAGGTCGAAAATTGTCTGACAAAGATTACGCAAAATAAAGGATCTGCCTGTTTTGTAGGAGGAACACGTTTGAATATTATGCACTTAATAGAGGAACAGTGTCATAATAACAGAAGCACGTGTATGAATATGAACTTTGGTATTTCAAAGTGTGACGAATCGGAATGAACAATTGTTGTCGATAGTGAGTGAAGTGCGTTTTAACTTTTACCGATGGTTGATGAAATCGTGGTGTTCAATTGCTGGAAATAGGTACAGCTTACAAGTAACTATAATCGCTGTGAAATATTTTCAAATGATAAAAACAGGGTTAGAGTTTATAGCTGCAATTCGTGCTGCTCCATTAGCCTCTTGCGATACCTTCTCCTAGTTTCTCTTTCCGCTTATTCGTTTGAATCTTCTGTTCCCTCGAATTTCATCTGAATTTACCCAGAATTTATCATCCTAATTTTTTCAAGATTTTTCCTTCGTCGAAAAAAATCGTTGCATTTAAAAATTCTACATAATCGAAGGGTGCAAATTCTGTTACGATCACAAATATGGCAGAAGAACGACGCAATAAAGAAATCAGTTGGAAACGATACGATCGTAAACGAGTTGGTTTCGTTGCAAAATAATTCGATGCAAATTGTTCGTCGTTGATGCCGTTAATTTATTCGATGTTTTCGAAAGCTTATTGATTTTTAATGTACAGCTGTTTTTTTTTTTTTTTGTTTTTTTCAATGTGGAGGGAAATTTACGATAATTTCCCGGACACTCGTGTAAATCTTCCTTCTTCGATTATTTATAGTTCATTTACGATTATTGCGTTTTCTTTATCGTGAAGTATTTTTAATCTTTTACGAAGCTAGCTTTTAAAAAGACACTTTTATACCGGATGTTCGTCACAATGGTGGAAAAAAAAATATTAGATATTTATTCTAACATTCTTTGTTGTTTATTGAATGATTAAGATATGGCGATGAATGATCTATGGAGGTGGTGGTGTATCCTCTTAACCCTAGTACTGTTCTTGGGTCATTTTCGACCCATCGCCTTCTTCTTTTTTTCCAAAACTGACCTACAGATCCAGAGACTCAAGTGGGTAAAAAAAAAAGACCCAAAGATCCAAAGGCCTAAGGATCCAAAAACTCAAAGACTCAAAGATTTAAAGGCCTCAAGATCCAAAAACTCAAAAACCCGAAGATCCAAAGACCGAAAGATCCAAAGATCCAAAGACTCAAAAGTCCCAAAGACCCAAGTACCTTAATCGTACGATCGAACGGAAGAACGCACTATTTACCTAAGCAGTCAGACTCACCACCAACAATAACCGAAGGTAATCAATTAAACGAGACAGGAGAGCGTACGGGGGCAAAAAAGATTCTGGGGCATTTTCACAGGGACAAAAAGGGGTTGCATGGAGCAACCCCTCTCGTCTCGAAGGCTCGTGGTAAGCACCGCCCTCGAAGCAACCGGGGAAACCCCCACTATCCTTAGAACATGGTGGTGGCACGAGCGACCCTCGTCGATACTGCCCACGATAATGCCGTTTCGTTTCCCCACGAGAAAACAAGGGCCGCGAACCATCGTCGTCCATGTTCGATTCGCGTTGTCCATTCTCGATCAGTCCTCGTCGATCGTTATCGAGAATCGTCATCGATCCAGTGATCCAACACGATCAGAAACCTGTGTCGCCTAAAAAATTTTTTCTCCAAACTCGACAACATCGATCTCAGTGTACTTACTTCTAAAACCTTCAAACTTCTCGCGATAAAAATATCCAAACGATCCAATTCGCAATTCGACACACGCGATGTATCGAATAATACAGCAATCTCGTAGTCACGAAGATTATTAGGAAAACGTTCGCAGAAGAGGAAATTGATAAAAGTATATTTCGCATACTTTCCAATAAGGACACGTTTCATTTCGGTTAACATGGAAAGATCCAAGTGGTTCCATTTACGTTTCAACGAAGAATTAATTCACCAAGACTAATTGCAATGTAGTGATAGAAAGAGAAAGAGAGAGAGAGCGAGCGAGAGAGAGAGAGAGAGAGTGTGTGTGATTGTGATCGTTGTCACGAGACATTCCTTCGAGGAAACAATCGTTTCGTCATGGAATTTCCATGGACCCTGCAGCATCAGACTGCAGATCCTGTTCACAACACACGGAACCACCATCAAACCGACCACCATGAGGATTCCGGAATGAATCAAGCCGCCACGCGTCGACTATTGGCTGTCGCAGGTAATGTTCTTATTGGGAGAAAATCGAGGGGGGAAAAAAAGAAATGTTCGGCTGTATGAGTAAGCGGATAAACGGGGTAGACTGGTATATCGCGAAACCGGTAACTTAAATTTGGGAAAAATTCGGTGGAAACGGGAACACGTTGCGGCACGACCGGTTACTAAATATCAAAGATAGCTGATCCAGAGGAGAAAAGATATAAAGAGATTTTCCTTCCATTCTCTCGTATCGGCGCGATATTGTAAACGTGATCGTTTTCATTCCTCTGTTTTGTTTTTAAATAGTCAGTCAGGTGAGTTTTACGACGCTGAATATTAGCACTTCCCGTCGAATCGCGATTTCGCGAGATCGTCGCATTGTTTGCTGCACGTATCGCGTTATGTAATTGCACCGTGTGTATGTGTGCCTCGTGTGACACTTTTTGATTTTCTCTCGACAACGAACGAAAGTGGTAAATATTTGTGTCGAAACGGTTTTGCTTTTGTGTCTCGTCTTTGTTGTCGGCGAAAGAAATGGAAGAGAACCGAGGTATAATTAAAATCGTCTCGATAAATACAGTCCCCCGTTGGGTTAGAATAAGCTATTAATTGGAAAATTGAAGCCATTATTTGTATTATAGCGAGACAGTGTTGGTGCGTAATGGTGGTAGGTATCGTCTAAAACGGCGTAATGGTAAAAGTTCTCTCGAACAATAGAGAAATGTGCCACTCTCTCCGACTATTAATGAAACGATTTTTATTATTATCGTAACGACGATCCATAGATCCGCGCGCTATCTCTTTTCGTGGAAACTTCCGGGTTGTTCGAAGTTGTTGAAAATGAATTATAACATGCAACGGTCGTTTTTTCTTTCTTCTTCCAACGAGTTGCACCGATAATGACAGGAACGTGGAATCTTTTCATCAAAGCTACGTGTTTTTGCTTCGAAGTCATTAGTTTACGTCTTCTAACCTCGATTACGAGAGGCTTTTAAGTTTTTTTTTAGAAAAGCGTGCACACTGTTTAATGAAATGATTTCAATTTACGTGTGTTTTTGTCTTAAATCATATTCCATTTAGGGGGGAAAAACTGTGAATAAAAACGTCTAAGCGTTCGTTAGAGCAGTCGAAATCTTGTTTCATCGAGACACGAGAGGAATCTTATCTTCACGAGTTACCGTAATTTCATGCAAAGTTTCATTCTAGGAGCGGAGAATTAATTTCTGTCGTTTAATTTAAGTTAAATCAACTCTCTGTTTCATGTTTAAGAAACTTTTTATTTGTATAAAACAAAGGAACGCAAAAAGGTAAATCTAAAAATTGGGATTTATTTCGTACACTTTTACAGTGAAAGAGTGATCATTCAGTTTAATTATTATAATTCAATGGAGGGATTTCATATCACAAGGTTGAAGTTTCGAAGAAAACTGAAGGATTCCATACCGCAACGTTAAAGTTTCGAAAGAAATTCTCATTTCTCAGGAAATTCTCAAGTTCCAAATTCCGAGAATACAGAAAATGAAAGAATTTAGTAAAATCGAACGGAACACATTTGTTTATTCTCGAGTCGCCGGGCTTAGATTCATCGATGTCTCGGTGAATTCCCCTTTGAATCGCCACGCGACGTTCTTTCGACACCTACAGAGAAGCGCGTGTACCGCGTTTATCGGTGGAAATCGCGTGGATTGCGTGCCCTCGAGGGGTTCCACACCTGTCGGTGGCGAGTTCATCCCCCCGTGACCCTGTAATTACCGTGAAAAAAGTTGCGTTCACCGATCGTTTAGGTGGTAACGCGGCGAATTCGGCAGCTGCGCTCACCCTCGACCGATTAAGGGGTGAAATCGTCGATCCGCCTCGATTAACTTCCTCCGTTTAAGCGTTCTTCCGGTTCTCCCGGGTAGCATAGTCGAGGTATCATAGGCGAGGTCTCACGGGTCAGCTGGTTGAAAAGCGATCCCGTGGAAAATTAGTTCCAGCGACAGGTGATCGCTTCCATTTTGATATTTCCGCGTAATCGTTTGCGTGGTTCATTCTGCCATTGCGTTCGTTTCAAACTTGTGGGAATAGACATAGGTGTGGAACTTTTAACCATATTTTATTGGAGAATATGTAGTTGAAATATTGCGAAATTTTAGTTAAAAAAGTATACCGAATAATGTGTGTCATATTTTTTAAAGGGAATTTTTACAACATTCCGCAATATTTGTTTTAGGGAACGTTCGAGATATCTGAAAATATGCTTCGAAAACGTAGCGGTCTTTTTTCCCGAAGGACGTGCATTTTACCTCGAATTCCATCGACTTTTGCCGCAGACCATTAGTATGATTGTCAGTTCTGCTGGCAACAGGCGAACTTTTTTTACGAGCTCGAACGAAAGTGAGCTAATTTTCATAGAGGCGACACGGCTCCAACTGGCCATTTCCAGCGCATTTCTATTTGCTTTGTCGGAGAAAGTCGGCGTAGTCGTGTCCTATGCACGAGAAGTCGTCTTGCATCGTTTCGGGCTCGATCAACCGAACCGAACAAAAGTGTGCACACTTTTACACGGCCGACGTGCCACAATTAAAATCCTCATTTTTCCATTCCGCTCTCCGCTGTACAGGTTATCGGCCAATAGAGCCATTCACACACGACACTTCCTACTTTACGTAATTCCAAACAGAAGCAAGATATGAAACTGCCATTAATCTTACGTCAAAATCTGTCGAAACGAGAATCAACGGGAAAAAATCGATCGTTTATAAGGAAAACCGTGATGAATATGATCGATTCAACGACAACCCTTGTTCCCTTGAAAAATTAAGTTTTTTCACAAGATTGTCATTGTTACTATTATTGTTAGGGTTAATCCCTACAACATGAAGGTAAAATCACACTTACGTAAAGCACAGTGTTTGAAGTACATTTATTACAATGCAATTTATAGATTTAGAATGCTAATGATTCTCAGAAATGGCAATAATGATTTTTCACCTGAACGTAGTTGATGCATCGCTAAAAGAATCAATCAAACGACGATATTTGTTTGCTTCAAGTGAGATTCTATCGATGGTCAAATTCGAAAGAAGAATTCGGCCAAAGAAGTCGAAGATTTAGCTAGTTTCGCAACCCTCGTTGAAAAAAATACAATTCCTTCGAAAAATCGATCACATCCATGAATTAAAGAGTCAGTAATACCTGTATGGACAAATATTTACCAATGGTATCTCATATTAATTTCATTCAGGATTTTGGAGACGTTGATTGCCATTGTAAAAATTAAGAAAGATAATCCGGTACGAACGTTTTTACGTCTTCCCATGTTACAGTTGCGAAACACAGTGGTTAGGGCGTTTGTTATCGTGCAACAACCACGAATGGAGTGACATATCGCTCGAGAGGCGACGTTCGACTGAAGGACGATAAATTTTCGCGACAAATCCTGCACCGTACACGAAACGAACACGTGCGGACTATTACCTCGCCGTGCACACACACGTGACGTTCTTTGTTACATCCGCGAATCCCACGTGTACACGTGTTGCCACGCTTCGATTACGTCGCGAGAGCACGATTTTACCGGTTTTATCCTAACGTTTTAACAGAACACCATCCTATCTTTTTTGCAAAATTTCTATCAATTTTTCACCCTTCGAATCCTTCAATTTACAACCTCTTTTCCAAACTCACCGACAGATCGATAAGATCCAAAATAAGCAAGCAATTCAAATCTTCTCCAGCCTCAAAATTTCAGAGATTACTCTATATACCTATCATTTACTATTGTTCACGCTATTGCAGCTAAATCATTTAACAGATGTCAAATAAACGACGGTCTTCTTCGACCAGTCCGAATTTTGGCGAGAAAATCCTTGACCCAGAGACCATCCCCGAAGCATCCCAACGAAATCGATTGGAAAAGATCCGATTCGAAATCGTTCAGTCAAGGTTGCGATCGTTCGGTCCATCGAAACGCCAATTCGAACTAGTTCCAGCACGAACTTACGTAAACACGTAACACACAACGTAACACACGTTATTCGACGCTAATTACAGGCTGTGCACGTGAAACAAGCTCTAATTCGGACGTGATTCCGTCGGAGTTTCGATGGTCAGAACGATAAGCAAACAAACTTTCGTCTCGTTTTCACAAACTTCGATTCTCCTCTAGTCGATTCCTAGTACTTCCACCTAACCATTTTTCCCTCTCTTCCTTTCGGAAAGAAAAAGCAATATTGGGAACAACATCGGCGAGGGGAGGACACGATCGTTGATAATTTCGCGATTTTTTTTTCGTTGCCCGGTTTCGTTAAAAGTCGGTCGATTTAACGTACAATCACGGCCGTTTCGTCGAGTCGCCTAACGACTTCCTGTTGCTTTGTTCCTAATAACAATGTAATTATTACGCAAAAGGCAGAAACTCGGTGAAACTCCGCGTGGCCGGCTCGAGCGGTGTGCACGCGGCCGCTCCAGCACCGTGGAAAAAGACAATCTTCTGTTTTTTATCTTAGAAAGTTATTCATCCTGCCACGACGATTTTTCCGCGGACAATGAAATTGCCCGTGCTTCTCCTTGCCTTCTTTCTCACTTTCGCATCCCATTTGTCTCCTCCTTCTCCCTTCCCGCTTTGCTCAATCGGAAAAACGTTCCCAAACGACTTTCCTTGGACTTTGTGATGATTCTAAAAATAACTCGTCTCTGCAGATTGAATTCCATTTATTTTACTTTCTCATTGAGCTTTTTTTTTTTTTTTACTTGCAATAGGCGCGGCAGCGGAATGTGACGATTTTCAGAGAGACATTTTGTGGGATATTCGAGTTAAATTGAGGCAGAATATCTTTATTTAAAACAACTGGAAAGAAAATTATGCAGTTTAGTCAGAAGTGAAATATCGCTTTCACGTGTCATTGTGATGTGATTGGATAGAGATATTCAATTTCCATTATAAATTCATCAGAGCGACTTAAAGCAGGCTCGTACGATGCGATGCAAAAATACTTTCACCGCCAAAAAATTATTTACAAATTAAGGAGAGAGAAAACATCTAATATTGGAAATCCCGGGAGGAATGGCCAAAAGTCACTACTTCAATTTTTAACCGATCACTATTTTCGAATCGGCGTGAAATTTTAAATATATCTACCAATTTTATTTTCACGCAATGAATAATATCGGTAGGATTTTCGGGAAAAATTGTCCAAAACTTACCCTATATTACAAATAAAAAATTCGTTTTCCACGTCCTTCTATTTATGCGACGGAAATTATGGTTGTTTATCTATACCTACCTAGTACATACGCTAAGACTGTCGTAATAATATTCAGATTCAAGTCCATCTTGCCGCACAGGGGCGGTGTTTGGTCGATAGTTCGAGGAGGGATTGGTTGGCAACGGCCCAACCACCGGTGTAATTCACCCCTCGGATTTCTGTCGCGCATATTATATTGCTCTTGGCGTATATATGCCCTCCGCGATCCTTTGGCTGACCATTTCAAAATGGCGAACGTTTCTTGGCAACAAATCCACGATTCTCCATTTGCGTTAGAAAGAAAGTCATTCGCTTCCTTCCATCTTTTTACGAATTTTCACACAACTTCCTCGATCCTACCACGTTCATTATTTTTCCACGCATGTTTCCAAATGCTTACCTATATCCACCTATTTACTTCAAAATCGACACGAAAAACTCGGCAAAAAAAAAATTCTCCAAACGTTACAGCGTGAACCAGTGGTCGTGGAACGTCCAAGAACAGTTGCCCGTTTAAAATTCCACCAGTCATTCTGGGATAATAAATTCCCGTAAAATGTGTAACGCTGCGCGATCATGCAAAACGACAGGCGTGTAAGTACTTTCGGAGCGGCATCGTTTTCATGGAAAGAATTCACTTGACGATTTTCCTCACGTGTCCCCGCCCGTCCTCGCGCGTGTCGTCTTCTTTCACCTTCGATCGAGCATCACCTGTGATTTTCCTATGGAACACCACACAGCCAAGAAAGAGGGAACAAGCGGAGAAAAGAACGAAAACGAGAGAAACGAGAAAAATGCCTGCACTCGCAGAGATTTTCCATATTACAAAACAACGTCGATCTCCCAATTTGCCTCTCGCCTCACTCCAATTCCCTCGCCGTTCAATTTTTCTCTCTCTCCCGTCGATTCAATTGTAATGGGTGACGTTGTTCGAGCGACTGGAGAAGGATAATCCGTATGTAAAATGAAGGATCGTTTCGTCATAATGCACCGGTGTTAAATGAGTATCTGCATAGGGAACACGCGTTGCCTGTGATACCAGTTTATAGAGTATGTTGATGAGGATTCCTCGGCGATTGCAGCTTTTTCTTCAATCGAATTCCTCGCGTCCGTTTCCAGATGCTTTCGAAACTCGCTTCGAGGAAGAGACTGCACAGAAAACTGTTATGCGACTACCTGAAAACAGGTTCGCATGAAAACGTAAACTCGTTTTAATGCCTGCCTCAATGCGTGTCCTTGTTCTGCCTTCATATTTATACATATCGCGAAACGCAGCTTCGGACCCTCGTTACTTTGTGCGCTGCGAAGAGGAGGGTAATTATGTTCGGTTAATTAAGACGTACGCTTGTGCTGTTCAAAAGTTTCCAAGTGATTAGCTTCACTCGCGTCTTACCGCCGATTCCAAGAATGCGAAATGTGTATTTCTACGACCTTCTTTATCGCCGATATTTACGATCCGAGGATCGTAAGATCATTTTCTTCCACTGAGACAACCCTAATCTCCTTCTTGGGCATACTTTCGTTTTTAATCGTTAGACCTTGCCCTAAATTCTACTTGTACATCGATATTAAAAGCTTAAATCTCAAGCGTTCAATATCCTTACGATACTCTGGTCCACAAATTTTCAAATTTTGCACTCATACTGAAAAAATGATATTTTTGATGGTGAGGAATATTTGAATAATAAATTATCGACGCCTTCAAGTCTACTTCCCTCTCACGACTCGGGGAAAATAATGTTTCAAATTACCCTGCGATTTTAAAAACCAAACATCTATTCTCGAGTCCCCTTTGCATTGTTTACCATTATGCAATAGTCACGTGTAGAGATTACGTAATATACGTTATCTTACGCTTAGCTTACTGAATTCGGGAATTTTTCTTTACACCCCTTTTGCTTTCACAGTATTAATAAATAAAATTACGACTGTTTTTCCCATACTAAATCTAAAATTATGCAATATTCTGATTATGCACATGCAGAGTTCGTTTAATTTTGGAAGTGGCAAAAGTCCTCTTTCGCGACTGTAATTTCGTTTAATTGGAGCAAGGATGCATCTCGACGAGAAGAAAACTATGTCGTGTTTGCTTATTGGTTGATATGTTTGTTGTTGCGAACGCGGCAGCGTTCATTGATGGGCCGAGTAGGCTCGTACGATGCGTATTTTCAAGCCCAAGTCTTAAAGGCGCCCTTACACTTGCCCGGCTGCTTGAATGGCCGACCGGAAGCGACGAGTTATGACACTTGACATCAAGTCTTAAACGCTTAAGTGTGGCCAGGCTGCATGATCACATTGTATTCTTCGACGCGCGCGAGTTTACGCTCGCTGTCGAGAAACATGGCCTGATTCTTTCGGTGCTTCGAGCTTGGCAAAAAAAAAAAAAAAAATGCCGGATATGATACGTGAAGAAAGCTATAGTTCGTTCGGTGGAATTTTGTGAAACGCTTATTTAATATTCCACCGCAGTCCAACGCTAAAATTGTGCTACGTGATCGCAAATTACTATCCGATCAGCCATTTTATTAATTTACTTCCGCGAGCGTAGATCCATTTTGTACGAAAAAATAAAGTTAACCGAGAAATGGATTAAAAATCATATTTTACAAATTGGACAAATTTACTGTAATTTGACAAGAAATTTTCAATTGATTCTAAAATTCATCTGTCTGTCAGAGATCTAATTTTCAGATCGCCAATTCTTTTCACTCGAGAACACGTTTCAAGGATCATAAAAACACTTCCTCATACCCATCTGCTGTAACAACGTTATGTCACATTCTTCTTAAACTTACATCCTCGTCATCTACATACGATTCAATTTCAGCTTCGCATCTACTTCAGTTCCAACGTTAAACATTCGCCATCGTCACACTCGTGTCTGATTCAATTTCAATCGTTCGTTCGTTGTAAAATACGATTTGCGGCGAACAACTACAGAGTTTCCCAGTGGAAATCGTGATTTCTCCCGATACACTTCGACGATCGAATTTCGTCTCGTAAGTCGAACGATCGAAGGAAACGAAAGGAATTCGTCTGAGCCACGACAATGAAGAGGTTCGTGTACGTTGACATTTTCTTCGTTCGTCTGCATCGTCTTCGAGCTCCAATTGCCCGTGAAATTCGCTCCACTCAATGAATCCGCACTTTCTCTTACGCTTCTTACGACCATTACGGTGCATTACCGAACTCACCGCCATTAAAGTACTGAATTATGCTTGCAACACATTTTTGGGTACGCTACACCGGTGGTTCTTGAGAAAGAGGAGTAACGCGCGATCCCAGATCTTTCTCTTTTCTCTTCGAGAGTGTCTGATACTTCTGACATTTTTTAATTCACTTCGTTGGAGAAAAAAAATAATAGAAATTTCAATATTAATTGAAAAAATAATTCTCAGAGAATATCAAAGAGTTCTCTCGAAGAGTGTCTCATATTTCTAATATTTTTTAATTAACTCCGTTGGTAAAAAAGAAACAGAAGTTTGAATATTAATGGAAAAATAATTTTTAGCCAATACAGTGCGATCTTAGAATTTTATCACAGATCTTTCTCTTCAAGTTACAACGACGAAGATATTTCTCATATTTTTCAAATAGCTTCGTTGATAAAAAAAAAACTAGAAATTTGAGACTTGATTGAAAAATAATTCGAGTACATTGAAAGGAACTCGAGGAAGCAATTAACAAGACGTGAGATCAGATTTCAGGGTCATCTACATTTCTTTCGAATTTATCTTTCTCTTCAAGACCAACTATTGCTACCAATATCCAAGAGAATTCAACGACCTATAACAACATGACCTTCGAGTGACTTCTCAGACACAGGTTTCCTTTCGAATCTACTTCAACATTTCCTGTTACGAGTACACTCGGCGGATAAAAACGTTGAAATTAATACCGACGCTACAATCACGTACGAAAATGTCTCGAGAGATCAATTTTTCTCGGTGATCTTTCAAACCTGTCAGTTTAGAAATTCGACGGATATTCGCCTCTGAAAAGAATTCTTTTTAACGCAGAAATGTTTATCGTTAACGTTACATCTTTTTCTATCCTCTTATTCGTCACTCCTCGTTAATTCAATCCTCCAAATTCTGCTTACTCCTCGTGCAAAGAATTCTTCTAATCAAGACTATAAAAGGACATGACGTTACCAGTTTCTCGGAAAGTTCAAACAAGATTAGAATTCATATTTTAATAAGCCCAATTATCTTTCGAGACAATTAAAAAGCAAAGATCTTCGACAAATTCCACGAATTCTTCCAGCCGAGACAATAAAAGAACATAACGTTACCATCTTTCCAAGGAATTAGGAATAAAAAAAAACTTAACCAAATCGCACCGAAAAACATTCAGACTCCACTGGAACAAGTGTCTTCCTTAAAATCGCCAAAAATCCAGCGGTTTACGTAAAAGAGCGTACGTCTGTTCGGCTGGTTTCGACGTGGAAGACAAAAGTAAGGTAAAAAGTGGAAGAGGAAAAAGGTTAGCAGAGTAAGAGTACAGGGAACCTCAAGGAGACGTGGCTGAATTGTGTGTGCATAGTCGTACACGATTTCGAAATCAATCCCTTACGCGTGTTCGGCCGAAAGACCTTTACGAAGACCTCGAGGTGAAATATATTCATGCCTCTGCGTCGGTTGTTCTCACCTGCAACGCCTCGCTACTCCCACACGGATATCTCTCTCACGGAATACCTGAATTACTTGCATCCTCATTCCTGAGCCAGCTCGTTGCAAGAAATAACTCGGACAGTGTAGACGAGGATGCGCGCTTACGCCATTTTT
Organism: Habropoda laboriosa; assembly: GCF_001263275.1. NCBI lineage: Eukaryota > Metazoa > Arthropoda > Insecta > Hymenoptera > Apidae > Habropoda > Habropoda laboriosa. Next base: position 844,275 of record NW_017100194.1, on the reverse strand, counting down.
TCGCGATTCCCTATCGAGCGAAACCAGGGAAATTCGCCATGTTTATGGGACGTCTTTATTTGCAAATTCAAATATAATTTGCATATGTGTAATACGAATTTAGAAGTAATTTTTACGTTAGAATTTTCATTTTGAAAAATACAATATCCAAGTTTCACATATTTTTATGTATTTATGGTTATTGAATTTTTGGTACACTCGGTACATTAAAGCTGCAATTACCAACGAATATTAATTTCTTCTAACGTATCCTCAAAAGTTAAAAACTTCTTTGGAATACTCCAAAATTCACGAGTGTAATTGTAACGTGTCCCTGACTTAAAATTCCACTTTATTTCTATTTTCTCATTAGTGTATTTTCTCATTAGTCTTTTCACGAAAAGAGAGTATAATTCGATTAACAGTTAGGCTCCGCTGTTTTACATCACAGCAAGAAGTTTTACGCGGAGATATATTTAGTCGACGTTATCGCGATCTCCCGAGATCGTTATCAGTTAGCAATCAAAGGCAAAGCAGGACCGACTGAAGCTTGGATTCTTCTTATTTTCACTCAGGTCGGGGCGATTTTGTCGGAGGCATAGACAACGAGGCCCTGGACTTCTCGCAGTTGGAAGATTTTATCAACAGCGACAGCGAACAACCGGCCACGTAAGTGATTTTACTCTTGCATATAAATTATCTCCATCGTAACGT
>NW_017100194.1:832043-843566 GCF_001263275.1 Habropoda laboriosa | reverse complement strand
AAAAAAAAAAAAAAAAAACAGAATGTCAAAAAAAAAAAGAAAAGAAAGTTTCATTCAAAGGGTATTGCAAAATTCTACGTTATTACGTAAAACGACTGAACAGAGGTTTCCGATGAATTTTCATTGAATTTCAAGCTACGATCGCGTGAAATTCCATTACTTTAAAACTGGAACTTAATTGGTTAATTAAACCAATTTCAAGGATACCAGAATACACGATATTTTCCATGCATCTTTGCAAAAATTTGCAAGCTACTGCTGATGAAACCGATAAACAATTAAAAATCCTTAAACAATTACGAATTAAACTTGTTTCGTCTTATTTATTACGGATAAAGGAAAAAATTCAAGGATGCAGGAACGAAAATAATTTTTTACATTCTCACACAGTTGCGTGAATAAACGTGTTTTATTTATCGATGCAATATTAATTATTCCGAAATGCCTGAAATACTTTTCACGTTTTCTTCAATTTATCGCGCTACGAATATTACTAGTCGATTATTAAGGAACACACGATTTTAGGAGTTTCTTTTTTTAACGTCACCAACGTTCGATAGGAAGCCATCGTTGACGCCTACATCGTCGACACACGTGCGCATGTGTAACATTCCCCGCAATCAGAATCTCCATTTTCATCATTCATCAATACGCAGCACTTATTAATCTCCTTTTTTTCCTCTTCACTTTTATCGACTCTCGATAAAACAGACTTCGAACCTGTGGACCAACTTAGCTCCCCAAATTTCCTGATTCATAGACTTACACGTATTACGATTAAAAGAAAACGACAAGAGAAATACATAAATTCCAAAAAATATGTAACAATTATACGACAAATTCGACTTCTTAAATCTGCAATCGAATAAAATTTAATAAAATGATAACCCGTTACGTGTAAATTCCAACACCTACAACCACTTCAGAATTACAGAATGTTTCTGCGAATTTAGTATCTCTCATTAGCTTCCAGTAACAAGGCCATAATTTCTAACTCTCATTGTGACAGCTGTACTACATACCGATCTATCAGTAAACGACTTAAACAGTCTAAAAAAAAAAAGCTGAACTCTCTTTCTCAAAAAGAAATTACAAAAAATAAGTACAAGAAGATTAACGAAACCTCAAATTAACATTTTCATTCCAATACTTAACCAAGTAATATCTAAACCAGCACTTTCAAACATTCCATACACTGGATGCCGAAAAGTCGTTGCAAGTGCAGATAATCCAGAACTTATGGTTGACAGTGTACACGTCTGCATAAAACGCGCGCAGAAGAAAAAGGATGGACGCGACTGTGGCAGAAGCTAACGCACACCAGTCAACAGACTGTTCAACACGAACGTGTACGTGCATAAGGGTGTGAAAGTGTGCGTGTGTGGAAAGAGCAGACAGATATCATGTGGTAGCGACCGCAGAGGTGTAATGATATAATGACAGACAGGCTGGACGGAATTGATGGAATCAGTGCTTGCCGCGTTAGGCCTGGTAATCCAACCTAACGCACTCGTCCCATTAAAGGCCCCGCGCTGATCTCAGAAACAGATTTCATTCACGGATCAAACGAATGGAAGCTCTTCACCCTTGATCCCTGTTGCCTCGTCGGCCAGCCGGATTAAAACCGCGAAAAATCGCCACTTCTCGCTTAGTATTTACCATCGTCACGAGAGTCTCTATTGGAAACTGGATGTAATCTTGTGTTGAAGAGTACGATGATGCGCGGAGAAAGGCCCATTTGGTGAAATTTGCAAAGTTTTGAAAATATATGTATTCAACGTTCTTTATTCGAATAAGCCACTACCTTTCTAATTTTAAACATGGCGATATGGGGAAATTAATGAATTTATTTTCAACAAGCAAATTAAATTTAATATATTGAAATTTATTAAAATTTTAAGGAGATTTAACTCGTTTCGCAAATTTCTCAGATAAACGATTTTAAACAAAATATCATATATTCTCACTTTTAACCACGATCAAAGATAATCATTTCAGAATTATTACTTCACTGCATTCGAGTCCCAGTTCGTTACGAACAAAGTATTTCCTTGTTTGTATTATTCGCTGTCACGAACGAGAGACAAAAATCTGCGAGACAAAGTGTCAGGGTATCGCGTGAATGAATTTTCCATAGAATGCATGAAAAAGCGTAATCGTTTGCGAGCCGACAAGAAAATATTCAATGGTAATTGGTACAAGTTTCAAGGATCCGGGGATTTGAAATCGCGACAGGATAATTGCATAATTACGAGGAGCAATATAATAGTACGTATTATTCAACGTAAATCGTTGTTCAGATCGTGTTTGCGGAAGTGGATTTCGTAGAAAATATCCAATGGAAAACCCGAAAAAATCAAATTCTTCCCTCAGTTATAAAACGTCGTAACCGTGGAGGATCTGTCAAAGGCGCCGGTAAATCAACCATTGATCCGGCGATGTTGATTGGATTTTATAAGTGTCGATTTCGATTGATTCATTAAGCTTGATTTTCTTCTTCGAACAATTATCTCGAACAAAGAAGCTATTACAAGACCGTAGAATTTTATAAGATCGCGGAAATTATTATCCATCAGTGGCTGAAAAAGTATCGAGCAACTGTCTTGTCTAGAAATTTCGTAACCGTGCGCAAAAACGATTAACGAATCAATCTGCGATCGATTAAACGATTCCTCGTTCTCTTCGCACGTTTCTTACGTATCTCGTGGGGAGAAATTGTTTAAATTTCGTCGAAATCAAGTACTCTAATAATAAAATCTCAAATCTACAAAATTCTCTTACGCACAACGAAATTACCGGTTCCAAAGATTCCGAATTCTTCAGCCGTCAGAAATACCCCAAAGAAACGACAAATATTCCAAAAAATAAATTCCCAAATTTCTTTGCAAAATTCTCAAATATTTCAGTAAACAAAAAATATCTCTGAAACCGAATCCCAAGTCTGCAAAACTGCCAGACATGAAAAAAACCGAGGTTCCAAAAATTCCGAATTCTTCAGCCATCAAAAATACCCACAGAAATAAAAAAAAAAAAAATACCCCAAAAACAGAAATTCACAAATTCCACAAACTTTCTTCGCAAAATTCTCGTTAAACAGAAATCAGAAGCCCCGAAGACTCAAAGTTCCCCGATAGATCTCTCACAGTTTCCAAACTTATTCGTTTTCAACATTAACGAATTTCACGGCAGATATTTCGCGGACACCCTTGCTCACAATGAGAACGGGGGTGGAACGACGACGCACGGTGGTCGCGTGGAGGCGGCGGCCGCTCAACAACCACCGTCTCGATTGCCATCGCCGATTACCCAAAGTCATCCGGTCTCGAGTACGTGCACATCCGGCACCACGACCGTGCCAAATGGCGCCGCTTACAAGGATCCGCAATCGTACGTTCACCCGTAAGTCGAGTTCGCCTAAGGGCTAGAATGTCAACCTCCTCGGGATTAAGTCATTTGAGACTTTCATGGTTCGAATATCTTCTAAGTAGATACTGAGACCTTTTATTTCAGAATGCTTCTCTTTCCTAACACTTCTTTTTTCTCTTTTCCCTTGTTTGTCAGATTATCTTGCAGTTAACAGTGCAAGCAAATTAATTTACATAACGTTCTAGTTATTAAGGGAATTAATTTGTGAATTGATACTTCATAAATGCATCGAGCTTTTTTAATGTTTGCTTACATCGTGTTATAGTTAACGTTGAATTTGAAGATATTCATTCTTCTTCAATACTGCGATATTTTAAAACTCTATTTCTCTCAGAATACTGAAAAATATCATTATTTTGCCGTTGTTCAATATTCTTTAATATTGTTTACTATTATTGTATTTTATTATCGTTAGACTATTCTGAAATATTATTTTACTATCGTTCAATGTTTTTTAATATTGTTTAACTGTTCTTATATTTTATTATTATCAGACTATTCTAAAATATTATTTTACTATCGTTCAATGTTTTTTAATATTGTTTAACTGTTCTTATATTTTATGATTATCAGAATCTTCTAAAATATTATTATTTCACTGTGGGTTACAATTTATACTCGAAAATAAGTGAATATTATAATACTTCATATACGAGCACCATTCGATATTTCATTTCCAGACACGCGTTACCAGAAAGCCCACCAGACAGTGGCAGCGAACCGCCATATTCGCCGCCTGGTCACAACGACACTCAGCACGTACATTCACCGCGTAAGTTCACCAAATATCCCACAAACAAAACCATCGTACTAAATTCTCGATACATTATATTCCACCACGTCCCATAAACATGTCCCTCAACGAAAAACACTTTAAACAACCTCGCACAATTCTCTACATACTTCCCCCTAAAATTTCAGATCAAAAGGTAGCTCTTCAGGAAATGCTTCTTCATCATCAAGGTAATCAGGCTAATTACGCACCAAATTTACTACCGTCCTCGCCGAGGACGTTAACATCCTCCACCGATCCGATGTTACTGACGCATTCGGTGCTGACGTCCCATCTCGCGTCAGGAACACCGAATATTCCGTCGCAACAGCAACCGATAGCTCAGACATTAGTGCCTTTGCCGCACGAGCATAGTCCCGGTAACATTAACACGCTGTATTCGTCGCTCCAATCGGCGCCCAAGAAGAGAAAACTGAGCCAGGACGGTCTTGTCCATGTGAAGCAGGTGCAACGAGTAAAATTTTTTACCATGGCTATATATCGTAGAATACGTAGACACATAAGGGAACCACGACACGTTCACTGTCCCAGGAGTGCCAAGTGCAACCTTAATTCAACTTAATCGTTCGATAAAATGACAAATTATCTCGCCTTTTCTGGGGGGACATACCTGTTCCCTGCATTTGAATAACACTTTATAGCAATATAGGCTTGTTTTTCTATCAGAAAAGCTTGCGTGCACTTATGTCGAGTTTAAACTGTCCTGAGTCGTGCGTGCGGTTCGGTGGACAGTGAACGTATCAATTATTATTAATTTTCTTTATTTTATGGAGCACAGAGAAAATATGTTCACTTTTTAAAGTATTTTCTTTCGTAAAGGGCTGTTTAGATTGAATTCATTTTGTGACAAAATGTTATGTGCTTCATCTTCTTAAATTTCCAAGTTTAAATTAGATTTCAATTTCCATTTGATTTATTGTATCAATTAAATTCCTAAGTTTAGGAATTACTAATTCGACGATTGGCATAAAAAAGATTGAAATATTGATCTTGCTCTTTAGGAACCTGAACTAGGCACAGTGGAGCACAGTTGCAGCAGCAGTAGCGCGGTTCTCGATGGAGACGAGGTGGCGGATAACAGCTACATCGACGCGAGTTACCAGTGCATCCGGTTTCATCCCTTTCAGCAGACTTCCTGGCATGTTCTTTGCGACCACAATCTGAAGGAACTTCCAGTGCCCCATTATCGTGTGGACGCGGATAAGGGATTCAATTTCAGCAACTCGGACGACGCGTTTGTGTGCCAGAAGAAGAATCATTTTCAGGTATGGCAGCACGTGTGAAAGAAAAATTTCAAATATTTTCCATATTTCTTAGAAAAATAAATCACACAGAAAGGGGTTAAACAGAGACCTGAATTCCTTCAAAGAGAATGATATAAATGAATGATTATCTCCACTAAAATGGAACCCTGAAATTTCCTTAAATTTCGTTCGCCACCTAATTCAATCCTCACCTTACGTCCCAAGCCTCTTTCCTATCTGTGGATGTAACTGGATGAAACATTGTGCTTTAGATTACCTGCCATGCTCAGTTGCAAGGCGAGGCGATATTCGTGAGGACCGGCGAGGGTCTGAAGAAGATAAGCAGCTTCCAGCTGCACTTCTACGGCGTGAAAGTTGAGTCTCCGACGCAAACGATCAGAGTCGAACAGAGTCAGAGCGACAGGAGCAAGAAACCGTTCCATCCAGTGACGTAAGTACACGGATAAACATAGAAAAGGTGCGGTAAATCATCGTTATCAAAGTCATATACAATATATATACATGTATGTACACGCATGTATATATATATGTATGTACACACATAATTCTCCTTTTGTTTTACATTTTATACCACACATGAAAAATTATCAAGCAAACTTTTCGGAACCTTTGGTGCGAAATTCTATCATTTTTTTCTACGAAGACCATTCAAATCGTTACGTAACACTAAAGTAGAGCTGCTTTTAGGGTGGAATTAGGCGGCGAGCGTGTTACGAAGGTAACCGTTGGCCGTCTTCACTTCAGTGAAACGACCAGCAATAATATGCGAAAGAAAGGGAAACCGAATCCGGACCAACGATATTTCCACTTGGTTGTCGGTTTGCATGCACACACTGCGGACCAGGCCAGCTATCAGGTGGTAGCTCATGCATCCGAGAGAATAATCGTCAGGGTAATTATCTTCGTGATCATGGTACCGTTCGATGTTCGTTTAGAATTTCATTCCGAAAAAAAAAAAAAACAAAAGTGCGTTCATAATGAGTTCTGTGATCCTTCGAAAAAGTGAACGATCTGGGGTACAAGTATTAAATTCCAACGAAAGCAACTTGCACCAGTGTTAAATTAATTAAAAAGAAAAAATACTTGGACGGAGAAAAATATTCTTGGCGACTCGACACAAATTGAATTAGAGAAGGATAGCTAACAATCTTTCTCATTTTGATCTTCCTTTTGAAGGGAATACTACTAAACGAAAAATTCTACAATGCACTCGTGGAAACGCATTTACAATCGATATCTACGCTAATTGTTCTTACACAAATTACAATTCTACAGGCAAGTAATCCCGGTCAGTTCGAGTCGGAAGGTAGTGGAGTAGGTGCAGAGGGTGGGTGGCAAAGGGGAGCAGCTCCAGACAGCGTTTACCATGCTGGTCGAGTTGGAATCAACACAGACAGGCCTGACGAAGCTCTGGTTGTTCACGGCAATATGAAGGTATTTTTCATTTTAACAGAAATAACGATTTCATGGAAGAAACAAGCGTACCATTAACGAAAAGAATTATACGTTCAAAAATTCAATAGAATTCATGCAATTGGGGCACTTTTAAGTGGAATTACACTTCAATGCTACAGATTATACTTTAATGCTGAAAATTCAATAGATACACGTGTACTATTAATCAATTCCCACAGGTAACCGGCCACATTGTTCAACCGAGTGACGCACGAGCGAAGCAGAACGTTCAGGAAGTCGACACGCGTGAACAACTACGAAACGTGCAGCAATTAAGAGTTGTTCGGTATAGATACGCGCCAGAATTTGCACAGCACTCTGGTCTGGGTATTAAACAGCAAGAGGACACAGGTGTGATAGCGCAGGAAGTGCAGCAGATACTACCGGAAGCTGTGCTACCAGCGGGAGACATAGTCCTACCAAATGGCCAGAGGATCGAGAATTTCTTGGTGGTGAACAAGGAGAGGATTTTCATGGAGAATGTCGGTGCTGTGAAGGAGCTGTGCAAGGTAAGATATTTTGTCTATTTTATCATAACTGAAGGATTTCGTGTCACAACGTTGCAGGTACCAAATTTGAGACACTGAGGTGTTTAATTTTCTTCTAAAAATTTATCTGAACACTGATTGGACAATAGTTAAATACGACAGATCCCTTCGAAAATTATACTCTTTCATACCGGAAACCTTGTGACTTAGAATCCTTCAATTACTGATTTTTCTAAAATTTTTATTATGAAATTTGTTAGGTGACTGACAGTTTAGAGACTCGCATAGACCAACTGGAGCGGATAAACAAGCGCCTAGCGAAACTGAAGAGAGGCGACAGCCTCAAGAGTTCGATTAGTACAATCTCTAGTATATCAAGTAACAAATACTCATCCTCTATCAATAGCAAGACCACTGTACCAGGGAAAAGTAAGAAGAGTGAACGCGAGGACGAACTTCTGTGCAGCAACAAGTTCATCCAGATTATCATCGTCATACTTATCCTTATCATGGCGTTTTGGTAATTCTACGTATTCTCACATATTCTTCAATCGCTCTTCGAAAATCAATTGAACACTCCAACAAAGATTTTTCAATTGCAGCTTAGTGGCAATGGCAACGTTATACTTCTTAGAATATCAAAAACGAAGCAGTCTCGAATGGTCTGCTGTGGCTAGTAATGGAATGTTAGCTATAAGACCTGCTCATCCTTCGACAGTGTCGAGTACACCGAACTACGATCCACGGTATAATTCCTTATTGGACAGTACACTATCGTCTTCTTACACTAAACATGGATCACACAGCAGAGGTTTAGACAGTGGTCTGTCTGTGAAAAGTAACGCGTTCTCCACGCAAGCTCCTCACACGAAACAACAGCTCTATTCTCAAGAGATCACTTGGTATCCCATCAGTCATTCTGGGGCACAGCCGAAACTCGAAAAGAATAGGTTTGTCCTTATTGAAAATTTTCTCTTTTTTACATTTGAACTACTTTGATGGATTTTTTACAATTGTCTCAGCGAATTCCCTGGAAACTGGTTGTATTCTTATTGATATAGCCAACTTTTCTGTCCTCTTCTTTATTCTTAAATTGAATTATTTTAATGGATTTTATTTTTGCAATTATTTCAGCGAATTTCCTGGAAATTGGTTAAGTAGAAATGGTGCAGGAGCCATTCCCAGCAACGTAGACGAGAATGATCAAGGATCAGAGGCGGAATCGTCTCTGAACAAAGGTCCAATTCCGCTGGGAAGACCGACGAATTGTCCTCGACACTTCAGCGAGTTTGAAAATCCGTGTCAGGTAAGGTTCTTCACACAGGAATTTTCATTTCGTTTTAGTGATCCTTTCAACATTGATGTGAAATGAAAATGTTACGTCTCAGGTGTTCTGTTGCACGGCTAAGATTCACCAGTTCGAAGAACCTCAACCTGATCATCCTCCGGAGAAGAAATCAATTTGTAAGTCTTATTTTACATTCTGAATTATACTTGTCAATTTATTAAGACGCTATAATGATCGACAAAATTGCTATTCAATTTTTCAGCAGATCACATAGAACAGCCATTGAACGTGCACGAGGAGAAGCGTAAAATAAGCAAAAGTTTCCAGAATGGCATCAGCCCGTCCGATCCGAGCACTCAAACGCTCGTAAAAGAGGTAGTAGAAAATGTAAATTAACTTTTTTTCTATGAACTCTAACATTGTCACTATTCGAAAAATTCCGAAATTTTTGAAGAGAGATATTTCCTACGTCGAGGATAAATTTCAAAAGATACGATCTTCGCAGAATAATTACAAGTACCTACACAAGAGAACACGGAGAGAAACAGGTGGTGGTGATTGGGCGGAAGTCGCCAGCAACGCAGCAGGATCTTTGCCACCAGAACCTAAGCCACAATTGTGGATTTTGGCGGAGAGCTTTAACACTTCGCTCGATCAAAAGTATTGCTCCGCGTCCTCGCAGGACACGCCTAATAATATTACTTGCATCATTCCTCTTTCGAAGTACATGCCAGACGTGCATCTTACCTTACAGTTTGTGTAAGTGTATGCATTTTTAATTTGCTAGATTAATTTTAGCAAAAATTAAAGTACGAAAATTGATTAGAAATTTTGGCAAAAATAAAAATATGAGAATTGACTAAAATTTAATTTTAGCAAAAATTCAAGCATGAAGGTTGACTAAAATTTACTTCTAACAAAAATTAAAGTATGAAAGTTCACTAGAACTGAAGTTTAGCAAAAATTAAAGACTGAACATCTCAAATTTCTTTCATGCACAGTGGAATGCCTTGGTACGGACAAGTAGTGCAACAGTGTTCCTCTCCAACGAGTCCTGGCGTCGACGAGTCCTTAATGTGCGGACGAAAATACACGATGCAACAACAGGCTCAGTTGAAAATCGATATCGAAAGTAACAATCAACGAGGAGACCAGTCATTTTCCCTCGACGTTGCTCATTATCTCAGGAGAGCATTGAGGTTTCGTGTACCTACTGTACAGCCACAAGAGGTGATTAATCTTACTCTACTAATTAATCATATTCAAATCTCGATATATTACAATTTCCTATTTTTCTTCTTTTTTCCCCTTTTCAGAATATATGTAAGAATAAACACGGTGTCGATTATTTCGAGTACACGTTGCATTTCTATCGAGACTGCGACGAATGATGAATTTTCATTAGAACGATAACAATCCACAGAGGACTTAACGTGAAGATTTTACGTTTCTATTTGAAAGATTGTTGAGTATTTCTACAGCAGGACCTTCTTGTGCCTTCGTAACGTATTCCGTCTCCGTTTTCTTCAACTATCAAATTCTATACAATATTCTTTGGTAATATATATATATATGAAGATATCGTGAAATAAATCTGCAACTGTATTTTATATGCTATTATACTGTGTAGCGTGACGATTACGATGAAGAATAGAAACGGATAGATCTTACGAATTCGAGCAGTAGATAGTATTCTAATAGTATTTAGACTCTCAATTTCGTTAGTTAGTAAAGTGAAAGACAAGAATTTAGTTGATGGATGATTGTTTCAAATGTTCCCTCATTTTTTCTCCATTAAATATATTATTGTACAAAATGAAGGAAACTCAAGTTAAACGTTAAATCTCCAAAACAACTGCATGTAAATATTTCTTTCTCTTTTCATTTTCTATCAAATAAAAACAATCCAAAATGACATCCATCAACTATGATCTAGAACGAACATTGTCCTTCCAATCCAGTAAACACTTTTTACCTTATTTATACTCATGTACAGAATATTACTATTATCAAACGAATATTCACAGTATACTAAGATGAACAATTCAACGATTGATATTTACATATCAAATCTAAATAAGTATATCTTGGTTCTAACTTATCGAACAGCATTCTGTGTACAGTATCTATTCTTAAATCGTTAAGTATCGCGATATACGGCGTATAAAAAAAAAAAAAAGAAAAAGAAAACAAAACAAAAAGGTGTATTCTCTATAAAATGAAAATTAACTTTGTGATCTGGGGCAGTGACTTTGATAGAATCTATCCAAACGATAATCGTCAAAGTAACGCCTAATATCTGTTAAAAGTGTACAAAGCAAAGGCGACTATTAATTATACAGTTTGTAATTCCTCTTCTTAGGATTTCGCTTGATCTGAAATTCCCTTCGAATTTAAATCGCGTTCTGTCACGACGAGACGCGACGTCATAGAATTTTCAAGTTCCTAAAAAAGGTGTTTTTGTATAATAATTGTCCATTTCGTGCGGTAGAATTAGTTGCGTATATATATATACACACACAAACCAACACACACTTTATCCATTGCACGCGAGTAGAAAAGATCGTCACTATTATATCATTAAATCCATTATCGTTAGCTCTTGCCTTTATTATCGTTGCTGAATATAATATGCAATTAAAGGCTACTATTATCGCAACTATAATTGAATTCGATTTACAATTTCCGTTCCGCGAGGTTCCACGTGCTATTCGTTGTTATTAGACGCGTTCTGTTGAAAAAGAGAATAATTAAAGAAAGAAGAAAAAAAAAGAAGAAGTGTCGATTAAAAGATGAAATAATTTTCTA
>NW_017100194.1:825105-831964 GCF_001263275.1 Habropoda laboriosa | reverse complement strand
TAATCTATCTAAATATATATATATATTTTTACACAAAAATTAAAGCTCACACGCACGAGCTTACGTTTTTTCCATGTACGTGAATCGTGTATTAAAAAAAAAAACAAAAAACAAAAAAAAAGGAAGATGATGCTCTTTGTACAGTAATTATATGTAAACGCAATTATAAACGCGGTATTATATCACAAATGAAACATTAAGAAAAATCTTCATTAAAGCGTAAAATAGTTATGTAATGATAATTCATTGATCTAACTCGAGGATATTTTCCATAGTATTATTCCATTTGCAATCTGATTTCGTTTTATACAATCTTCCAGTTTGATTATTTAATTAGAGGAAGAAAAAAGGAGATATGATCTTAATATTATTGTAATACAATTGTAATTCGTGTGATTAATGTTTATACATACACATGATATTACAGTAATATTAATTTGCTACGTATCGCTGCCTTTTTTTTTTTTCAAGGCACAGAATCTGTTTAAAAGAAAAAAAGAGAGATACTGTACGAGATATTTGGAGAAATGTGTTATTTTATTCTGAAGATTCTGTATACGATCCGACATCTGTATATTTCCCATTATCATTTGCGTTCGCCAACGTGTAACGCTTTGCTGTTGCTTGTAAGCTCGTTAATTAATTATTATCGTTCAAACGTATTACTAGGATTTACTATTACCACAACTTGTTATTGTTTTATATTTTAATGTATTATACCGATTCGTATCTTGAGGGGGAAAGAATTTGTCGCGTCTCTGTGTGTGTATCTTTTACGTTCGTCTCTCTCGTGAACAATTTCGAGGATATTATTTTTAACGAGAATTAAAATGATCGCAGAAATGTGAGAAGAAATTGCGAGAAAAAATTCGGAAGAAAGAAAACGAGCGCAGATCCACATATTCCGTGCGGAAGCAACTTTTCTCTTTGACATCAAGTAGCATAATCTGTAGGCTCTAAGTGATTCTCCAGTAGGATTTGTACATATAATTAGTAGAATAGCGATTGGTATCTGTGCTACTTTGCGGTAAAATGTTAATCATTAAGCGGATAGAAATTGACGAATCGTCACAATCTGATCGTCGGTGTATGCAAAATGGACAAATCAATCGTCATTTCAATTTACATTCGACTAAAGAAAATTACTTTTGAATCTCCGATTCAAAACGATGCTCGAAACGAGATCATTTTATTTTTCGAAATCTCTAAATGGAAATGATGATGGAAGAAATCGTGATCTCTGTGAAGTGTGAGAAAACGTGAAACTCGAGTTATTAAAAGTGCAATTTGAAAGAAAGGTATCTGAAGAAACGAAAAAGAAAAAAAAAAAGGAAATGAAAAGAGAAGCCTTGATCGTGGTTAATTGATAAATGCAATTGAACGATTGATTCACTAGTCTCGTTATACTCTGTTCTAGTGTAACACACATTTCCCTTTTCTACTAATAACCCATTAACATATCTACCGTTTAATTAATCTGAGAATTTATCGTCGCTCGTGCCGTCAGGCGACGAATAGTACTATTTATGTATATTTGAACAAACAAACAGAAAAGGAAACGCATGTAAATGTTATATTCACGTATTTATGAACGTATTCGTTAAGACAAATACATATATACATACACGTAACGAATCTGTATTCGTAGAAAATAAAGATATTGCTCCAAAAAAAGGTGGCCTTGCTTTATTTTTACGAAAATTCTGAATTTCAAAAAGTAAGGAGAATTAGGAAGGCGACGAAGGAAAAAGAAGAGGAGAGTGAAAATTTTAAAAGGAAGAAAAGAAAGAAAACTGAAGAAAACGATGGAAGAAGAGGAGAATAAAAGTATACAAATTCAAAAAGGAAGGAAAATAAAGAAGACGATGGAAGAAGAAGAGAATAAAAGTTCAAAAATTCAAAAAGGAAGGAAAATAAAGAAGACGATGGAAGAAGAAGAGAATAAGAGTTCAAAAATTCAAAAAGGAAGGAAAATAAAGAAGACGATGGAAGAAGAAGAGAATAAGAGTTCAAAAATTCAAAAAGGAAGGAAAATAAAGAAGACGATGGAAGAAGAGGAGAATAAAATATCACAAATTTAAAAAGGAAGAAAAATTAAGAAGACGACGAAGGAAAAACAAGAGAAGGATAGCAGTTCAAAAATTAAATACTCGATGAATCTTCAACACTAATTTATTCAGAAATAAAGCTATACATAAAGAAAATGTTACCCTACATTTTCAAATTATTTCTTAATCTAAATTCACCCCTTTTCTGGTTGTACCACCAGTTCGAAAACGCTCTGCATATTTAACCTTATACGATTAATATAACATATCCAATACCTGGTGTTTCTCTCTCGTATTACACAAATATCTCTAAAATCGCATTATCATTCCTCGACACAGATTTTCATTGATTAACGTCTCCTACTTCACAAGAAGCGCCATATTTATTTACCTTCCGGGACGCGTATCCGCGAAATGAGCGCAGCATGGGTTAAAGAGGATCTACCACGTGAAAATTCGTCGATTAAGCGACTCATGGTAGCCAAAAGTGTGACGTGGACAGACGAGAATATCGTTGGTGAACTGAAAATAGCAGATGTGATTTCCGCGTCTGCTCGATGTCCGCTTGTCTTCGCCATTCCGGCCACGATTCATCTGTTATTTTCGATAAGCTCGAGAAACCAAGTTTGACGTGTCCTTGATATTTTCGACGACGACTCGTTACCAAGAAACGACATTGTATCTTCTTTTTCGTCGCTCTTATTGTTGACAGATTTCTGTTCATGTAAATGCAGTTTTCAGTCACGACTTTAAATGTACCAATCTGTCGTTTGATTTAAGATCGTTTTTTAGTGCGTTACGAAAATTGGTGGATTTATTGAAAGGCTCAAAAAACTGTGAGATTGAAAAGATTAGAATTTTGAAACTTTTTTAAAAAAAGAATTCGAAGGCTTAATAATTCAGAGACGAAATTATAGAAGTTAAACTCAGAGACACGATGATCTAGAAATTTAATTACTCCGAGACTTGGCGGTTCAAAAATTAAAAAACTAAAATCTTCAATTCAGAAACTTAATAGTTCAGAGACTCAAAGATAAAAGAAAAGCTAAAAAACTTAATTTTAACGTCCAATAGCTCAAACACGTTCACAGGCTCACACGCTCAAAATCCAAAGTGCTCCAAACTACAACACATTAATCCAAAAGCTCAGCAACGTCCGAGCCTCAAATTCTCTAAAAACAATTCTCAAACTTTCCATTTCACTTCACACCAAGTTTCATCTCGCAATTATTATTACGAACAACCTTACGACTCAAGTGCGTCTCAAAAACGCAGCGTCCAAGAATTCATCTCCACCTACGATGCAGTCGATTTGCATAATCGCGACACGCGCGAGCATCGTGCGTGAAATTGCAACTCGAGAGAATTTAACCGCACGCGAGATACAGAATAGACCTATTTAACACCTAATGTGTTTCTCTGTCCAACGTTTTGAAATACTAATCGTGAAAAAGTCAGAGGTTTTGTTACGCTCTCTACGATATGCAACAGCGAGTTTATGATAGATAAAGTCGACACGTCCGATGCATATACAGGCACACACACACACACACACACATACGAAAGGTTGAAGTCACATTTCCCAAAATTTTCAGCTAAGTACTGAAACGCAACCTGCACATATGCCAAATTGTTAAAAAAGCCAAGCGAAGTACGTTACAATTGGAACAGGCTTTCTGGTAACAGATTTCATGCTGTGGAGTTTATTTGATCATTTTTAACAAATTATGACTTTAACATTCTCGTGTATTTTATCGCCTGGGTAGAATGATTCACGACTTCTCGATTTACCGCTACATTTATTATAATTAAAACGATAATAAAACTATAATAAAAACTACTACTCTTCTAATATGGCAGCCAATTTGCTCGTATTATTTGCTATACAATTATAACTCTCAGACTGCGGATATTTATGCAAATTTATATTTTCGAGAAAATAGTACACGAAAGAAAAAGGTAGAACTTCGGTAGAGACACTGTAATTTGGATATTTTCTATATTTCCTTCAGATTACGCGCATTCTGTGCAATTTTCTACCTTTAAGTTTCCTATAAATACATAAAAATCCGCAAGCTGGTAATTATGTATGTCAAATAATATCGATTGCCCGGGCCTCACCGCGTGGAGGTTGCTGCCAATGGAGGCCCGCCCTAACCACACGGTCCCATCCACCCTCCTTTTACGCGCCTATTTCTTTTCTACTCGTTAATGCAACGCAACACCTCCTACTGATTGTACATTTGCAATACGTTCCAATTTTCGACCGTTATGCAGACGGACAATAGCAGGAGACTGAGAGAATTCTAAGTTGAGGAAAAACGTCGACGAGAAAGAAAAGGAAAAAAGTTGAAAGTATCCTATCAGTTTAAACTTAACACTGTGCCGTCCGTCCGGTGGCACCGCATTGGTGCCCCGCGCAAAGCTATCGAACAAATGCCGGTGACACCACGTTGGTGTCTTATGGGAAGCTGTCGCACAGACGAATAAAAAGAAAAAAATTTGCATTTATTTACATATATCCTCGAAACTTCGTGAAAATGGAGGGACAGGATTGAGAACTATTGAGATTAGTAGAACTTCACAATTGATGATCTCCCGAAAATCTCGAAAAACCCCCGGCAAGAGGCGAAAAGATCTGAACCAGCCCCTGCTGGCGCCAAACAAAAGAATCCGGATTACGCGGGCGGACGGCATAGTGTTTAAGTACCTTAAGTTTAGCTTAACTTATTTTACGCCTAGCACATAGTATAAGTTCATTCACACTTTACTTAAGGTAGGAGTTAACTTAAACCAGCCTTAAACTGAAAGCCTTAATTCTGCACGAGACATTAATTCACTCTGCATTTTTATCACTACGCAAGAATATGTGAAGCAGAAATCTGACTCGTGAAATATTTGAAACACAATGGAAGAAAATACAAACAAACACGTCCCCAAAAAAAAAAGGAAACACAGCAGTTAAGGGACTGACTGCACAAGGCTATCACGGAAAAAACATCAGACGTTTCTGTTCAAAATTGTTTACATATAACGAACGAAAGAGAAAAAATCACAATGGTTACAAACTGAGAGCTACCGTCTTAAACAACATGTGACTGGAGCACTGAATTTTCATAAAGAACTTGCCTACTTAAATGTTAAAATCTTAAATATTATCCTGCGCAAGTAGAATTCTTATTTAACTTAAAAATTACCTGCCTAACTAAGAATTTAACTTAATGTAGAACACGGCCTGCCTGTCTAAAGATTTAACTTAACTTAAAAATTACCTGCCTGACTAAGAATTTAACTCAATGTAGAATACGGCCTGCCTGTCTAAAGATCTAACTTAAATTAAGAGTCGCCTACCTGACTAGGAATTTAACTTAATGTATAAAATTGCCTTCCTGTCTAATGATTTAACTTAAATTAAAAGTCACCTTCCTGTCTAATGATTTAACTTAAGTTAAGAGTCGCCTACCTGACTAGGAATTTAACTTAATGTATAAAATCGCCTTCCTGTCTAATGATTTAACTTAAATTAAGAGTCGCCTACCTGACTAAAGATTTAACTTAACTTCAAAATTGTCTGCTTAATCAAGAGTCAACTTAATGTTGGAAATGTCCTCCCTAATTAAGAGTCAACTTAATGTTGGAAATGTCCTCCCTAATCAAGAGTCAACTTAATGTTGGAAATGTCTTGCCTTATCAAGAATCAACTTAATGTTGAAAATGTCCTCCCTAATCAAGAATCAACTTAATGTGGTAAATGTCTTGCCTAATCAAGAATCGACTTAATGTTGAAAACAACGTGGCCAATTAGAAATCTATACTGTACCCTGCCTATTCTGAGAATCTAAACAGATGCAAAGGAGAAAGAAGAGAAATATCAGTATGGTAAGATGAATTGCTCGTATATGCTCCTCTGTCACCTGCAACAAACTCAAATTCAAACAAATTTAGTAGTTAGATTTCACAAGTTACAACATGGGCATCGTTTACTTCTCTTCTTCCAATAATTTCCTTAGTTTTCGGTAAGGCGAATCTGTAACAAACTCGTTTTCTCATGGATTAATAAAAGCAAAAATGAAAGTTTAACAGCTGAAAAAAAAGGTATTATGCACATATACGTATAAAATATTAATAACTATTATTATTGGGGAATCGAGTACTGTTTCCATAAGGACGCAGCTTACACCCAAAAGCCTCGATAATAATAATTAAAAATGAAGGTTTAAAAAAAAAAAAAACATTGTGCACACATCGTACATATATGTTTACGTATTCGTTGAAATGAAAGTGATATTAAAAAAATTGAAAGGTACTTTACATTGTTAGCAATTACTTGGTACACATTGATAACAAATCAAAGGAAGAATCTTTGCTGATTGAATCGGAATAAACGGTAATTGTAACGTATAAACTGAAAAATTCCTATACCGAATACCAAGATGAAAAAAAAAGAGACTAAAATTGTGCACGATTCGTTTAGAAGTTACTATTTTCACCGAAGAAAACGTGGAGAGATGTTCCAATTTACTCTTCATTAGGAATTTAAAACCGAAATAATCGCACAATTCACCGCAATTTTATCTATATTATCATTTTTTCAATTAGCAACGAGTATGCGATGTCGTACCGATAAATCAAACATTTTACTATGAATATTACGAGCCAACTACTTTCCACGTAACAATGTTTCTTTGCAAGCTTTTCATGTCATACTCACAATATGAAAAGTATAATCGCGAGTGCACTTTAATTCGTGCAAAGCTATTTCGAAAATTTATAAAAATTCACTACACTCTACTGTTGCATCAGTCGGTATG
>NW_017100194.1:823102-823676 GCF_001263275.1 Habropoda laboriosa | reverse complement strand
TCAAATCAGATTTTCCTGAAACAGGTTGAACACAACGAAAAAAAATTTGGGCCTGCCCGATCGGAGACTGTGTCAACCTGCCCGGCCCTACCTACTTATATTTATCATACACACACACCAGAAAGTATACTACCTATCCTCCCTGAACCTATATTTAAAAAATGCAAGTCACACATACAAAAACAGACGCTCCACGGTTCTCATACAGACACTTGGGCGCAAAGTCCTACACTAGAGAGACGTCCCGGGACGCCTCCGACGCCCAAGAGTTAGTCAATCGTTCACACTCTAATGTACATACCATTTTTCCTGAAATCGGCTGACGAAGGATAGCGATCATTGCGATCATACGAGAGAAAAATTTACACGCGATGATTTGAATTGTATTTCCTTCTTCCGTTTTGTTTATTTCTCTTTTGTAACTTTCACATGTTACTGTGAAAAACGGAAATTGGTAACGAGAGAAAAATGAATCTATAGCGACGCAATTCCACAGCCTAACCACACACACTCTGCGGAAATACGTCGTGCACGATTCGCTAACCTAACGTCAGCCGCCGACAAGTTATATATT
>NW_017100194.1:755374-822972 GCF_001263275.1 Habropoda laboriosa | reverse complement strand
CAAGTTATATATATATATAAAAAAAAAAAAAAAATGATTCATTATTAAAACTAGTGTCATCGTACCCATTGCCCTTCACCCAATCAAGAAGCACCTGGGCACGTGAATGAGTTATTGACAATGAATACGGAGGGTTAAACCTGAAAATCCTCGACTAAAAATATGTTATTATCTGATTTTTCATGTACTTTGTATAACGGTCTAATAATTAATACTAATGGTAATAAAAGGTATCACACAGGGAAGGTAAAATTTTTATTTCTTCTTGATGATAGGCTCTGAAAATTAAACACCTTGTTATTAAATCATCCTGGGACGATCCCGTCGTCAAAGTAAATTTTGCGAAAATTAGAGTTCAAGGCTGTTATACTTTGACTTCGAAATCTGGTCCGTTACATTCGCGAAGTGTCTTCTTGCACTAATTTTTCAATTTAATACAGTATTTCTCTCTTTCGTGAATGACTCTACTTTGAAATTGTACTCTTATATCCCGAGTCAGATTGAAAATTATACCGAACAGACAAAGCAACCAAATGAATCATTTGATATTTTATTATTATTCATTCTATGAATATTATTAGTGAATATTATTATTCATTCAACTCTTGCAATACGCATTTAATCGATAAAATAAATAGAACAAGTCTCTATTCTGGTAATGTTAACAAAAACCTATACAACATCGTTATCACTGTGCGATAACTGTTTTCAAACAGACGAAGTCGAAGGGCATTCGACTTCCGTACTAAATTTAATACGAAAATTCTACGATTTCTCGTGGAACAATTATTCACGTGGATATTCCACAAATATCTAAATTGAAAATATTCTTATTTGACCAGTATCCAAGTCGATATATTTCTAATTAAATTTACTAGTTCCACTATAATTAATATCGTATTATCAACATTAACCAGAATAGAAAAAAACTACGCGGTGCAAGAAAACCTAGCCTCATCTAAGAAATAAATCACACAAAATGTTACTACTCACGAGAGTGAGTTATTACACTCACACCCGCGGTCACTGTGCTCGTCAAAAGATACTACGTAATTACAACTAGTCACCCGTGTCGATTCGGACCAATCGTCCTACGACATGATTGAGTGACCAGAGGAACTTTAACGCATGCGACTCACAGTTCGTTGAGTTACAGCTGTCGTCTAGGCTGCCACAGCAAACTGCTACCCCCAGAGGAAGTCATCTAGGCCGCCACTGCGAAGAGGAAGTCATCTAGGACGCCACTGCACACCAGAAGTTGTCGTGGAAGTCATCAGGAAGGCACCATAGGGACCACAGTTGAGGCAGGCTGTAACACTTTGTAAAAGAACGGAATATTATTATTTGTTCTTGGAAACGAGATGATTATTTCAAAATTTTCAGTATTATTTACTACAGTGAATTTCGAAATTGTCGTAATTTTGACTCTAATAGAGATTCATACAGACACTTGAAGACTTTAAGAATTAACAACTCTTTAAATAAAGAAGATTCAAACTATTAAACTTTTATTTTGATAGATACTTACGTTTTCAGCTCTGAGAGCTCTGCCCAATAATTTCTTCAAGTGATGCACTGACTCTAATACCGGTAACGAATTTCAGCAAGAATAAAAAAAATAAATAAAAAGTTAATAACGCGACCGTGTATATTATGTCCGGCGAACAAAATCACTGACTCTACCTTCGCGTAATTTATTGTGAATTTAGTACATACGTCTACTTTAAGAGCTGTGTTGCTCTGAAAAACAAGAAAAAAATGTTGTACGCAAAAAACACTGACTCTACCGACCGCATTGCGCGCGGTCACATCTCTGAAAATAAAAACCGTTCCTAGCACGAAGGAGGGGCATTAACACAATTCTTATTGTAAATATCAACGTTAGTAATTATCAAGATCAATTAATGTCGCAGTGTCGAATAGTGCGACACAATGAAATTAATTTATGGAAAGTAAAAAAAAATAAAAATGTTTGTTATTAGAGTTAGCAATTGTTACTATGTTAATCGAATCGGTTTCGCGTAATATGTCGCGGTTTATAAATATTCGAAAATGTTTGTACGAAGTAAAATTCCATGACTAAACCGAACCATAAGTATTACGATTCTACGTAAATGATTTTAAAAAATATTTAAACTTGCGACGAAAATTGTATGTGTCGGTGATTGAACTCGATATAGGGATAGTAAAAAGACTGGAAAAGTAATATTAATGACTCTACAAGTTAGAAAATATCGCGACCGAAATGCAGCAAAAGGTGCAAATTATTTCAATAAAATCAAACGACTTTATATAATTAAAAATCCCATATTACAAAGCAAAGTTTGAAATGATCAAGCCACGAATTCTTTTCTCAATTATATAAAAATAAATTACGTCCGAAAGAAAGAAGCTTAATCTGTTCTTCTTGCATCTTAGTATATTGCTCAATTAATTGTAACGTTTATATAAGTATACTTAGTTATACCCTCCTTTAATTATGCAATAAATGTGTACCATGTATTACCATACATTGTTACATACCCACATAAAATCAATGATATAAAAAAAAAGATATATATACATACGATCGGCTTTGTAATAATAAATTAAATATTACCAATTATGCATCAAACCCATAAACGTTGCCCTGAGACTAGTCTCTTCCTCTCTCTTTTCTCTTCATCAAGCAAATATCTTAACAGAAGAAAAATATTAATTTATAACATGTGTATTGTAAAGAAACGAAATTGCGTCGTAATTAAATGATTACTTTAATTCGAATTCTATTGTGGAAGTTTATGATATGATTCAAGGCTAACTGAATGCAAAAAAAAATAAAATAAAATAGTTGCTCTCTACCGTAGTGATAATTAGATAAGGTATCGAAGAAAAGTGTATTAATTCATTAAGCAAAAGTAGTAAGAGAGTGTAGTAATCGTTAGGGTAAGTACCAGAAATGATAGAATATGCGAATGTGAACAACACGTCCTATCGACTCGAAGTTCGGTAACCGAATGAATTCCCCCCGTAACGTCGTCCTCTACGACCGAACACAATATACCGAGTGGTGGGGGCACAGCACGTTTAGACAGGTTTAGACAAGTTTGTGCGTGTTTCGGAAATTTAATGCGAATAACAATACTGAGAATTTAACATAGAAAAACTATGCCTCGAGGCAGCCCTGCTCGGTCGACTGCTTGGATCGCCAGTGTTTACGAGTTTTTATAAACACAAGTTTCGCGATATCGTATGTTCTTCGTGTTGAAGCTACACGCGATACGATTGAAATATTCTTCGATTTTATATAACAATTCACGTCCCATCTGTTCAGCAGCAATAAATTAAAAGATTATGAAGCCACTTACATAATTACTGGAACGAATTGCTTCTATCAATTTCGCGCCGTTTTAGTCCATTTTGAATACGAGTGTCATTCTTCTTTTCGAACCTTTAGCACAGTCGAAAACCTGTAATAGAATAAAAAAACGTTTAATTTAAGGAAAATTAAACAAGTATTAGCTAAAAGAAACGATTAGAAACATTTAGAGATTGATAAATTAAATTTATAATAATACCTTCTTATCAGGCACGTAACCACATCCACACTCTACGACGTCCAGGAGTAACTGACGAATCAACATGTCGTTGCTAGGAAACTGAATATAGGAGTGGGGGTAACCTCGCTATTCGAAACAGCTCCCTTATTCCAAACAGCTCACTTATTTGAAAATTTCAAAATATTATATAATATTCTAACATTAATTATGCTTGAATCCTATTTCACTTTCCTTGATAATAAATGGATACGTCATAATTTCTATGTCACATATACCCGTATGATGCTTCTCTCTTTCTTGGCGGCAAAATTTCAAAATTTAGAAGATTCCGAAATAAATTAATCATCCAATAAATTAGTCATACCCCAAAGCTCTTTCAACGAATGTTAGTTACTCAGAAACTCAATAATCTCCAACACAATTGATGTCCAGTTTTTAATTTGCTAATTTGATCAATGTTAGAATACGTGTCCATTTGAGAGTAAAACTATCGCGAGTTGTTCTCGAGAGTCATATACAGGGTACTGAGAGTGCTAGCAGAGAACTGGACATACATTTGAGAGTACTCTCGAGAGCAACTATCTTAATTGCGCAGTAATTACTTTTAGCCTTTAAAAGGTCTCTTGTCACACGAAACACCTTATTTAAAGTGTATGGCAGTGCAAATTTCGAAAAGACGTTCAGTATTCCAGACATTCAGACGTTTTGTAATACGTAAATCTTTGCTGTTATGGCAAGAAACTTTTTGAAAGTACTCTCGAGAGCAACTATTTTAATTGCGCAGTAATTACTTTTAGCCTTTACAAAGTCTCTATTGTCACACGAAACACTTTGTTCAAAGTTTTTGGCAGTGCAAATTTCAAAGAGACGTTTAGTATTTCGAACATTCAGTATTTCAAACGTACAGACGTTTTGTAATATGTCAATCTTTGCTGTTAAGAACTCGACAATTCAATCGACATAAAACACCGAATTGCGGAATAAATCAACGACAGGCACTTCTCAACAACACTTGTATTCACTTTCAACTTATAGAAACACAATTGTTTTAAACATAAACGTTCGTTTTGCACATAATTCTCGCTGCGTTTAAGAACGGTGGTCGGCAGCTGTTCGGCAACGTTCGGATCCATTCGGTTGGCGGTTGTTTTTTCGGGTATCCAGGATACGAAACATTCCACGTCAAATTAGATACTTTCTGCCATTATATTTTTTTCAAATTCAGCACAATTATTGACATATTAAACGTTGAACTATTAAAAAATCGAGTCAAACTTTTGGTTACCTAACAAGAGAACTTCTCCACGTGATAATTGACATCGTGCACGATTTCACATCAAACCATAGACATTTTGAATTTGACGTAGATAGGAAAAAAAATTATAATTCATCTGGTACCGCAAATCACAGACGAGGTATATACAGGATAGATTTAATAAAACCATGGACATTTTAAACTAGACGTAGATAGGAAAGAAAAAGATAATTCATCTGGTACGTCAAATCACAGACGAGGTACAGGCACAGACTAGATACAGGATAGACCGATAGACCTAACATCTTGTAGAACTTTGGGTCCGTGGCATAAGGGACGAGGGGACCTTTACCATTTTCGTGTCGCGTCCAACATTACCGATTCAACATAAAATAAAATTACAATATTAGTAGTGATTGGAATTAGAATTGAACGTAACTATGAAATTACATTTAATCTGAATTGCAACCATTACGAATGTTGTAATTTTATTTCATATTGAATCGGTAACGTTGGGAGCGACACAAAAATGGTAAGGGCTCTCTCGGTTATCCTGTATACATATAATATGCACTTACTTCGTCTGTGATTTAACGTTCACGCCACACCGATTAAGATTTACGTTCACAGTGGAAAATAGAGGAACGCCAGCAAGCGTGAACTCTAGGAACTCGAAACAACGTAGTTGCGACACGAAACAGTGTCAACGACACCCGGTTTAGTCCATCGAGTTTCGACGATTTTCAGTCGAGAGATTTGGCAGTCGTGTGACTGCATCAGTCACGAATGGTATTCGCCATTAACAGTCTATCTCAACTGGACGAGAGCCATACTGGCTCATTCGAGATAGATGAGTCTGCTGCGTAGCATCGTGTATATTTCCGTTCAGTCATAGTAACTCTATACAATATTCCATTTTTTTATGAGATATTTCATCGTTTGTCATTTTTGCTCATTTTGTATATTAAGAAACGGGTGTGATGTTTCGTTCTTTATTTTCTGAAATTATATTCAAAACTTCGAATCTACACTTCTTCTCACATATGAAGAAAATTATTTAAGCAAAATAGTCGCTCAAACAGGCACAATAATACAAATTAAATCTAAGACTTATAATTCATTTCAAATTATCATAAAAATATAGAAAATCTTTAATAAAATGATATACGTATCTACGTACTCACACGATACACAGGAAATTTTCTAGATCATCCAACTGAAATTCTCTAAAATTGCAAATAACGACGATGAAAATTCCTCGAACGAAATTACTAACTCGAGTGAAATAATCACCGAACAGACAAAGAATCGAAGAATACATCGGACTGCTTGCGTATTACCGAATGTTTCTCTGTTAGATGGATTCATGAATGAAATTTACTGTTCGCTACGTCTATTTTGGCTCAACAATGGAGCCTTTCTCGATGCAACGCTAGTAAGTACGGAGGTCAGCCCTGTCGAAGATATTTCAAGCAGGGACACAAAAGAGGGTCGTCGAACTTTCGAAAGGTCGTAAATTCCATTCCTGAACTTGGTTAGGCGCCAGCGATCCTGACCTTCTCCAGACTCCGCTCGTAACTTCCTCTTTTTATCCACCAGGAACCATCGAGTTACTCGTTTAACTCTTACGAATATTCCACATACTTTGCAATCTTTCGATTTCTAATGTCAGAATAAAGTATCACATGGAACTCTATTTCCAACTTCTGCTCGTCAAATTAATAACAATAGTCTACGTTACTTTGCAATCGCTCTTCTCCCAATTTCACAATGAAATATCGCATAAAACTGTATTTTCAATTTTTGCAAAATTTTCTAAAGCAATATTTCGAAAATTGAAGAAAACTTTTCTCAGTTTAAAATTTAGGGTCTCGAGAGTGTCCCGTATCGAATTACCAAATCCTCGGTAATTAATCAAGAATTCCTCCCGAAGTTCGATAATTCTATTTTACATAATACCTCGGTGTTCTTCCCCGACGAGAATTCGAATAAATAACGAACGTTAAGCTGAAAGTTATGCGAGAAATGCTAGAAACTCGTATATCTTCCTGAATGCTCGAGATTTTTCTGTCGGGTCTCCTCTTGGAGCTTCTCTCGAGATTTATTTATAATAACCGGTTCACCATTTTCCCGACGGATTTCGCCACTCGTGTAATCGACGACACGGTGCAACATCCCGCGAAATTTTATGACTCAAACGCCGATTATGTAACCACACTTGACGCGGATTCGCCTAATTACTTTGGGGATTCGGCGATGCGTGCCAGCCTCTGTCGAATTCGCTGCGCAATTCAACGCTGTCCCAGTGAGAATTGCCCGCAACGAGGGTACCATTCGTCTTTGTTCTCGACGATAAATCAATTGTCTGTTTTATTGCCGCTTGTACGAACTTTATATCGCGAGTGTAAATTAAGCGGTGGCTGTAATTGTTCTTCTTGGACAACGGAGCTGAATTAAAACTTCACTTCGGAAGAATTCGATTTTGGTGCGTTCTTGTTTGTTGTAGTTTTCATGGTTGAAACGACAACCATTGATGTCTGGGATATAACGTTTGTCGAATTTTATATTTTCTTGAATCTTTTCATATTCGTTGAATAAAATGTACCACGATTTGTTTCAATGTTTCATAAAAGTTTCTTCCTCTCACAATTAGTGTCCTTCGAATGGAATATTCTTCAGAAACGAAAATGAATTCATTGCGAATTCTAATATTCCACGAATTATCACACTGATAACAATACGCGTAATTAAAAATTGATAAAATCTAGAAAACAGAAAGATCACCGAAACAAATGATTCTTTCGATATACTTAAATGTAACATAATATTTTACCTCCTCCCTAAGGATTTCTCCTTTTTATTCCGAACCTTCTAATTAAAATTTCACCAGCTTTCTTCAGGCACGAAACAAAATTCCGATTGAAACGGTAAATTTCCAATTTCTCACAAATTTCGAAATTCCACCTTACGAACTCCAAAACGACAGAGAACTGTCAGAAAGTACTCCGACTCGGAGTAGGGTGGGCGTGAGATTAATTGAACGTGCCTACGAAAAATTATATCCGCGTTATCTGAGCGTCGTTCGCAACAAGTGTGCTTCGAGGGTCTCTCGAAGAGTGAGGGCGATCCTCACGATCCCTGAGAGTCCTGCCGATCCCTGTCCACTCCTGCGTGAACAGGCCCAGGGTGAGACCCAAAGGCAAGAGCCGCCGTCTTCGGGACGGATTTCCTCACAGAACACAAACAAGCAAAAAGGTCGCTGAAACATTTCTTCCTCCAATCAACGGAAAGACACCTAAATCCAAATCCTCTATCAGAATCGATAATAAACTTTGCACACACTTTTCAGCATTTTCACTGCCAAACGACAATTAAGAAAAAGATCGCTGGCGTCGCGGTTCACAAGGACGCGTCTGTCATCTTCATTCAGACAAGTCCGAGGAACACGTCTTCTGGAATTATTTATATCCCGCACGCACACACGAGCTCCGATCTCGAGCGTTACGTTAGATTAGCTCCGGCATTTTCTTCCATTATTCCAGTCTTTTTCGCGTCGCGACAGACGGCGGAAAAAGAGGCGGAGGGAAACGAAGGAATGTCCAGGAGCATCGCCACGGACGGAGGTCGAAGAAGCTCGATAAAACCGCGTCGAATTCCTTAGAATTAATTTTAGACACTTTTTTTTTTTGCGTAAACGCGGAAGGACGGAGAAACGTGTATTTGGCATTTTGGCTCACGCCACGCTGTTTCGTTGTTGGCTAAATAGTGTAAACACTAGCACGAGTTGTGTATTTTTTGTTTGTTTGTTAAATAAAAGTACGAACTTATTATTTGCCGTTTCTTTGCGAAAATAATTTTCGATACTTTAAACGGTGTAAGAGTGTTGTTTTTCTAATTTGTTGGCTTCGCGTGGATTCTCGTCGAACACTTTGGTATTTCGTGTATATTGATTCAAGTGGAATTGTGTGCTTAAATTCTGACGTTTGAGTTGTGTTTATTTTTAATGGAATAATTATTGCAATGGTGTAATCTTAATTCAGCAGAAAGTGGAAAATTCTGGTGCTTACAAATTGAAGTCTTTCGTAATATAATTAGAACTAGGCAGTTTTAAGTAAATGAACCTATAATAAGTCAGACATACGTATATTTTAGATTACGAAATTTATATCCACTTGGTAAAAGATTTGGCAAAGAATATTTATATATTACGTATATTGTGCTTTGCCTATAAGTGCAGATTTAAATTTGGAAAGTGGAAATAGTCACCGTTAGTCGGACACTGGTATCATAAATTCTGTAAAAATGAAATATGAACATCCACATTCCTGTGTTTAAAAAAAAAAAGCTACATCGTTGATATTTCACTATTCTAGTGCTCAGTATTACATAAAAGTAGGTATTCATACTGAAAATTATTTACAATAAAATTTTAAAGATATCTTGCCCAAAATGTGCTTGCACAAAAATTTCAGTGAAAGCGTCAACGATAAGTCAGACATTCTCCACCGCGCAACTTCGTTAAATCTTGTATTCTTCACGAACCGCTTAATTATCTTCTCCAAACGCAATCTGAAGTTATCAAATCACCATTGACGAATACACCAATTAATTATGAATTAGTTTAGAACGTAAACGAGTGTTGAACACTTTCACTCCTAGCTTTTCACGCCTGACTATCACGACCACGCATAGTCTAACCGTAATCTACCATCTAATCGTGATGAATTAGTCCGAAGTGCAATTTTATTCGCACAACGTTCGATCTGAACACTTTCTGACGTACGGTTTGTATTTTTACTACGAAGACGCGTAGCAGGTATTTCGATAGCAAATCCTCGTTGTAAACATGCTAGTCGTTTCTCTCAATCGCCACTGAGAATTACGTAACAATATTTGTGTGTAAATATTTGCGAATCGTGCCAAATTTTTGGATCCTTTGAAGAAGTGTTAGTATATGAAAGTGCTATATCAACGTTTCTTTCATTGATTCTAGCTTTAACATGCTTCGTGAAGTTCGAGTTTCCTGCAACTTGTTGATTGTCTATATAGCAAGGTAAGGAATGTTTGGTTTAACGAAAATTTTAGTGGAATGTGTAAATATAATCCCTTTTTTACAATTTTACAATTATTTAGTGTAAATATTTAATACAAATTTTATAATTTTGTTAAATGAGAGAAGAGATGAAAGCTCCAAATTATCTACATTTAAAGAATAACAATATAGAAGAGAAAAATACGCGAGTACTAAAGTTTGTATAGACTAAGAGTGTCAACTCTAAAAAACATCTAAAAAATCAACTTAAGCCTCCAGTGTTCGAATTTCATTTTCATCGAAATAAAATGAAAATTTTACTCTTCGCATTAAGCCTTCTCTTCAAGATTATTCACCCAAGATAATCTCATCCTTTATCCCCCAAATTCTTCAATTTTCCATTTCCAAAAATTCCTGCCTCTACAGTTTCTCCAATTGAGCGAATCCTCGTAGGCGTACCTCGCCGTAGTAAAACGTGAACAATAAACAAAGGCTCGCCGTGAATGAGCCGAGGCGTCGCGTCAGGACGCACAGGCGTCGTTCGAAGTAGCCTTGGTTCATTCTTCTTTTAGCGTGACGTGGTGAACGCGTTCCAAGTGGCCGGCCGTGAAGCCGTAAAAGGGAGCATCCCTGGTGGCCGCCGGAAACGCGGAATTAGATCTGTTTCTACGTCGTCCAACGGCGATCAATGAACGGCTACGTCATCGACGCGTCGTCTATAACGAAGAAACTATGCCGTCGACTATAACGAACCGAATTCCGACCGGTTACATCGTCCGTTCTCGCGTTCCTTCGAGGACGTTGCACTAAATTTACCTACGATGCGTCAGAATTCTCGGTTTTTCAATAGGGGACCGCGTGTGTTTAGAGTCGAACTTACTCTGTCTCTGATTCATCGTTTATGAACGAATCGCGATCGTGACCTGTTGCGTGAAACGTTTTGCATTTCAGATTTATTGTTGCAACGTTGACGTAGGATGTTTTCATTCGTTTAGCGATACGGGGATTATGAATGATCGACGACCGAACAATACCTCGGCCTTTTGCATGGAAACAGTATTTGTGTAGTATCGGAGCCTCCATACCGAAAAAATAGGAAGCCGGCACGGGAGAATAGAGTAGTTGCCGTCATAATGTAAATAACTTGTAAATACAAACTAACCCCACTAACATAGAATAAGCCCCAACTAACTACCAACTAACACCCCCCACCCCCCTAGACTAAGTCCTGCTGGACGGGAACGAAACAAATTTATAAATCGTAATATCCTTAAAACAAAGTTGTGACCTGAAGATATAACAAAACAAATGAAACATCCACAAATCGAATCAAACAAAATCCGTAAACATTATGAACTATTTATAAATTAATATAAGAGAAATATATTACCAAGTAATATACACACAGATTGTGCTGTGCACATAAACCCGCGCGAGCCCAGGCACGTTCTCGCGAGCGAGCGGTACCGTTACCCTGGGTTCTTCCCATAAGCCCAGGTGACGCGTACTTCACGCAAAACACACCCTCCTTGAGGGTGAGTGGTTGGCGTCGGGCGGTGACCAAGGCCTGAACGAAACTCACCCCCGTCAAGGGACCCAAACGCGACCAGGGAAGAGGAAATGCGAGGGCTGAACGGTGCAACGCGCCAACGAGACCGGCAGAATAGAAAAAAGGTCAAAAGCAAAAGGTTCGGGCGATCACACAGTCGCTACATTTTCAATCGATTCTCGACGACGTGTCAGAATTGAACAACGCTCCAAAGACAGAACTCGTGTTTAGCTTTCGAAGCGCACACAACAATCATAACTCGACTTTAGTGGAACTCTCCGGACATTAGTTTATCTGGAGAGAGCGACGCGAAATATATATTGTAATATTTTCTGCGGCATCATTGATGAGTAAGAATTATTAGCCCTTTGCACTCCGTTGTCGCCGCCGTGGCGACGTTGTAAGTGGAACTAACAACTCCATTGTCGCTGCTGCGGCGACATTGTAAGATATGCCATAGCGACATAGAAGCAACCGTTTGTATGAAAAAGGTTAAATGTTCTTACATTTAAATTAAAATATTCTTCATTTTTTCATAGAGGCCTCTACTGTTACGTTCCTATGGACACTATCGGCCAAAAGTTTGGAATCTGTTGGATTATAAGGAGAAATGAGTATGTGTCTGTGTAATAGTAACAGCAAAAATAATCAACATACCTTTGTTTGATTGATTGCATAGCGACGTGCCTTCCTCGCGTATCAAAATAAAGAAGATTCATAATTAAAATAATATCTTTTAATTTATTACCATAATTCTAATAGAATTACTACGTAAAAAAAAGAGAAAGCTAGATTTTGAATCTTCCACAGAGGCGCATTCGCATCATTGTAAATAGTCTCGGAGTAGCTGGTAGCTATAGTAAAAATGATTCAGAGTTTCTGGTAGGTCATATTAAAAATTGCGACGAGTGCAAAGTGTTAGTGTAAGTTTACAGAGATTATGATGGAAATTATGATCGAAGAATGGAGATCGAATAAATTCTGGGGGATTTTCTGAATAACTGATGAATAACAATTGAATAATTTTTCGGTGTAATGTTATAGATCACGACTGGAGAATATGGATCCAATTTTAATTCGTATAATAAGATTGACGAATTAAATTTTAATAAGTCCAAAATAATGACAAATTTTATAGGTGTCTTGTGAAATATTCAATGGAAGTTTTAAGATTTCTATTTTGTGTAGAGTACTATAGATTGCTATTATGGGATTTCGAGAAGAATATTTTACATCAAACAATTCTAGATGCATCAATATTTAAATAATTTCTGATTCATCGCAGAGAATCCTGTAGGTCAGTTACAAAACAAATTCGAGGATTAAAGTTGCAATCGATCATATTTTTAGCCTGTAATTATAGTATCCTATCGCGTACACAATTAGATGAGTTATAAATTATGCATATAAATATCGCTTCCTGTCAGATCTGAAAATTGCACTTTCCTTATTCATCTCAGTTATTTGTGAAGTCGTAATTATAGAGAAGCACATGAATGATTCACAGCAGCTAATTAAGTCTTTTAAGCAATTCCAAAATTAAAACCAAATCACACAACTACATAAAAAAAAAAATTCTCTCCTACGTTTAAAATCAATTCTTCGACCAAATTTCAACGTACCACAAGACCAAACATACAAACACCATAAGAAAACTTAGAATAACCAATTATATCGACTAAATATTAACACAAATCCAAAATTCCAAAAAGTCTCACGATAAAACAAACAAAAATAGAATTTCCTCTTTGATCAAATTTCCGCGCGTCAAAGGCTCGACTTAGAAATCAGGTCACAAAGATTACCCTAACGTCTCCATACTCTTCGAAGCTCTATTTCCCTAGAACACCTCTTTCTCGAGCTTTTTTCGTCAGATGGAAAGTCACGTCGATGACAGTTTCGCTCCAATTAATATTCCGGAACGTCGTTCAGGAAATTCACCCTGCCCACGTGACGGTCGCATGACAATTTAGGTAATGTCAGCGTTGGAGAACGGTGCCAAAAAGCCACGGGAACGAGTACGGTTACCCGTTTCTCTTAACGAGCACGTTCGCGACGCCTATCTCCCAAAATTAACTTCTTCTTCACACCAGAAACGGTTTGTCACTGACAGAATCGCGATATACGAGCTGGATCGGTTAAAGGGGGATGCATTCGACCGTGCGTAAATCAGATCACGTGCACGTTTCACCGGTCTTTCGAATTTGCTAGTTGTTTTATCGATGTTTGTTAGAGATATTGTCTCGAATCGGTGTTTCCAAGAGGTGATGTTCGTATGCCAAAAAAGAATCTTGGATATCTATTCGCGAGTTCGCGCCACTTGGGAAAAGTTTCGTCGAAGACAAAAGTTTCCTGTAGACTCAACTGGGAGATTTATCGATACAGATTTGCGTTTTAATGTGTAATTTTGTTGGATGAGTAACGAGAGAAAAGGACGAGGTTGTTGTTGCTAGATTTAATATGGAAAAGTAGCGAGTAGTGAGTTCGCAAAAAATAAGTAATGAATAACACACAGGAAGTAGGTATACATTGAGTAGTGAGTAGTTAGGTAGGAATAGCGAGTAGCGAGGAAGAGTGAAGAGTAGATCGCAGTAAGAATAAAAAGTAAAGAATAGCGAGTGGAAGTGAAGTGTAGGTCACGCTATGTAAGAGTAGCGAGTAGAATTAACGAGTAGACAATGGCGACTGAGAGTAAAATGTTGCGAGTAAAAATAAGGAATAAAGGGCACTGATTAAATAGTAGGAAATAGCGGATAGTGTCACGCTATGTAAGAGTAGCGAGTAGAATTAACGAGTAGACAATGGCGACTGAGAGTAAAATGTTGCGAGTAAAAATAAGGAATAAAGGGCACTGATTAAATAGTAGGAAATAGCGAGTAACGAGTAGAATTAACGAGTAGATAATAGCGACTGAGAGTAAAGAGTAAAATGTAACGAGTAAGAGTAGGGAATAGCGAGTAACGAGTAGAATTAACGAGTAGATAATAGCGACTGAGAGTAAAGAGTAAAATGTAACGAGTAAGAGTAGGGAATAGCGAGTAACGAGTAAAATTAACGAGTAGATAATAGCGACTGAGAGTAAAGAGTAAAATGTAATTAGTAAAGGGCAGAGAGTATAGAGCAGAAAGTAGCGAATAGTGAATAGCGAGTAGCGAGTAGCAAATATTGAATAACAAATAACAACGATTACTAATTAATGGCTAATTAACAACGAGCAGTGAATAATAAGTACCGAATAAATGCTAGCAAGCGATAAACCTCAAATAACAAGCATACCGCAACAATCGATAAGTATCAAATAACCAATTGCAAATAGTCTCGATGAGTAGTAACTATCCAACAAAGGCCGAACAAACCGTTTGAAATAAACTACTCGAACAAGGAAATCCTTCAAAGAGCAGAACACTTGGGCATCCAACGAATAACTCATTCAGCGGCTCTTCCTTCCAAATGAACTGCGTATCGGGCGTCTAATTTAGCCACCGAAACGCCCAAAACGATGGCCATGTGCAACGACTGGAATTTCATCGGAAGATGTTACCATTTAAAATTAGCATCGAAACGCGAAAGATTTACTCGTATCGGTTCAAATGAACCTTCGATCTCGCGTATTCGCGTATTTTCTCTGTTAGATCGACACGTATTTCTTTGAAACGGAACGTTCCACGAAAGAACGTAACTCCTATTCAACCTATCGCCGTTTCTACCGCACTTACACTCCCTTACGATTCCTCGCGAATTCTTACGCGATTAGGCTACTTGCTATTAATAAAATGGAACAAGTTTCTATGACACAAATGGTGAGACACCGAAATGTATATACATAGGTTTGGAATGGCGAATTAGCCGTATGTCTAAGTATGCGCAGCATTCATTTTAAATGTAATTAGTACATGTAATTACGTGATTAATATGGATTTCACGATTTGTCCTATACTTCTAAATTTAGTTTTTTAGATTTAAAAATTTTCCCTGATAACTTCGCACAAATTTCAAATGATCCTACCAACGATCATTCTCCTCTTGTCCAATCTTAAAAGCAAGAAATACTTCCCTAATCAAAATACCTTTCCTGGTGAAAACCATCACTCTCCCCCTTCGTCTATTCTTATCCCTATTATCTCTGACAACAATCGAGGCGTTGAGGATAGAAAGGGTAAACTGAACATTCCGGACAAACTTAGGTTTAAGCTGTAATTTTAGCAATAATTAAATTCACGTTTCATTCTCAAGAATTGCTATTTGTCAGTTCGCTCTTTATACTTTCTACGCCTCGATTAGGCGTTATTCGAATGAAATCTTATTTAAATAAAATTTCAAATGGAACTTTATTCGAATAAGATTTCATTCGATTTAATTTAAATTTAAATAACATTTCATTCGAATAGTGGCGAAATTTGTAAAAACAAAACTCTACTAAAATTTCGAACAATCTTCGACTAAAAGTCGCGACGAAAATCAAGTTATTTCCCTCAATTACTCAGCTTCGGGAATTCCCATCGACGTCTCGTTTTCACTCCAAACAAACCGCGCGAATTCCAGAAACCCTCGAGAATCGGGGAAGAGATCCGCGCGACGGTTAATGAATGAACACGGTGGTCGTGTAAAAGGGTGGACGCAGCGGAAGAATTATCATTTCCGGTGCTGGCAGCGGCTGGCGCGGCGCGGATCCGCGCGGAATTGGCTCGTAAACGCGGCAAATATTTCGCCCGGCGGAATTTCACTTGGTGGGAGCGTTTTTGACGTAGCTGGCGTCTTATAAAAAGACGCGCGGCGTCGCGACGCTGCATTCACACGAGAGAGACGAGACGTCGCGGTGATAAAGTAGTATCGAAAAGTATCCCGAACGAAATTTCCCTCTCGACAATAGTAATCTACCGAACAGTATTAATTAGTTATTTAAATCGTTCTTCCACAAATCTCTCTCTTCTGTTCTTCGTTTTTACTCGACGATTTTTGACTTTGTCGTTTTTTTAAATTAAATTGTAAGAATACACACGGTGAAGAGATGTCTTCGGTGATGTATGTGAGTATCCTCTTGAAGATAGTGCTTCATTTAAATTGAACGGAGTGTGCATGTTGTTGTTAGGTGTGTGGCAGGTTTACTCAGCCTTGACAATGAACTCGTTTGGTCTGGCTGCTCGAAACAAGACTATTCTACTGAATCACCAGGTGTATCCAGAGATCCTTTTATTCCAGATTCCGAGTGAATCTTTCGTGCTTTAGTTTCTGACGAATTTGTCGAATATCGATGGAGTCTTCAGTGCGTCAAATTTTCAGGAAAAATTGAAGTTTGCTTCTTGTGCAATCTTCGTTGCCAATATAATGCATTTCTTTTATGTCTGATTTTCTGTCGTTGCACTACTTTGTCGTAGAATATTGGAAACTCTTTTTATCACATTGGTGTGATTTTTACGAAGTCTAATTTTTCTTAACAACTATAATTTTACTGAAAATTTTCTTCTCTAGTACTCTGTAATTATTAGCGTAAAACGTGACAAAGCTGTAAGGAAGTATTTACCAGTGTCCAGATGAGCTTAAGAAAGGTGATTCTTAAGTGAAAATTGTGAATATTTAAAATTGCAAAGAAGAAAGAGTTAATTGTAGATATTGAAAATTTCAAAGAAGCTTTTACAAGTGAAAAATCGTGAAATTTAAACGACCGAAAAAAAAAAATGCATTTCTCAATTTCCTATAAAGCAGTAAAAACTCCAACGACAATTTTCTTCCACTAGGCGAATTCGCAACGCTGTTGGAATTTATTCCCGTGCAAACAGCCAGATAAATTCCCGCCGCAAGGCGAAATCAGAAGTCAATGTATTCATTAAGCACCGTTGAAGTAATTGATACGCGGTCGTGTGATCATTTTTCGCGATTCAAGAAAACGACACGTTTCACGTGCAGAGCGTGTGCGACGCGAGAATTTGTCAGGATGCCATCTAGGTGTCTTTTATGGCCAGGGCCGCTCTTTAAATGGTCCAACTTGGCCAACGTCCAACATTCCTCCTCCCAACCACGCTGATTAGGCGACACTGTTGTCTTTTTAATACTTGAACCGTACAATAAATTTCTAGAATTAACCCGCAACGAAAATTTCCAATTAGTGCAATTTTCTGAACCTCTAAACGGTGTTTTTAAGTAGAACAGCTTCGAAATTGACGCGCCGAAAGTGTTTTAAAATTCAAACCACTTTTCGATCTAAATATCTTCGAAATTTCTATACCACAAATTTCTCAACTTCTTTCATTCACCATTTCAAACCATAAAATCTCTATTTTTATCATCTTTCAACAAACTTCATATTTTTTGCACCCAATCATCGTTATCTGTTTTCTCGATGCTTCTAACTCGAGCTAGTTCACGCCCAGCTAATCACAATATTCATCTCGTTGATCTTCTCGATGAAACAGCGAGAAGCATCGAAAGTTCAAATGTTATCCCAAGTGACTGTAAATACACGAGAGAAGGACGTATCCGCGAGCTGCTTTCACGATTACGCGCGGCGAATGCTTTCTCAGCCAGATCACCCGGGGATTAGAAGCCCCGACGCTGCTTCCAACAGTGCGATGTTAGTTCTCGCTCGACTGAGCTGCGTTTCCTCGGCAGTCGTGCTTCTTCTTGCTCGTTAACAACTTCAAATACACTCCGTGATACGTCGTGACAAAGGTGTTTTCGTTTGTTCAATTCGTAGTTTCCTATAACACTCGAATTTTCCTCGACGCAATTTGTGCAACGAATGCGAGAAAGATGTACACATTATGTAATAATTCCGTAACGCGACTGAAATTGCACTCGTTTAAATTTTAACTTCTTCGCCTTCGTGAAAGGAAGGAAAGAAATCTATCGAGTGAACGTGACATTAATTTGATCGAATATTACGTTATAATTTTGGTATGCAAAAGTGCTCGAAACGTGACTAAATTCAATTTTTTTTCTTCATTTTGCTAAGAATTATGAAATTTTTAGAGCGAAGCTGACTAATTTTGTCGAATATTTGCGTGATAATTGTGGCGTGCTCGAAACGTGACTGACAATGCATTCCTTTGTTTTTATCAAAATTACGAAATGTAATTAGAGTGAACGTGGCTATTTTTGCTGAATATTGCGAATGTTTCGTAGAGATACGTCGACGTAATTTACGGTTAATTACAATTCAAACGATTCTATGCCTCAGGATTCGCTCAGTGACAAAGTGGCGATGTTTGACCAGTACGCGAACAAGCACAAAGACCAGCAGAGCAAAAATCCGTTCACATCTGGCTTGAATACCGAGAAGAGAAAATTCTCCAAGGAGGAATATGGCAGGTGAGAGAAAATGTCGCTTACAAATTAACCACCAGAGGAAATATCAACGAAATTGAAGTTTTCAAGAAAGAGAAATACTCGAAATTACTGAAATTATTAAAAATAACTTCGAACGAAAATTATTTCGCATAAAAATTATCGAAATTATCGCGAATAAGAATTATGCAAACCTTCAGAACGAATAGAAAAATAATACAGCTACATGAATCAATTGAAACGGTGAAATATTCCGGCGTTAATAAAATTAACGAACGTATGGTTAATTTCAGACCGAAAGCTGGCTCCCTGACAGACATTCGCGGCCGCAAAGCCACGGCACACATTCTCAAAGAGGTGCTCGAACTCTGCGAGATCATTTATCAAGAGGGCACACCATGCCGGGACCAACCAGAGATCACCGCGATCACGTTCGGTGATCTGTTCAATATTTACACTCACATCAGCGACAAATGTGTGGGGCTGTTGCTGAGAGCGAGGAAACAAAAGTTCGTCGAATTCGAGGGTGAAGTTCTGTTTCAGGTATTTCACGTCAATTTCACTGTTATTGTTACTTTCAAACGCTTACAACCAGCGAGAGATAGATGAAAGTGAAACTGTGACGAATAATGGCTGAACGATGATGGTCCTTAGATCATCTTTATTTCGTTCAAATTAGTTATTACAGTCGTTTCGTCGAGTTTAATTGAAATGTCCTTTTAAAGGAAACGAGTAAGAAATTCTACAAACTGATCGATGATTCACTTCGGTAGAATTAACGAGAAGATTGAATCGGTCGGTAAAGTAGATTCACAGACGAAATTTAGCTCTGTGTCTACTATCTATGTTTCAGACATTTCAAAACTTAAAAATTTTCTTTTCTTTTGCAAATGAAAAAGATATATGCGTACACAAATTCTTCATATAAGTGTTGATACTTTTTCGAAGCACTCTGCATTGAAGAATTGTAATTATCTTAATCAATTATTGTTAATTTATTACAGAGGCGAGATGATAACGTGCCGATCTACCTGGTGAAGCCTGTCAGCGAAATTCGCGAATTGTTCAACCAAAGACTACAGGAGATCGCGAAGGAGACACCGTTAAGTTAACAACAACCTCCATCTTCGATCTTCTTGTTCTCCGATAAACGATTCCATATTGGAGAACATCCGGTTGAAAGCGTTATCCTGTATTTATTTATGACACACAGCCGTGGAATCATAACGAACGACCATTGTATAGTTTGTAATTTTTATTCGAGGTATGAGTGACACGAGCGAGTGATTATCATCGAAGAATGTTCCGATGTGGATGAAAGCAATGAGAAGCAAATATGTACAATGTGATATCTCTATAGGATATAGGAAATAAAGAGATTTTTGTAAAATATTCTCTGTTTTACTTTTTCTACCTAAAACGTTCCAATTTTTCATGTCAATTGCAGTAAAATTGTTTTTTTTTTCTTTTTTTTTTAATAAATTGCGAATGGTAAGTTTTACAAAATGGACGATTTCTTGCGAAGAAAGAAAAATTCGGAGGATTTGAAATTTCTCAAAAATTCTGAACGACGACTCTCGACGAATCGCTGAAAATGTCAGTTAAATTTCTATTCTACCGACACGAGACACCAGTTTTTGATAAATTGAAGTAGACTGAATTATTTCCAAACCTTTATTCGTACAGAAATGTTCACGTACATTGAAAAACAACGCAAAGTATGCCATCGTTCACGAAAGAAAGTAACGAAGTTCCTCGATCGGACGATTCGAGCGAGAACGATTAGAGAACGTCCTTTGGACAACCAATATGGCGTCCAGTTCGCCAACAACTCCTCCATTATCCTCAGATCGCTTTCCATTTAATAACAATAAATCGTAACAATATCCTTAACTTACTGTACAGTAGATTTAACAAGAGTCCTTTTAATCGATCTTTTTTAACAGTAGAATTAGTAAAAGATTTACGCTTAAAGCTTTAAGCATCTACTAGTTAGAAGATATGTTTAAAAAGTGTTAATAATTAACGATATTTAGAAGATATTTAGAGAAAGACGGAGTTTAAAAAGTGTCGAATTAGAGAATTCAAAATTAAAACGACATCGTTGCACGTTTCGTTAATTTTTCTCTTATCGATGACTCCAAGTTCCTCAAGATCTTCATGCATTATGCTACCAGCCAAAAATGGGAAATTACACGATCTCATCGTGATACTTTAAATTTACTCTTTGGCAAATTCTAGCTATTTCTTGTTCAGAAGATCCTTCAGAATTTTCAAAATTCCCACGCAACGCGGTTAATTCGAAATTTTAACGAACCAATCTACCATTCTTCTCAAAAATTTCACTGTTTACCGTTTAATTTTCTAATACTAGTCGAAACGACGTACTTTCACCAGGCTCAATCTCGGCCAGTGGAATTCGCAGCAAAATCTCCGATAAGAAGTTACCGATCACAGTCTTCCTGGCGCGGACGAGTGAAAGTGAAACCGATTGGAATCTTCACGCTCGAGAGTTTTCACACCCAGGTTGATCGCCGCCATCGTGACTCACGCGGAATACAACATACGAAACGGAAGGAAGGAATCCAACGTTGTCTCTGAACGAGAGAAAAGTGAATGGAAGTGTTTAAGCAGCTTCTCTCCATCGGTAGCCCCGATCGTAAGAAACAGGCAATCGATCGGCGAAGAAGAAGAGTGATAAAAAATTGAAGGGGGTGGGTAAGATAAGAAGGAATAAAAGAAAGATAATGTTTCCTAAGAATATTCACAGAAAAAGTATTCACAGGCAGTTAAATTCCATCTTAATTAAACGTTAAAAACCAAGAAACTCCAAACGAAGGAAACGAAGGTGATTAAAAAAAAAAAATAAACGTAAAAGTAAATAAATAAGAGAAGAGCACAGAGGTCCGGCTATTGTCGATTCGAATCCTTCTCGCTCGAGAGGCGTCCTAGTTATTATTATTCGGCTGAATCGAAAAATCGCCTGTGCGCTTTCTTCACGAAGAAAAAAAAAATATGTATATATATATTTAATGTCTCTTAATCATAATCAATTTCTCATTTTAAACATCGCGCGTGTAACGTAATCTCATTTTGCTTCTTTGTTTTTTTTTTTCTTTTCTCTCTTAATATGTACAATGTGGTTAAAATCTCGCGAGCTTCGTCGATTGATTTTTTTCCTCGCATCTTTTGCTTGTTTGTTTTTTTCTTCCGTCTCTTAAATTAGCGGCGTAAGTTTCGCGAGCGATTTTTCCCCGAGGCTTCCGACGATCACCTCTGACTCAAATTACCTCTTGTTCGAACTTACAACGTTAAACGACGAAACGGCCGGAAGCCTCGTTTTGAAAGTTACGTCACCGATCAGAATACACTTCATTTTTTCCCCGTTTTCTTATTCTTTTAAACATTCGTCCTACAAACAGTGTACCACTCGATCCGACGACAAAAGGGAGGCAACGCTTCTTCCAACTCTTTCACCGCGCTTTCTTCTTCACCGTTTCCGCCGCTGGTTCTCCGCCGTCGTCGTCCTCGTCCCTCCTCCGGAGCCTCGAATCTTCCGAACTTCCACTTCTCTCTCTTCGCTTCTCGCGTCGACGTTTCCTTCAGTTTCTCTCTTTCTCTCTCTTCGGAAGTCGACGGTCGTAACGAAACAGCGTCCTCCAGGCTGGCAGAAATTTGGCCGACGGTGTGTAATCTCGCGTTCCAGAGGCTGTTCCTTCGGTGGCACGTCGATTGGAACGTACAGTGGTTACTGGAGAGTTTCTTCAAACGGGGGAACCCTGAGTATACGATATTCAAGGGGAGATCTTTCGAGATAATACAGAGCGTTTCTTTCTTTCGGAATAGAAAATATAAAGTATCCAGTTAGAACAGTTAGAGTTGTTAGAAAGAAAGAATAAAATGTGGAGGAGATTAGAAGAGAAGAATTGGTAGAAGTTCAGATAGAGACAGAGACAGACAGGAAGAGAAAGTGGTAGAAAGAAGAAGAAGAAAGAAGAAACTCAAAGAAGAGAGACAGACGGACAAATAGCGAAAGTAATTAGTTAGAGATTAAGAGATTAGCTCGAAAAAAATAGAATGTCAATCGAAAAGAGAACTCTAATCAAAAAGTAAAACTCTATCAAAAAGAAAATTACGTAGAATTAAATCAACGAAAGATCTAAAATAGTCTTGTAACAACTATATTCATTTCATCCATTTTCCTTCTTTCCTTTCCGTCGTTCGTACATCATCCGGTACGTCGTTATTCTCCTTCAATTTCTTTTTACTTTCGAAATCTCCACCCAAGATCGTTCACTTCCATCGCTGTGTTTCCTCTTTCACCAAAAGTGGCTCGTTTCCGGTCCACGCAGACGACGAAACGGAAGAGCAGCGGCAGTGCGTGGTGCGTGAATTAGCCAGCTAGGAAATCAAGGGGACGTGGAACACGATTCAAGGGAGGGAGGAGGGGCGATCTATCGTCGTCGTCACCCCTCTTATCCATCATTCACGACGTCCATTTCTACGAAATCGCGAACGTCGAAATTCTCGAATCTCTCTACTTGGAAAAAAAAAAAAGAAGAAGAAAATCATCGTTCTTTCGTTTTCTCACACGTTATTCTACTCGCGCGGAAATCTGCGTTCCCGCGACAGTCTCTTCCGTCGTTTCGCTCCTGGTTTCTCCTACTATTCTCGTTACGTTATTATTATTATAATTATTATTATCATCGTTACACTGTTATCTGAATTATTTCTTGTAATTTTTTTGTTTTTTCCTTTGTTCTCTGCTGTTGGATCTCTGTTTCTCGTGGCTC
Organism: Habropoda laboriosa; assembly: GCF_001263275.1. Classification (NCBI taxonomy): domain Eukaryota; kingdom Metazoa; phylum Arthropoda; class Insecta; order Hymenoptera; family Apidae; genus Habropoda; species Habropoda laboriosa. The sequence goes on along the minus strand of NW_017100194.1, from coordinate 799,523 downwards.
GTTCTCGTTTGTGCCCGACAAAGAAGAGGATCTCTCTCTCTAGTTTTGCGCAAGTGCTCGAGGCAAGCCTTAAGCCCACTTGTCGACGACCGCTTCGTTTACTGTAACATAACACAGGCAGAAGCAATATTAAATTTCGATCCAATCGTCTATCGACAATCTTCTGGTTTTCTTCTTCTACAGCGTTCTTTCTACGTTTCTTCGAGGATCTCCCGCTTAGACCAAGCTGCTCCGATTAGACGTCCGCTTTTCTGTTTTTTTTTTGTTTTTTTTTTTTGTGGACCATCTCGAGACATTCGAGATTTGTGCGTTTTATACCATTTTCGATTGTACTTCTTTTTTTTTTCTTTCTTTCTAGATCTCGTTTTCACTGCGTGCGCGTGTCTGGATGTCGTGTGCCCTCTCCCTCCCTCCCAGTGTCGTCTCCTCGAATCACACGCTGAACACGCCCTTCTAGCAGGGCGCAGTTTCACTATCAATTGAGCATTGTATCGGTGGAACGAGTATAGCGAGGCGTTTTCAAATTGTTCTACACAGAAGCGTTTTTTCTCAGATGCACCTGTTTTTTCTTTTTCAATTATATTTGTAATATTCGAACTAGAACATTTCTCCTCTCCCTCCTTTCTCGCGTCGATCTCGTTTGTTACCATCGTCATTCTTTCTTTTTTTTTTGTATTTTCCGTATTATTCTAGTCTTTTATTTTTTTGTTTGAGATACTTAAATACACTTATCCCTCCGGCGAGAGAACGACGTGCAACGCGCCTCGTCTTTTTCTATTTGAACAAATGGACTAAAGAGAAAAAGAAAAGTAGCCCCGAAGGGAAAATCGTCGTGAACACAAAAAGAACACCCGTGGAACCGTCGAGACGATACTTTTATACACCCGGTTCGATATCTTCGATCGAGGAAATTCCAAATATTCACTATACTCGTTCCACCGAGATTATACACTCGAACCTTCGAGGAAGAAATACAAGCGCGCCCCAAAAATCATCGAATTTTCGTCATTCTGTTCCTTTTCCCTTACGTGTTGTACGCATCCTGGTTATTATACTCTCTCGTGTATAATTCGTGTACGACTGTGTCTAAAAGTGTGTTTCAAGTGTTGCTCTTGAATGTGTAACAGTGTTGTCCCGTGTCGGTCTCTCTCGGATCTCGATCCCATCGGTCAGCTTGCGGGTTCTTGTTGTTGATTGGGTGGGTGTTGTTTAAGTGCCATTTTAGTTTGTATATTTTTTTTTTCCGACGATTTTCTCTGTGTTTCCGGACTGGTGTCGATTTTTGCGTCCTATCGCGTTCCCGAGCTTTATTTCACCGGCTTCACTGGCGGTGCCACTGCAAGCATATCACACGTAATCACGATTAATTCAAGAGCGAAATTTTGCCCCGGAGAAAAAAAATCTGACGTGCCAGGAGGACATTTTTTTAACGTATTGTATCGTCGACGTGTGTCTTCCTTTTTTTTTTTCTTTTGTGGGAGTCGTGTTGTAAAAGGTTTCTGGTCCGTGGCGTCATCCTCGGTTTCGACTCGAAAAGTGATTCCGGCAGATCGTCTAATCGGAATACTTCTTTCCTTTCAATGGAGATTTCGTTCGTTTTCCTATTAACGCGTTGCGTACGAATTTTGCGTGAATTTTCTTCGATACTTCTATCGTGGAATATCGCAATTAGACTTTTGTGAAATACTGACCATTTTAAGTTTATTTGCTTTATTAAGTCCAAGAGTGGCTTTGCAAACGGCGGAAAAATTGAAGATCGAGTGAAAGATATTAACTGAAAATTTTGCCTTTTTTAAATTCTTAATTCCTCAATTTTTATTAACAAAAAAAAAAGAATTCAAGGAGTACTGTGTTAAACTTATAAAAAAATAAATAAAATACTTCGCACTCCGTACGCAACGCGTGAAACGAAGAATTTCGCATCTACTGAAGCTTCACTCAAAAGTCAATCACGGGATAGCAAAAATTGGAAAACTACTTTGGAGTAGAAGCAAACTAACTACAAATTACAAATTCGCTCTCGTCCAAGTCTTTTCTCACTGTCGCAGTAATTGTCGCAAATCATCGTGTCTAGTATCGTAATGTTCTCTAAGGGGGGCAAATTCGCGGGGGCAAGGGGTAGGCACAATAATAAGAATAAGAATAATAAATATGAAAATGAACCAATATGGAAAAGAAACATTTGGAAAAATAAAAATTGTTACCTGAATGGTCCACGATTTGGATTGGAACGAACGTCTCCTCCACCTTTTTGTTCCGTGACTGAATTGTTTTCACACACCAGCAGGCAGGAGTTAGCAAAAAAAAAGTGTGTCGGGGACAACTTCTTCGATTAGGAATACAGTTGTTTTTTTTTTTTTTTTTTTGGTTGTGTTGGTCGTTTCAGGCCAACGCGACAATGATAGTATTTTGTATTTTATTACATTTTTTTTTCTCGTTCATTTTGATCGATCCAGAGGATTGCATGCAGAAAATTCAAACAACAACTCCGGGGAGACACAAAATGGCCGTGATCGTGATGATGGTGTATTTACTCCACTTCCGGCTCCTTGGTTGGCGAGATCTCCATTCTAGAAGATTCTTTGCGCGTCGATGGATGATGATCGAGGTCCTCGATGAATTTGTGATTAAGATTTCATCGGTGGTTAAAAGTGATAGAGTTCTCTGAGTGTTTGTCACACTTTTATCAGAGTTTTTCAGTAGTTTAATTTGGAAATTGGGAAATTAGGACAAAGACTTCGAATTAAAACAGAGAATTACAGTAACAAAAGTTCCCAGTTTCAAATTTCAAAAATTTCTTTTTTCCACTTTTCAATATTTCAGAAATTAATTGTCACTCAACAAAGTTACCAACTGACGAAATTATCTAGTTTTCCTTTTTACCGCCTTCCGGTAAAAAGGAAATTATTATCGTAATAAAAGTTGATAAAATAGTAATTAAATTATTATCAATACAAATTATTGAAGTCAGAGTCTGAGAATTTTCGTTGAACACTGTACACGAAAAAGAGAGTTCAACGCACGTTCAAAGATCTCGGCCAATTTTAACCAGAGAATGGTGATCGCAGTACAGTAAGGGGTAAAACGACAGATGTAAAAAGGAGGGAAAGTTGGACGAGTGAGAATGAAATTTGTGAGAAAATCGTGGGGGATCGGAAACAAACTCTGGATAGCTAAACACTTATTACAGTTCACATTGTATTAAGTGTTCGATGTTCGTACACGCGGCAGATGCCACTCTTTCGAGCGAGATAACCGTACTCTGTCGAGCGACTTCTAACTCGTGCTAGTAAGTAGGCCGATCGTTGAAACTTCGAACACGCATTAGTAACACATCATTCCATATTTCTTTCTTTCTTTTTTTCAATTCTTTCGTTTTATTGTAACAAGTAACGCACTAAAGGTCGGACCGTCGCTAATCGTCGTATCGAGATAAATCGTAGTTAGCCGCGAGGCGATATATTATACTTTCACTCGTTATAATTCTCCTTTCGATTTTTCAATACGAATTTTTACGCGTATCTCTGTGTGTTTCTGTGAATGCATTAACACCGGCGAAATGTACATACCGACAATGTGTACACTGCCCGGGAAATACATACATTACCAAAAGAATAAAAAAAATGATATCTTCATTTCCTACCTTATCTTTATAATTTTGATTTTCTTAATTTTTCCCACAGTAAATTTGTTCGTTCGTATTCTTTGCTATTCTTCTAAAGTATGCATTGACAAAAAGAAAATGAGTTCCTTATTTTTTGCCTTATTCCTATAATTTTGATTTTTCTATTTTTTTTTTAATTTTTCCCAAAGAAACTTTGTTCTAAAGTATTTTCTTATAATTTTAATAAACGTTCAATGACTGAAAAGAGAATCTCTAATTCGAATTAATATGTTAATACTTTGCCCAAAACTGTGTCGAAAATGTGTACAATATTGAGACAAAGCACGAAATCATATTTTTAACTCAAAAAAAAAAAAAAAGAAAAAATCTCAGCAATGTATACATTGCTTAGGCAGAGTATACACTGCCCGAGACTGTACACTCCGTCGGTAACATGTGCACGCATGAATGAATGTTTAATATGTACACGGATAAATAAACGTTTTTCGACACGCGCTAGTTCTCTGTGTAATCGTTATATTAATTTACAATCGTCGAACGATATTACGTATACGTATATGTAGATTGCATATATTTTTATCTTTATTTATTTATTTTTTGTTTACTTCTCTCCTTTCTTTTCTTTTTTTTTCATTACGATCCTGCGAGTAACTCGCGATCGTTCATCTCTAGTCCTTTTTCTGTGTATGTATGTACGTATGTGTATGTATACATGAAATGAAATCGCCCCGGTTACTCGTTAGACCATGAAATATTTCTTGGGTCCAATTAATTAGGATCATCACACCGTGACACCGTCGCGACGTGCGTCCGTGACGGATTAATTATTAATATTATTATTAATTATTATTATTATCTTATTATCATTAGAAATAGGTACTTCCTGCACGAACGATGCGACCGTGGTTTCATCATCGTAGCTTTATCGTACTAGATTAGGTTAATCGAAGAGCGTTCGGCAAGCCATTCTCACGATTCACCGGCTGAAATCGCGAAACTTTTGGTAAAATAGTTCTATTTCTTCTTTTTTTAAATTAATTTTATTGTTAATTCGTTTCGAGTTATATCTTCTTCAAATGTGGAGGGGAGAAGGGTATCGAGGGGCATGGGTAGGTGAAAATAGACATTTCCGACGAATTTCAAAATAATTTCTCTTTCGATCGACGATCAAAGGAGATATACGCTCGAAAACGTGTTCAATCGTGTTTTCAACGGGCGAATCGCAGTGGTTCTCATCGCTTGCCTAACGCCGCTTATATGCTTTCTCGTTCGTCGATGGCACTCTCTGCTCCTCCTCTGTCCCTTTCGCGAATCCTTTTTTATGTTTTACTATAGAGACAGAGAGAGAGAGAGACAGAGAAAGAGTAAGAGGAAGGAGAAGAACGAAGAGAATAATAGTTAAGAAAAGAAAACAATAGAAAAAAAGAGAAGAGAAAAGAAAAACACAATCCACACAATTATATATCGAAAAGTACTTACAAACACGTTCGTAAACGTCGTGCGAACGCAAGAAAGAACGAATTTTCTCTCGTCAACGTTTATTGAGCATCGATGAAGTGCTGTCAGACCGTTCTATGTGTGTGTATATATATATATATATTATATATATATTTCTTTTTTTCTTACTATTTGTTTGTTCCTTTTTGATAATTGTATCGGCATCCTGATCTCCGCGATTACCTCTGTGCTTGGATCATATACACATTCTTTCCAGAGAATTTGAGAAAATGAAGAAAAATAAAGAAACAAGGTTTATTTGTTAACCCTTTCGTTACCTGTGAGCCGCATATGTGCAATTTCAGTACTCGAATAAAAATTTATTTTAATGTAGTCATCGTTACAAACGCTAGGTGAATAGAAAATTGTCGAAAAAAGTTATAATTCGGTTACGAGAGGGTTAAAACATTTGAAAACGTTTCATGCTGATTTTCGATTTGTCTAATAATAAATCCGCACAGGGTTTGTCGAAGAAGATCGTAATGATCGATAACACGCTGTACAAAAGACGTAGACTGCGTTACTTTCGAAACAAAACACACAAGTTAGTTAGGCTTTGACACGTTCCAAGGGAGGGGGTATAGGAGAAGATGGTAAATTAAATGAAATAAAGTAAAAATGTCGTCGAGAATAACGCTGCACCTCATGCACGTGGATACGCGTTCACAAAATGTAACGGTTATGTTTTCATCGTAGTTTTCACGGATCTGATTAAGTGTAATTATGCCCATACCAAAGTAGTATCACGCCCTAATCGATAATTCATATGTATATATATATATATATTTATGTATATATTACACTAGTCGTTAACACTGCGGACGACGCTGCTTTAACACGCAGAATTAAATTAATTATGCACTCCGTGCAAAAACGAACGGTGGACAAAGAAACAGAGAGAAAACGTTCTCGTCTCGTCGTAATTTTCTCTATACGCAAAAAGCACACGAACCGCTCCTCGAAGCCACATCATCAGTCTTGTTGCGTTTGCACGTGGTCGAGATGCGGCTCGCTTGGATTACTCTTCGCTTTCTTTTTGTTAATTATCCTTTTTCGCAGAAGAAAGAGATAGATAGATAGATAGATAGATAGATAGATAGATAGATAGAAAGAGATAGATAGATAGATAGATAGATAGATAGATAGATAGATAGATAGATAGAGAGGAAAAGAACGAACACGGTTCTCGACACGGTTGAACTACTTTCCTTCGTAATCGTCTATAACGTCGTACGATTTCTTTATAAAACCCCGAAACATGAGAGAAATGACTAAGACAGAAGTTAGATGCGTTAAAAAGGCCCACGTATACTCGTGACGACACCGGATCTTCCGTTTTTCGCATGTCGCGTGTATAATGTAGAACGTGTGTTTATGTACGTGAATGTGTTCGATAGTCGGTCTGAACTCGATACATCGTTCGATACTCGAGCACTGTTCTTTATAACTTGTAAATAGAATAAGAAGAAGAAGAGACGAAGATATCTACAGAAGAAACTATAGTTCTCTTGGACACGAGGCTGAACAACGTAGTTTCATAATAAATGATCGATCGAGTTTTGAACGTCTGATAAAACACGATCATGGTATTCTGAATTTTATCGAAGTGTGTCTAATGCAACTATTACTCTGTAGAGAAGGTAGATCTCGCCTACTATGATACACTTAACACGTTCACCATCTAAGCTATTACATTTTGTTAAATTAATCTTTCACTATAGATAATACTAATTACTTTATCCCTGTAGCAGACGATGCACGACGTAATAGATGATGAACGTATTAATAAATACGCGTAATCGTGTTCATGATCTCGTTCGTCGTGGTTACACATTTTTATTGACACATTAGAAATCGATTAAAATTGATTCGCACGATTCTATCGTCATTGTAGTCGTCGACTTTACTCGTTCATTGTAAATTCACCACTATTCACAATTTATTTAAACTATTGTCCTTCGTCTATACAATTCCACGATGAACGAGTCAATTCACCAGAAACTTCAATATCTCGAATCGTACTAAATCGAAATGTCAGCAACTGTCATTATTAGGAACAAAGATGTACCTCCGAATCGAACGTCCTCGCGTTCAGACCGCCATCTGGAGAGTGAGAAGGGTTAACACGGCGAGACACGGACTACTAAAGACCGTCGATCATTCAGTGTTTCTAAATTCTTTCTATATCTTACATGCACCAGTCTTGTTGTCCGTGTCACGCTGGAAATTAGTGGTATTACAAATCTATTGCGTGGCATCAATCGTTCAGACATATGTAAATCACACCCAGTTAGGTACACGTAAAGGTAATAGAGTGGATGCAATGACAGTGCAAAGATGTTAGAATGATCCTGCCGTGCTGATGTAATACAACGACAAAGACTAAGATACAGATGAATTATTTACTTTCTCGTATTACCTGTACACGGTTGAAGTTGAGTCCTACTCGAGTCAGGTTGAATTTAAATCGAACGATTCGTAAGGTTGTAACACAGAATAATTGAGTATCATCTAGGGAAGCACAGCAGGATTAACTAACCGTTCACAGTGATTGTTCTACGAGGTGAACATTTCTTTTTAGTTAGGATGTATCATATCGGTAATACAAGTTGTGCATGCAATTACTCGTCTACGAAGGAAGGAAGACATAGTAATAGACGGGTTCGGTAAATGAGATCCATTAGGTTTGTCGAAACTTCATGCACAATCTCTGCGTTGACATTTCGGCAACTGATCAGGCAGTTCCAATTCTGACGTCTTGAACGAAGCGGACACTCCTGATGCTAGGGATTAACCAACAATAACCATTTTTTTTTTTTAAAAGTAAGCAACAACTAAAGCGGTTAGAGCTAAACAGAAAGAGATAGTAATAGAGAGTGTGTGTATAGGAAATAAATTAGAAGGGAGAAACATGAAACATCTAATAGTATTACTTAAGTGAACTGAACGGAAATAAATCATATATGGTGAGCTGCTGTGCGTGTGCGTTATAAGTCAAGTGCCCAAAAATAGAACTACCGCAAAATTAAGGTGCAACATGCTCTCTAGGACCCTGTTCTGTCGATGTTTTAACTAATTCTTGAATAATTCTCACACTCAACTTCACTCGTGATATTTTGCTACTAAATTATTACTAATAATAAAAAAAATTCACATAAAAATTAAACACGAAGAAAATTAAGTATTTAAAAAAAAGTTTCTTTTATATACGGCTAAGACATCGTCAGATATATTATGACATACATAGAACACTAAGGTGCAACCGTTTAGAATAAAAAGGATCGTCGTAAACTACCGAAGAGAAATTAGCGCGTTCTAGAAGTGCATTGTGCTCAAACATCATGCAATGTGTGTATGGTGTTGAAAAGGTTGACAGGAGTAAGGGGGGTGTACTAACGTATCATCAGGGTTAGAAAAAACATCGATGGGTGTTGTTTCATTTTTTGTTGCGGAGGAAAAGTTAATGTTTAAAAGGCACTCGTAGAAAATAATTTAACAATCACAATTGTTTTAATTGCGATGGGTCTCTCTCTTTTTTTTTCTTTTTATCACTCGAAGCCACTGAAACCCGTAATATGATTGTTGAGAGCGACGTCAGGGTACGGTGTGATGCGGGCATGGTGGGCCTTGGTGGCAAATCTGTATTGGTTGTACTAACACCATGCACAACAGTCAAACTGGTTAAAATCTCACTTAAACGCACTTCAATTAATAACTTATCTTCGATGCTTCCCGGGCAACGGGGAAGAACTTCGGTGTTTCTTTTTTTTTTGTTTGTTTGTTTGTTTTAAATGCAATTGCAAGTCCGAGAACTCAGTTGCAAGAATGTTTTCCATAGGAAAAACATTGTCTGTTAGACTAAATGTTTGTTTTCACGGACGTTCTATTTGGAAAAATAACTTAATAGTCCAAAGTACACAGCCCACATTGGAATGATCCAATGATGCACTGTCTTAAGTGGATTCTCACCATCTGTGAACTTTCTGGCAACGAACTTCAGGGTTTCGTCGAGAAGTACCACTGGAATGGAGAACTTCATAACGGTAAACCACTCCTCACCCGTTAAGGGGGTAACTTGGAATACAGACTGAAACAGAGAGGAAATAATCGACGTTACTACGTAACATTAATAAAATAACGAGAAGAAAACAAGCAGCAATTTTTGTTGTTCTTGTATGATTATACCGAAAGGACTTCGACGTAAAGGATGACAAAGTGGAGTGTGAAAGAAAGAGCCATAGAGGCAATGAGCCACATGTTAGACCAGGGCGGCATACTGATGAGAGACTGATTCTCAGATAAACTGAAAGGAAACAAAAAAATGAAGTATAAATTAACGATACAAAATTGAAACATTCACAGAGGTTCATCTAGACGATTGGTACCTGTTCATGGCGTTCAACATTTCAATGGTTACGAGTACAGACAGAGCCATCGTCATGGGATGAGGATCCGTGAAGATCTTGCAGTTAATGCCCTTGAATTCGTCGCCACCACCCAAGCACGCCAAGTGATGAGTCTGTAAATATATAATATTCGTTGTTAAAATTAATAAATAAAATATAAATTCAACACATTAGACGTATGTATAGTAATTACCAGTTGATAGTAGTTGATCTGTGGGCCATGAGGACTGTACAAGAACCACCATGCAGCCGATCCAACAGTCGCAGCACCTACATATCCGCCAATAGCCAGGTAGCGGAAGAACAACCAGCCAGAAATGAGAGATTCGTCGGCTTTACGGGGAGGCTACAGTATCATAAGAAGAATTATAAATTTTTATTTATTTCAATTATCAAATAGAACTTCTTTATTAGTAAACTTACCTTGCTCATGATGTCCAAATCAGGAGGATTGAAACCGAGAGCAGTGGCTGGAAGACCGTCAGTGACCAAGTTGACCCACAGAAGTTGTACAGGGATCAGAGCTTCGGGAAGACCAAGAGCGGCAGTCAAGAATATACTGTAATTAACAAAGAACAATTTACAACTCGCATATATCATTTTATTCAGCAACACTAGATTGGACATTAAAGTTCCTCTTTACAAACCTTACGACTTCACCAATGTTGGAAGAAATCAGGTAACGAATGAACTGTTTCATGTTGTTATAAATGGCACGACCTTCCTCAACGGCAGCGACAATGGAAGAGAAGTTGTCGTCAGCCAATACCATCTCAGAAGCGGATTTCGCGACAGCGGTTCCAGATCCCATAGCAATACCAATCTCAGCTTTCTTCAAAGCTGGAGCATCGTTCACACCGTCACCAGTCTACAAACAGAATAACCAATCAAAATAACAATCGTTACACTTGTAATACATACACAACAGCAAATAATCAAGCAACCCACCATAGCTGAGATCTCGTTCATACTTTGCAAGAACTCAACGATCTTGGATTTGTGAGCAGGTTCTACACGAGAGAATAGACGAGCCCTGGCGCAGGCAGCTTTCTGTTCCGACGGTGGAAGGTCGTCGAACTCACGTCCAGAGTACGATTTGCCAGTGGTATCCTCATCTTCCTCGAACACACCGATACGTCTGCAGATGGCTTCAGCAGTGGCTTTGTTGTCGCCGGTGATGACAATTACACGGATACCAGCAGCACGACACCTGACGATGGAGTCGAAGACTTCCTTGCGAGGTGGGTCAAGCATACCAACGACACCAATGAAGGTCAGATCCTTCTCGTACGTGTAGAATTTAGAAGAGTCACCAAGGTCCATGTCGTCAGGCTTCATTGGGTGATCAGCAGTGGCAAGAGCAAGGCAACGCAGAGTGTCTCGGCCAGTACCGTATTGGCGAGTGAGGTCCAGGATACGGTTCTTCAAGGTAGAGGTGAGAGGAACCTTGTTAGAGCCGACACGAGCGTGCGTGCACCTGTCCAAGACACCCTCAGGTGCGCCCTTAACGAACAGTTTCGGTCCAGTGCCCAATTTTGTCGGTTTCAAAGGTGTACAGTAAGAGGACATGGATTTACGATCGCGAGAGAACTCCAGAGTGAATTCCTTCTTCCATTTCGTCTCCATGTCCTGTCTGACAACGATGGCTGCGTTACGCCTGTCCAGTCCACCTTTTGAGGCACCGTAGGGATTGATCTTTTCCGCGAGAACGATCAGGGCGGTCTCGGTTGCCTCGCCGACCTTCTCGAATGCTTGTTTGAATTCGTTGAAATCGATGGCGGAGTCGTTGCACATGATACAGATAGTGGAGATTTCGTGGAGGGTTTCGTAGTCCTGGCCACGGATCTTCTTGCCTCTTACGAAGATGTCACCGGTTGGCTCGTAGGTCGAACCGCTGATTTCGAACTCGTGGAAGCTGCTGTCGTTACCCTCGACCTTCTCGAAGATGAACATTCTGGAAGACAAAGGTTTGAAGTTTGTGAAATGGAGATTGACAGAGTAGGAGAGGGATAGATTTGAAGATTATCAAATTTATGCTTGGATAATTGGTAAATAGCGAAGGTGATGATTGACGCTTGGAAAATTTGGAAATTACCAAAGTGACGCTCTGAAAATTTAAAAATCGTGAAAATGGCGTCTGGAAAATTTGGAAATCGTGAATTTGACGCTTGGAAAAATCTAAAAATTACCAAAGTGACGCTTTCAAAATTCGAAACCCAACATTGCCATAACCTACCGGCTAACGGACATCTGGTTGGTGGTCAAGGTACCAGTCTTGTCCGAACAGATGACAGAGGTACAACCGAGGGTCTCGACAGACGGCAGTGATCTTACAATAGCGTTCTTCTTGGCCATACGACGTGTACCCAAAGCTAAGCAAGTGGTGATGACAGCCGGCAAACCTTCAGGAATGGCAGCTACGGCGAGAGCGACGGCGATCTTGAAGTAGTAGATGGCTCCCTTGATCCAAGATCCACCATGGGCAGGGTCGTTGAAGTGTCCAATGTTGATAGCCCAAACAGCGACGCAAATCACGGAGATAACTTTCGACAATTGTTCGCCGAACTCGTCCAATTTCTGTTGCAGGGGCGTCTTGATTTCTTCGGTCTCAGACATCTCAGTACGGATCTTACCAATAGCGGTGTTCAAGCCAGTTCCAATGACCACACCGCGAGCCTTGCCAGCGGCTACATTGGTACCAGAGAAGAGGATGTTCTTCTTGTCCTGTGTAACGAAAAGAAGACGAAACGTTAGTTACGAACTTGAAGAAATTTCGTCGAACGTGGCGTTTCAGTTTGATGTTCTCCAAGGTAAGTTTGAAAATTAGGTACTAGAGCTGGAAAGTACTCAATTAACAAAGTACCGATCTTCTGCACAACTAAATTATAGATGTACACTCGGTGGAAGGGATATAGCGAGGTCGTAAAATCGATCAAGCGTCAAAGTACACGTAATCCGGGCGTCGAAACAGCAGTTTAAGGGAGATAAGAAACTAAGGACTCGTTCAGGATCGTTCGATATCAGCTCAGAATTGATTCTTCCATTACAGTATATTCGACAAATTTTTTTGTCCTTGATCTTTCACATTTACAAATGAATTTCCACCAAATACACGTCAGTTACATAGCTTGAAACTTTAGGAAAGAGAAATTTAGTCCAGAAAATGAAGAATCTTTCAACCCTCCTTGAATCGTTCATCTGTTTCATCTAAAGTTTAACTCTAATTGCATTTCTGCTCTTAATCTTTGACAAGTGAAGCTTAATTTTTGCCAATGTACCAATTACACAGCTTTGAACTGTACGAAAAAAATTTGGTCCAGAAGATACAGAACTTTTGTGAATCCTAATCTTTCGTCTCGAAAATTCTGCTCTAATTGCAATTAGAAAAGGACTTGTGTGAACTACTCTCTGTAGACTAGAGTAAGGATGATGAATTATACTAACCTGGTTGACGGCACGCGGGTCAGGCACAGGATCAGTGTGCTTGATCACCGAGACAGATTCACCGGTCAGGATAGACTGGTCGATCCTGAGGGTGGTCGAGAAGATCTTTGTGAGACGGATATCGGCCGGGATCTTGTCACCGACAGACACCTCAACAATGTCACCGGGCACGATCTCCTTGGCGCGAATCCTCTGGACACCGGACTTGTCCATTCGAAGGACCTTACCCATTTCAGGTTCGTACTCCTTCAACGCTTCGATCGCAGACTCGGCGTTACGTTCCTGCCAGACACCGACCACGGCGTTGGCGATGAGGATGAGCAAAATGACGAAGGGCTCGACGAAGGCCGTGAATGCATCCTCGTGCTCTTCAAATAAAGCTAATACCTGTGGAATTAGAATTTTTTCTTTTATTTTATGCTACAGAATATTCTTTCGTTTCGTTTAGTGCCAATATAAATATTATTTTAGGGTGCCAAATTTCAAATCGTTCTCAAGTAAAGTGTACGAAATTAGTCTGAAACGAAAGACACTGTTTCTTTTTTTACCCTAATTAGTTATAATTTTTGCTCATTTTTAACTATGAATTAGAGGGATTCAATTTCTGTTTGAGAAGTGAATACAGGTAACAAGTTAAATACGTTTTTATTAATTTTGGAGCATAGAAACAGAGAGAAGTACAATTCTACAATTTTCGTTCCTGTTTTTAGGGAGCAAAGATTAAAATTGAGAGTGGAAGAATTGTTATTGCCACTGAATTTTCTAATCATTTCTATGACTACTTCTGCGCCACACTTTAGATAAGTAAAAAGAATTTGTCAACGGTTAAATATAGACAATTTTTCTGTGACTGCGATAAGGACGTTTCGAAATTAGCCTGGTTATTTGTATAATGTATAAGAAAAACATTAAACAAAGGAAGCAAGAACGTGTTTGTTGTCGATACGTTCCAGCAAAAGAACAGGTCGGCGACATTTATCTAATCTGTTTATTCAAAACGTATTTACTCTACATAATCATTTAACGCGATCGATATAACACCTCTCAGTGGCAATAACAATCACTACCTGGTACAATCCATCGCTGGAGTGTTTAAATATTTGTAATGAAGATAAAGGAAAATTTTTCACTTTTGAAAAATGAACTTTTCACTTTTGTATCCAACGAGATATGCGAAAGTTTAATTTGAAAAAGTCACGAAGGATATTTATGCTTGAAAAATGAAGAAATGTTGGGGGGGGAAGTAAGGAGTTCAAAAATATAAATTTTTACAAAGAAAATTTATGCTCCCACAGTCAAGAAATATAAAAAAAAAAATAGCTGGCTCCAAGAAATTATTTTCTTCAAAGAATATTTACCCTCAAAGAGCTAAGAAAATAAGAAAAAGTAGGGAATTCAGAAACCCGATTTTTTCAAACAAAATTTACGCTCAGACGGTAAAGAAAAATTGGAAAAACAAAAGAAGAGAGCTTGAACATAAATGACTCTTTCCTGCTTTTTTTTTACATTTGATCAGGTATTTTTACACGAACAGAACCACACCGTGTGCTCGCAGCATCCACGACGAATTTTCTACACGTGCGTAAGGATAACGAGAGTCTCGTTACCGCGGAGGTGGGAAGGGAGTAGGGATCGATGCGCTATTTTTTCACCTTTGAAACCAGATGTATATTTATAATGAGTGAGCCTTGAACCCCCTCGTAAACATAGTACGACTTGAAGCCGACTAATAATTACTTAGCGGCTCTCATACGAGCATAATGCACCGCTTCGATTTTATTAATTACCAACGTTTCGCGTCACGTCTAAAAATAAAGAACGACTGCTCGCGTTCGATCATTTATCCACGACAAAGAGCCTGCGGTTCAACGTTTTTCGTGCGAAGATTCCTCGTTCGTGTGCGATTTTTCCATTTCCCTTCTCCGTTTCTTATCGAGATTCAGGCACTACGCACACGTATAACGTCATCGTTGACGTGTCTCAGATAAAGCTGTTATATGATCGATCGAGAATCGTTAACTCGGTACGTCTACCGAAAATAATCTATTTTCTCGAGATTACTGGAAGTTTTTCCGAATTTACGAGGTATCGATAAGGAAAGATAAATCAGATCGAAGCACGATTGATCGTTCTTTCAAGTACCTCACGGTGTATCGAGTGGATTTGGTATACTTACAAAAGAAATAATAGCAGCTAATAGAAGAATCTTAACTAGAAGGTCGTCGAATTGCTCCAGGACGAGTTGCCATATGGATTTTCCTGTAATTACACGAAAAAACGTTAGATTTTTCCTCTTACACGTGGTTTTAATTCGCTTTAACGTTCTAACGACGATCGTTTCGGTAAATGGAATCGAAGGTTCCTTTTCTTACGCTGCTCGAATGTAAATTCCGGCTGATTATTTGCGCGACGTCGAGAACTGGCATCGTTAACTTGCCTCAAACTTATTTAGATAATACGAAACGTGAACAGAGATTTTTCCAAGTGAATCAGGAAACAAATTGGCATATTTTCTTTCCGATTTCTCGATGGAAGAACGATTTGTTTCGTTATCGATGTTTGACGATCCACTGGAGTTCGTAACAACCCACTCGACTACCTATCTCGCAACGATATCTTCGAAACTCTACCACGCTTTCCTCATTGACACACGATCGAGAATGATAGATCGAGGGAAGATAAAGTTCCAGGGAAATGATTAAAGTTCGTCATCGTGGTTGAAACTTATCTCGAAAAATTTCCTCTGCCTCTAATCCTTCGCAACGTCGAAATTGAGAAGCACCATTTCTCACTCGTGACAAGATTTATGTCAATTTCCCCGAGTTCAATAATTAATCCACAGAAAAAGAGTAAAGCGGGAAAAATGATATTTTCAATCCTGTGTGACGTTAAATGTCCAAAATGTATAAAATGAACAAAAAATTAACAAATCTCGGTGTACAAATCAAACTGTTTTTGGGAGGAAAACAGCACCGAACAACATCTTGGAGGAAACACTTCTAGAGCACGGAATATTAAAAAAAAAAAAAAAAGGAGAACCAATAATAAAAACGTCGCTTTTGAGATTCGTCCACGTGTAGAAGCACCGCGTCTCGATCGTCCAGGTGTAAAAAAAAATCGTAACCTGTTGACTTCGCGATTCTTCTTCCATGCGCGTGAAGGAAAAAAGGAGAGAAAAAAGATGGCGGAACTGAGAGAGTAATCGGTGGCAGGCCCTGGTGTCCTTGATGGCAGTATGCGATTGACGTCACGTCGGCTCCAACGTGCTCTACGGTTCACGATTTCATTAATTGTAATCTACGACCAGAGACGAGTGAAAATTCGATTGCCGGCCAATTATAGAAACGCGTTTCTACCTCGTCATCCATGTATACCACGAGCTTTCGCCCATCCTACACTCTCTCTGTCCCTTTTCCCCGTCCATCGGCGACATTTTAACACGTTCACTTTTTCTGCACTGCCAATTTCCGATTAATCATCGAGCCACGATGAGAAAAGGGCTTGGTTAAAAG
This sequence comes from Habropoda laboriosa, assembly GCF_001263275.1. Classification (NCBI taxonomy): domain Eukaryota; kingdom Metazoa; phylum Arthropoda; class Insecta; order Hymenoptera; family Apidae; genus Habropoda; species Habropoda laboriosa. The sequence continues at coordinate 783,039 of NW_017100194.1, read as the reverse complement.
GGTCACCTGAATCCTTGTCAAAATACACCCTCGCCCTTGTTTTTAAGTTTCTCTCTTTTTTTCTTCTTTTTTTTTTCTAATGGTAGAGTGGTGCGGGTACTTTATATTGGGAAACTTTTAGTACCGTGACCTTTGAATATTCGACGATACATTAAAAAATTTACCATTCCGTATGGAAATCCACTTCGACGTAGTTTTTTGGGGAATTGTCAGAGTGCGTGGTTCATTTTTATTTCTGAGACAGAGAAAAGTCTGTGGGATATTATTTAACCCGTGGAATAGTAATTTTTGTGCTTCGTTCATTTTTACGTTTGGATTTAAAAGAATCTCCTTCTCATCGAAATTTACTTAACCCCGGAATATTAACGTCAAGTTTCCGGTTCTACGTAATAAAAATAATAGTTCCGTTAAATTCTTCTCTAAAATTTCCCGCAGAAAAAAATATTCTCTCAAAAATCGCGACCAGTTCGAATATCTCCAAACGTTCGAATACACACAAAAAAAAAAAAAAAAAAAGAAGGGGGAAACAATGCAAATACGGCGCTTTAATCAACGCGATGGTAAAACGGAGGGGAAAAAAAGAGAGGGAGCAAGGGAAAGAAACGTTTCGAATTTAAAAGGTAACTCGCGTACGGCATTTTTATTGCGTTGCAATCAAGGTGACGCGACAAAACGCGATTCCGCGACGGCCATATGTCATCAGCCGTCTCTTTCGACGACTCTTGTGCAAGCATCAGTTTCATCACCGCGTTTGTCCACGCAATGCGGATATTGTCAGTCGGATCAATGACGCTCGAACATCGGACGAAGCGGCGTTCGACGAAGAGAAAAAGAGAGGCGAAGTGGCCTGGTGTCGTTAAATTACGAAAGAAATCTCATTAATGCGACCTTGATTGGTTCCACGACAATCTTACCTCTTGCCGGGTGAAATTAGCGAGAACCGGAAGTGCGTGGTTACGTGAAACGAAAAATAACGAGGAACGGTAAGGAAGATGGTCACGTAATATCGTTCCACGAGAAAGCTGACGGACTTTTCCCCAACTGTTACCGAGTCCGTTTCGATGGTAATGCGAAAGGATTGGAAATCGAGAATTCCATTTCGAAGTTCTCGATTCGCCGTTAGAGAGGCCGGGAAAGCAGAGTTCGGGGATCATTTTGAAGTTAAATTGAGTTGTGCTAGTTATTTCACCCCGAGAACCTCCGTATCATTGTTGTAATTCGGGTAAAATGATAATTTAATCGACTGCAATGCGATTTTTCTTCGCGAAAAGAAATTTTACATTTTGCCCTTTGTACTCCATTTTTTTTTATGTTTTTGCGGAAAGCACTCTTGGAAATCTGGAGTTCCAGTTTGTAAAGGAAAAATGATAAATTTGACGAAATTATTAGAAATAATTAGAAAATCTAAAGTTCTGTTTTCTAAAGGAAAATTAGAAATTTTGTTGAAATTATTTTTTATTTCGATAATGTAGATAAAACTCGAATATCACGTTTTACAGCAGAGCAGTAAACAGGTAAAACGAGACGTGTAAGAGAGATGCATGGACAGGTGTGTAAGAGGCGTTGTAAAGGGTTAAATTACGATCATTTTCACGCGGAAGACGAAGCGTGGATGCGATCGAAGGAGTAGCTTGAAAATTTACAACTGTGACCAGCTATGCCTCAATTCCCGGAAGAGGCTCCCAACGTTTTTATCGTTCCGTGACTAAATATTCAACCGCGAATAGAAATGCGAGCTCGTGCATCACGGATCGCGTGCCACTCTCTCCAATTACGCGCAGTTGCACGAGACGATTCACGTATCGCCGGCCGGAAAGGGAAAACGCGGCTTTCCTGAATGAAAATCGGTGGGTAATAGATAAATACGAGCTACCTACCACCTGCTAGTAAATCATTCTAACCTAAATTCAGGGATCGTCGTAAATAAACTTCGGCCTGACCCGGTAAATCCAAACACGAGGTTAGACGAGAAAGATCTAATCCAATCGATGCTCTAGAAATACTCGACTAATCCTCGGAAGATCAACCCTTGATCCAACCAGTGCACACAATTTAAACTCGGCAATCATCCTGTTCTAAGGGATGAAAGGCGAGAGGAACGCTGGAAACTGGTCGATATGGGGAAGATAACAAATTGATCGCGCGTAATTAACCCTTTTGGATCCATTGACAGGATATCTTGGGAAGTGATTGTTTCTGATTCTTTGGACGAGATATTTCGCGTCTATATGGAGCCCGTTGGTTCAGCTTTTATATAGAATTCTGTGCTGTAGCAGTGAAGACTTTTATATAGCATTCTGAACGAAGGCTCGACGAATGAAAAATCGAATTAGTAGCGATAGTGACAGCAATGACGATACAGAGCAGTCGTTTTCAATCGATGTGCCGCGAGAGGTTCTCACAGGCGTGTTAAAAAAGTTAAAAAAGTTAAAAAAGTACGGTTTCCTGTGGAACGTATCTACAGCATAAAAAGAAACTGTATATTGTTTGGTACGCCGTAGAATTTCAGTAATTAGCTTACGTGTGCCGTGAGATAAAAAAAGGTTATAAATCGCTGTATAACACGCTTTAAGAGCTCGAACGTTCCTCGTGCAAGCGTTAATTAATATTAAATAATAACTGTTTCGTTCGTTACACAGCGAGCGCTTTTTATCTGAAGCGCGCCGTGGCGAAAGGGTTAATGATACATAATCACGAGAAATCCTATATGTAGCATGGTTAAATAGCACAATGAAAAGACACGCGAAATATCTCGTTTAGAGCGTGAAATAATGCATTTCGAGTCGCGGAATATCTCGTCCAAACCGTGAATTAAAGGATTTCGAATCGCGAAATATCTCGTTTAGAGCGTGAAATAATGCATTTCGAGTCGCGGAATATCTCGTCCAAACCGTGAATTAAAGGATTTCGAATCGCGAAATATCTCGTCCAAGGTATGAAATTGAGAATTTCGAATCGCGGAGTATCTCATTTAAAGCGCGAAATATCTCATTTGAAGCGTAAAACAAGGAACTTCGAGTCGCGAAATATTTCGTTTAAAGCGTAAAATAAGGAACTTCGAATCGCGAAATAAGGAACTTCGAGTCGGGGAATATCTCGTCCAAAGCGTGAAATAAAGAATTTAAAATCGCGAAATATCTCGTCGAAAGCGTGAAATAAGGAACTTGGAATCGCGAAATATCTCGTCCAAAGTGTGAAATAAGGAACTTGGAATCGCGAAATATTTCGTTTAAAGCGTAAAAAATAAGGAACTTCGAATCGCGAAATATCTCGCCTAAAGCGTGAATTAAAGGATTTCGAATCGCGGAATATTTCGTTTAAAGCATATCTCGTCCAAAGCGTGAAATAAAGAATTTAAAATCGCGAAATATCTCGTCGAAAGCGTGAAGTAAGGAACTTGGAATCGCGAAATATGTCGTCCAAAGTGTGAAATAAGGAACTTGGAGTCGCGAAATATCTCGTTCACAGATAGGAAGGGGTTAATGGCGACCAGGTTGACACGTTTACTCCTCCTCCTCGACGACGCGTGCACATGAAACGTTAATGCAACGTGCAACGAGTTCTGGGCTTGCTTTAATAGTCTTCCATCGTCCACAGTATCTAGGCTTCTCCTCACGGACCCTAAGTGCCTCGATATTACCGCGTCGAGCGTTTTCCAAGACGCCTATTCCTGCGTCTTTGAACGCCTCTGACCATCCAACCTCCCTTTGACGTAGTTTGCCTGATCAGTTTAGGCGCGATGATAACGAGGATTCGAGCGCATAACAGGGAAATTAGGTCGTTCGATTGGGTTGGTTGGTTAAATGGGGAACGTTTCGAGGATCTGTTAGGAAATCTGTAGCCTGGAGAGGAAGTTACGTTGAATTTACTGCCTTTTGAGCTTTGCCTCTTCAGAATTCAAAGCTGCCATGTACCATAACGCTGTAAGTGCTGGATTTCCACCAACTCAAATAACACCGCAATGTTGTAAGCACCAGCTTAAGTAACTGCTGTTGATATTACAATCATCCTAACACTTGACAAGGAAAAAAGAAATTACCATTTTGATAAATAGTATATCCTCGGTTTTCGTTTCTCCTGAAAATTTCGTTTTTTGGTGCTTCAAAAGTTGTGCCTTCGAACCCTTTAATTTTAGATTGGACCGAGAAAGGTTAGGGTCGAATGTTTAATTATTTCGCTATGATAACGATCGCTTGAGAACGGCCATAATGCCTCTACGGCAGAAATGTGTTATTTAAAGAAGTGGATCGTTTTATCCTTCATAACGAAAGGGTTAATTAACAAAAAAGAAATTAAGAAACGCGTCCTTTCGTCTAATAAAAATTAGTCTCTCATTAGTCATAGATCGGCAAGTAAATATTTCTTTTGGTAATCTTTTTAAAGACCGCGATGCCACTTTAACTCGAGATTATGATCCCTGATTTATTATACTGTTAATACCTCACGTGCTGTATTTATGAATAACCACTGATGAATATTCACGATTGTTTTGAGTTCAAACAAACACCAGGGACCAGTTATCTTCGCGAAATATTTGCTGTTCTCTTACATGCTACACCTCCTATTGATTGCTCTTCTTAACTTCGCTAACAAGCTCCTAAATCCTCCGAAAATACTTCCAGCAACAGAAAAGCAATTTCAACATACTTCTGCAGTAAAATTTTTGAAAATCAAAAGTTTCGTTTCGAAAGGAAAAAAAAATGAAAAATTTATTTATTCCGTTTTCTTCCGAAACAGAAAATATGAATTTTCCATTTTACTGTAAAAACTCCTAATGTTTAATTACGATGCAAATCAGAGATTACGAAGATCGCCACAGTGTACTGCAACGGGTTAAATCCCCTGAAATTCCAAACGCAATAATTTCACCTATTGCACGTGCACTATCGGCCAAATGTTTGGAACCACTGTTCACTGTAGGTTACAGAAAAATTTCTAAAAAAGTGTTATCAATTTTAAGAATTTTTTAAGCAACTTGTTGTCATTCAAATCAATCGAAATGAGGTCAAGTGCTATTGGTTTCCGCAACATAAATTTCAGGTTTATAAAGAATTAGTAACAGATTCAATATTGATGTAAATTGATAAGTGATTCCAAACTTTTGGCCGGCAGTGTGTATTACCTAATCTCTCCTACGTTAAACCATTTAACTCGCACATTAGCGAAAAACGAGGAGAATCTATCTCATTAGTCGCGTGGAAATTAGGCCGAAATCCCTGTGAAGCTGCTTAACAACTAAACGGATAAAACGGCCGATGAAAGAGGTGAGCCCCTACTAAAAATAATCACCAAGAGAGAAGGAGAGCTAAGAAGTCGATGATTAGACCTCGCGCGACCACGTACAAGTGCGTCTATTTTTAAGGGATCTAAAGGTACGAGAGATTACCCGCGGGAACAGGTAAACAACAAGGTGGGACAAGGCTTCCTTCATTTTCCAATGATCCGAAACCTCGCGGAGAACCTATGACTGCTATTACACCGTTTCACGGCGACGCGACGCTTCTGTGTCATCGTGCGGTCTGTTCACTGATATTTGTTTACATGAAAAACGTCAGTAATGACGTCGGGGCACGAGTCATCGACGTAGAACAGCAGCTTGTCGAGTGCCTCGCCGCGACTCGAGATAAGGCTCGTTTTGTCTCGCGTTTTAATTCATGATATTGCTAAGTAAATGGGATTTCCTTTGTGTCCTTCTTTTTTCTTGTTTCGTCTTCGAACGTTTGCTAATTAATTAGGCAAAAGAAGATTCTCTTGAATTTCTAAAATTCTGAACTTCTATTATTAGAAGAATTATTGAATTCTTCAAGTTTAGTGTTTCTAAATTTTTATAAATTCCTCAACATCAAAATTCTCAGAAATTTTTTGAGCTTAAAAATGTTACAACTCTGAATTCCTAATATTTGGAAGTTTATTAAACTCTGAAATTCGAAAGTTTCTGAATCCTTGAAAAATTGCAAAATTCCTCAATTTCTGAGAGAAATCTCGAAATGGCAGAATTGAAAGATTCTGAAACGATTCTATCCGACGCTTATCGTAAAATCTTTTTCCACCGTTATTTCCTAAAACCATCAACCAAAACCCTCCCTTTCGATGCCAATTTGTTGCCAGAACAGCTTACCGTGTCGATCGTCGCAGAGAAACGAATGCTTTCGCCATGAAAAGACTTACCCTCCTCGGCAGGCAATTCTGAAACAAACAAACAAGAGAAATAAGTATCCATCGCGTGAAATTAAAGTACGTCGTTTGAATAACCAATGAAAATCCAATAACACAATTCGTACGTGCAATATCGAGATTTCTGGGTCTAAAAGGATCCACCACTGTGCAAATGTTAACACATTACTATCTTTTAAACCACGTACATTATAACGCACGACACACACATACTTTTCTCATACAGAAAAAAATCTGTGTTTGATTTGCTATGAAAATAATAAAATTAAAAAACGCATCCTAAAAGGAAATGGTGAGGCAATTTGTTGTTTCTTCAAACGATTAAGTTAAGTTCACTTTCTATTCGTTATTCCTTGTATACCGAACGTGTTAAGCCAGCCTAAATCGCAGCATCTTCTTTAAGCTGGCCTAATTCGAATTGCCGAAGCATCGTTCCGGCACCGACGTCGCAAACAACGCTTTCCTCGTCGATGGTAAACGCCCTTACACGATGACGGGCCATCGACGCGTGTCCCCGTGACAACCGATAAAAATCGAACCACATCAGAGGGGAAAAAACGCGAAAAACTCGCGGGGATTTCAACGACGAAGATACTAATACGGTTCTCTCCGCGTTGAAATCCTGGCTTGGTGACGCATCTGATTTGGCGTGCACTGCGTTTGACGCACTTTAAGGACAGAGAAGGTACTGGGTGACGCCGATTGGGCGTTTAGGGCCCTCGTGGTGCTAAGTTCTATTGCAATTCGGGGGATCCTGGAGGGAAATGCGTTAATGGTGTATTGTAGTATATTCTTGGTTTTTCGAGAGTTCCGTGATGAATTTTAAGGAAGGAAGGTTTGAAATTCGTAGGAAATTTGGAAATTTTCCTTGAGAAGAGAAACATTTGGGACAGTATTTTGAGAAAGAGAATTGTGAAGATTTCAGAGGTTTCCTTTGGGAACAGGAAAATTTAGAAATATTCATCAGGAAAGGGAAAAGGGAAAATCAGGAATTTTCCAAAAGAAAGAAAAGTTTCAAAATGTCATAATTCACAATTTCTAAATTTCATAATTAAAAATTTCTCAATTACAGAATTCAAAATTCCTAAATTTGAAGTTTCTCATCCAAGACAGAAGAAAACTCAGAAATTTCCTCTGAAAACTAAACACACACATACAAAATTGACCATTTCTCAAGAAACGTGAAAATCTTTACCCCCAAGGAAAAGGGAAACAGGAAAGAGATACAAATTTACCTTTCAGAAGAACTCCGACATTCTCTCGAAGAGAAAAGGAAAATGTTTAGAAATTCAGTTTACGCGTTTCCCATTGAGGGAACGGGGGAAACGAAATGAAAATGCGAGATAAGCAAGAAGGAAACGGGTCTGCGGACGCAAACGCAAGGCAAACCCGATTCTCCGGCGCAATTTACGGGCAGATCCAAGGGATGCGCGAGATTCTATCGGTTTTCGTGCCGGGTTCCCTGGGAAATGCGTCGCAAGATGGGGGCGAACCCTCGTTTTCTATCGACCGTCGTCGAGAAACGAAGGCTGTTCTTGCAGATACTTGCTGCAGGAGAGAACCTGGGCCGTTGCCTGGCTGCTTTCAATTTTAACGGGGAAACTTTGGGAGCGTGTAAAACCTTTCAAAGTGCAGAAAAGATGATGTAAACTCGACGCGGCGAAACAGCGATAGAACTTCTATTGCAGTTTCATTAAAACGTTACGCGCGACGATAACAATTACTCGTCCGATGCGTATTTCACTCTCTGAATCACCCGTTGCAAACGTACAAAAGATAAACAAGCACATAAAGGACAGATAAAAATAGGTTAAAAAAGAAACATAAAATAAATTTTCACGTTAATGGCAAAAAAAAAAAAAAGAAATACAGAAACACAAACAGAATAAATTATCGTGTTCGCGGTGTGAAAAGGACACGATAAAATGAATTTCATATTCGTAAATTAAACGCGACATAAAAGTGCAAAAATGGGATAAATTACATAAAAATATTCTTAAAAACGACGAGAACGCGAATAGAATAAATTGTCAAGTTCACAAATTAAACGCGACAGAAAAAGCCACCCCAAAAGTAGGACAAATTTCCGCGCTAATAGCCACAGAAGCACGTAAAAACGTCCAGAAAAAAAAGGGAAAAAGAAAAATGCTAATAAAATGAATTTTCGCGATAACGGCGATACAGCTGCTAATGACTTCGCGAAAGACGCGGCCGTCATCGATCGACACATCCCGAAGCACTTAAAATAACTTGGAAACCTTCGAAGCGTTCGCGAGGCAGCTCTCGTTCGGCATTCATCCGCGCGCTCTATTGCTATTCGACGCAGAATTCGACGCTCGCGACGCTAATGGATCCGACGTTTCGATAGAGAAGAGGCTTGCGCAATTTTTCGCGCGCGCCAACAGTTTATGCAAACATTCCCTCTCGAACCCCTGAATCATCCGCGGAGTTCCTCGGAGTCGAACTGGGTCGACGAGCTGCCTTTTCCCTCCCGACGATCATCCCGTCTCGCCCTCTCTCAATGGACTATTTCCTTCGGGGGGGAGAAAGAAAAAGAAAATTCTAGTGATACGCGATGGAATTCTAGCGATGGAAACGATGGAATTGGAGCGAATCTGTTCCCCCTTTGGTTTTTCGTTCTTTTTGTCACTTGAGAAAGACAGGGAAGCTAGGGAAGACAGTGGAAAAGGGGAAATAGAACGAGGAAGTGGCGTGTCGCCAACAGAATTCGAGCTGTTTGCTGTCTGAGACTGACTGACTTGAGATGAAATCGAAGCTGTAACGAACGGATCGCGTGGAATTATTAAGCGATTCTTTTTACCTGAATGAATCGCGAATTTCGTGAAATGTATTTTTCTTTGTCATTTTTGACAGGGTTTGTATAGTTTTTTAGTATTTATCTTACTTACTGGGGTAAATCCATTAAGTTGTAGAATCAAGTAGAAGATCAGAAATATTTAGGAAAGTTAAATTAGAAAAATAAAAAAGGAAAAAAGATAAATTAATAGGAATTTTGTATAATTTGTATTTCTTTCTATTTTCAATACAAATTTATACATATTCCATAGTGGTATATTCTTTAACAGCGGTTCTGTATATTTTCCTACCTTCGGTAGAGATTCCTTATATTTCCCGGAGTGGTAGAATTTTACAGAAACAGACTGAGGGAAGAGGGAAAGAAATAAGACAAGTAATGAAATACGGAGCGCGTGAAATGGAACTATAATTTCGTAGCGGAATGACAATTTCCCGCAAAATTTCCCCTCTCGCAAGGCTCTAGACTCTGGTCTGGCTTATTATTCAACACGACCTCCGTTGCATACAGAATTCTCCATGAAAATGGAAGTTTAAAAGACCTTCGAACTTGACACCAACTTCGAGGTATTCGAGTAGAAAGATTTGTACGATTGAAAAATTCAACAAGATCGTCTTCTTTCGTACAACGTAACATTACGTTCTTCCTTATCAACTTTATCTACGTATCGATCGAGTAAAATTCCTCTTTACCGGAAAACAGCCTAATAACGTTCGTTTGCTCGAATTCAACAAAGTGCTCGCTGTGCTTTCTTTCGACGTGCTTACCTTCTCACATATAATGCAATCGCAGCAAGTTCTTTAAGTGGAACAACCGAATCGTCGTTGCAGAAATTCAACGTGAATTCTACGCGTAGATACGAGTGCTCCAATGGTAAAGTTGCGGAACTGCAAAAACTTCATTTTTCAGCAGAGAAGCAAACCATTTTGTTAATTAATATAAAATCACCTTTACACTAATTTTACCCCATTAAAAAAAAAAAAAAATAATAAATGTAAACGGTGTAAAATTGACGGACAAATTCAGCGCAAAAGTGATTTTACATTAACTGACAAAATAAATTTCTTCTATCCTGAAGAATGAAGTTCCTGCAATTTTTGCAGTTTCGCAACTTTTCCATTGGAACGTCGGGACACGAGGTTCGAGTGAAAAGTTTCACGGAAACGATTTAAGGTTTCGAAGCTCGTTAGATGATCAGTTGAAAGGAATCGTTATCCACTCTGCAAGTATCTCTTGAATAGCTCGTGTTTAAAAAAAAGAACGTGAGAAATATTCTTCCCCAAGATTCTCAATTCAATCGTACCGCGCAATTGGCAAAATACTAAAGGAAAATAAAATTCGTTGAAAATAAAAGCTCAATTTATTTCTTTTCATACGTATTTTCTCACTTGATTATTCCATTGTATCATATCGCAGAATAGCAAGAAAGCAGAGGTCTTCTTTTCAGTTGAAAGGCGAATCCTCTTTTCCTCTTTTTTTCATTCGATTATTCGATACCGCGAGCGATCAATAGAGCCAGCGATATCGTTATTCCTATTTACGCTCCATTGAAATGCATTTTTCCATGAAAGGTGAATTCACGTGTTCCAGAGGTGCATTAATTTCATCTGCTGGTCGTGTCGCCGGCAATTGGAATTCGAATTCTACCGCCACGATATTGGATTACTCGAACGCTTCGCGGCCGTCGCACGTGCGTGAATTACTCCTCGCGGTTAACTAACGTTTCAATATATTAACCGCAACGCGATATCGATCTATCGTGCAAAAATCGATCGATTAATCTGCAGCTATGTTGCTGTATCGACGGATCGTCTTATCCGCAGCTTTCATCAGGTGTACGGCGAACCTTGACCTGGGTAAAATGAAATTTCATAGGTACAGGATCTGTGGAAAGTTTGGAACCACTGTGCGTCGAGTTAAGCAGAAATTTTGGAGAAACAAGTTTAAGAAACATTTGAACTGAAGTGCATTGCTGTTGAATTATGCGATATTATAAAATTTTAAAAATAATGCGAGTGTGCAATTTTTCAGATTAACCCTTTCGCTGCTGTTTGAATATTTTCTCGCCTTCTTGTGTCCTTGGCGCCTATAGGCGTTTTCAGCGACTTTTGGCACACTTTTTTCTTAATTTAACCCTTAATTTTTCCCCTCTGTGCGCTTCCTCCTTAATTTAATAAAATGACAAATTTTTCAATTTAAATTTTCAAAACATGTCCTGTTAATTTTAAACATTTCAGACATTTAAACTCAGAATGTGGGAGCTTCTGGTTACATACTGTACATCGTATTTACCCTCAGACATTTATCGGTTGAAGTAACAGTAACAAGAGTGCTGAAATACGCGAAGCGAATGTTTTTGCTAGGGTGAGACAGAAATTTAGGGTTCTATTGTGCAAGCAGCCCTTCTGTGAATCTAACCCACCCCTAACACCCGTGTGTTTGTTCTTTTCGAGTCCTGAGGCCAGATGAGGGAGCAGACCCTATTCAACGAGGGTCCTCCTTTCATTTGCGACGAAGCATTCTTGGCCAACTGCCTTTGCAGTTTCACCTAGCTTAGGTCAAACTTCCCTCCAGTTCCGTAGAAACAGTACATTTACACTACAATCATGAACAACGTTCGAAAATGGCGTCGCTGATAAAATACTTTTCTAACGGTTACTTAAACTTCAGTCCATCGACAATTTTTCATATCCTTGTAAAAGTCTCCTAATCCCTACTTTTAAAAAGTTTCAATATTAAATCTTGAAACAACCGTGAAAATTTCGACTGTCCAATACAATTAAACTGACACTGTCAAGTTCCTTAAAGCTATTTCACGTTTAAATAAAAAAAAAAAAAAAATAGTGCGAACAGCAAACGTTGAAAAATCTCGCCACATCGCTTCCAGCGACTGTACATCGAGAGAAAGCACGTTGCAATCGCCGCGAATCGAACGACGAGTGGTGAATTTTCCGCGCTTATTATCGCTTACTTCGATTGGCCTCTCTGTGCACACATCCGCGAGTTAACGGAGACGTTTTCAAGCGGGATCGATCGCGGCCACGCACGCACACCGAGAGACGAGACACGTGTCCGTGGCGGGAACAATACGCCACCTCCGCCGTGTGTTGCACACGCGGGGGCATCAGAAACTGGCCGGGGAAAGAGGCACGAGGACGTGAAAAAAAAAGAAGAAGAAGAAAAAAAAAAAGTCCAGTTCTCCCGTTGTTGGAGCGTCACGGTTACGGATTAATCACGCGACACTGACTCGATGCAACATACACCAGGGCCACAAAGCATGTTGCCTACCACTATCGATAAATTTGCCGTCGCCGCTGTTGTTGCCAGCAGGTGCAACGAATGGGATAGCGATTTTGTTGTTACACTGTGATGGGAACGTTTGCAACTGGTCGGTGTGTGCGTGTGGCATGATTCGACTCGGAGTGACATCGAGAGAGTTCGAGGGTATTGATTATAACAATTGTTAGATGGTGAGATATCGACGATGACAAGTTTTGTCGAGGTACGTATTGACGGGGTTTGATGAATAATTTAATCCGCGTGGAAATTGCTATTGTGCGCTTCGAGCACGTGGAGAAATGTATTGCAATGTTTTCCTCGGTTGATTTCAGTTTTTTTGATGATTTCGAGAAGTTTGTGTGTTTACGCGAATAAATTAGGGAAGTGTAAAAGTTGGTCTTGTGTGCTTGGAGCAGGATGAGAAATGTGTACAAGTATTATTTCGAGAGGTAGAATTTTTCAATAGTATGGAGAAGCTTTCAGATTGTTGATTTTGGTTTAAAAAACTTGGTTGAAAACATTTGTACCAGAGAATCTTTCTGGTAGGTTCGTAAATTGTGTATTTAAGGCTTGAAGTGTATCGTATGCACTGGTGTAATTGAGTAAAATAGCGTGCTTTTCTGCCTACTATTGCAACTGTGAATTATTCATACGAGCAAAATGAGCATGTTTTTCTAGCCACCTTTTCTCCATTCTTTATCATTTTATTACAGTATTGAAGGGTTAAATACTTAAATGTCTCTATCGAAAAGAAAATGTGTTCTCGGAAATTACAACGAAAACAAGAAATTGTTATCATATCTCACGAGGTGCTTCGGTAAAATACTTCAACTATATTACGAGAGAAACAGTTCTGTGTCCTTGAAGGACCGAAATCTTCGGACCAGGCTATAGCTCGTCAAAAACACTCAATTACAAAGAAACGAATTCAACAGAAAGGATAAATTCAATTTATCCTCCACTGTTGATTCACAAAAGTTCCAAACATTCGGCGTAAACAATCTCTTAAACAAATAAACAACAACACCAAGAAATAAATAAAAAGAACCTCCGCCTTTATAGATTTTCTACTTTTTCGCTAAAAGCTTGAGTGAAAAAAGGAAACGACCTTAAGCACATTTGACGAACGAAGAAACTTTCGTCGAAATCAGACGCATAACTAATGCAAATAATTTGGTGGCGGGAGGTGAACCTTGGTTCACGCGAACGAGTCGAAAGGTGGAAAGTTTCCTACGGGCGATCGCGCGGCAATTTCGAAAAATATATAACGAAACACCGGTCCAGATATAAATATCGGCGAGCATTTCACGTGCTTCTTCTTCTTCTTCTTCTTCTACTGGTGGCCGCTCCTCAAATCTGATTGTGTATTTTTGAAATGTAGGTTACGGAATGCCAGCGAATGCAAGTATCTGATAAAAGGTTACGTAAGTTTTGGCAAGTGCGTCGACGGGAATCTATTTGCGTTGTAAAAACACGGGCTCGCGAGCCTTATTGTTATTTATTAACATACGGTCACTGCATAATCGTAATTTATGGCATTATAATTAGAATGGTGCGTGACGCGATTCATTAAAATCCAACCGGTCGGGTTTCTGACCAATCGAATCGGGAAATCGTGGATTTCGCGAAAGATTCCAAGTGCAAGAAATTCTTGTCTACTTCGAAAATTATCAATTTCTACATTATCCTTGGTAGATAATACTTTTCTGTTGCCTCAAAATTCTCTATTTTTAATTTGCAATTGTTACGTTGTTTTCGTTAAAAATTTTTATATTATTTTCAGTGTTTTCACTGCAAGCAACTGTTTCTTTTCCGCGTAACGTTGACATTTTCTGCCTGCACACTGTTATTCGCGTTTTTTTCCATATATATCGAAGCTGATTGCGAAAGTTTGATTACCACGGATAGGTCGGATTGTATAATGATGTGTTTTCACGCGAAACGATTAAATCAGCGAATTATAAAATGCACAGAGAGAGAGAAGGTCGTCGATTCACGCGCGTCCATTCCCCTCTCCCTCGAAAACCGCGTGGTAAAGAAAATGTTAATTGGATCTCTGCTTTAACGTAATTACGGTTGCAGAGTGTGAAGTCGTTGGACGATCGGATTCGACGTGCCCGCGGAGATTCTTTTCTTTCGAGTTATTTCTCCGCGTCGAAGCCGGATTCGTAGAAGCATTAAAGAATTGTGTACACCAGAGTAGTTTAACACCTTGTGGACTAAATCAGCTCTTTCGCGAGTCTGCGAACGGTATATACACCCGAGCATAATGTTTCAGCTGTTCTTCGCTCGAATTTTCAACTTCGACGTCACTTTTTTTCAATATAAACGTTGAAATCTGGGTTTCTGATATTGTACCGTTACTTCGATTTTGAGATATCTAATAGAAATTCCGAGGATCATTGTGAAAAAATTTTAAACGAAAATTGCAATAAATCATTACAGAGTTTTTATTGTCAGTGAGATAATAGACTAATCGACTGAAATTTGTATTGAGGAGACTTTGAAGAACTTATCTATAAATTTCGATCATTTTTCCGAAATATCCACGAAATTCAAGTACACAACACACCTAGAGAATCTAGAACACGATCTACCCTAATCTACCAAGAGCATAAACAACTCGATGACCCAAAATCGGCTAGAAAAATATTGCACAACTGGGTAGAATATTTCCACACCTTGTTTAAACTTTGAAAGTAAATCGTGCTCTATCAGAATCCTATTTATCAAATTTCTGTGTCATTTTTTTTTATCACACACGTAGAGTATGTGTTCAGTGATTCAATGTTTTCCAGGTTGGGAAACAACGAAGCCTAAGTTTCTAAGTTACTCTGCGGTTAGGATACTTATTTCTGGTACGCTGCATTATCGTACACGTGTCACAATTTATCAACATCTCGAAGGAAGGCAAAACATCTCGAGTTTAGCGTGCATCGTGGAAACGGGACCATCTGCGTGAATTTTTCTCGGTCAATTACTGGACATGAATAACGATAACGAAACGTTCGAAAGTTTAACGAGCTTCTCTATCCTTAAATTTAGGAACCTATGAAACCGAAGAACCGAGGAATTTTGTCAAAATTATGGGTTACGTAGAAATGAAATTGCGCGACATTAATATTTATCGTTGTCTGAAATTCAATTACACCAAGTTGAAGTTAAAAAATTGTACTAAATTAGCATTTATTTTATAATACCGAGAGTTTGCAATTTTACATAGAAATTGTATTCAAATTACGTCAAACTGCGTGAAATTAATATTTATCGTTGTTCCAAATGATATCCAAATTACACTGGATTACGTGACATTAATATCTGTTATTATTCAAATGAAATTCCATCATATCTGAATTACA
This sequence comes from Habropoda laboriosa, assembly GCF_001263275.1. NCBI lineage: Eukaryota > Metazoa > Arthropoda > Insecta > Hymenoptera > Apidae > Habropoda > Habropoda laboriosa. The sequence goes on along the minus strand of NW_017100194.1, from coordinate 767,412 downwards.
AATTTGTATAAAATTAATATCCAGCTGTATAAGAAAACGTACACTTTTAGAGTGTTATTTATAATTATTCGAGGCATTTAACAGCAAGTACAGATTGAATTTTTAATACGAAAGATAAGTATGCCAAATTAGTTGTAATTTGCATGCTGTTTCCTTATCACCGCTCTACCAGATTCATTTTTAACAACACCGAAGAACAGGTAGTAACGCACCTGTTGACGATCGCTCAATCAACTAAGTAGTAGACCACATTAATTTCCTTATCGTTGAAGAGTATCAATACTGATTTACTGCTTCATGATATCAAGATCACACTTGTGACGTAAATTATGTATGTACTTCAAGATGGAACATTGCATTACAATCTAATTAGTAGAATAATAACTGTATTTTCCTATTCAACACGCTTCGTTTGATATTCTACATCGTGCTTGACCCTGGTATACTAACGTCAACTTTTTGTCACGTTAATGTAGCAAAAGAAATATTTCCATTTCTCTACTAACATTTAAATTGAAAAAATTGTTTCTCTTAAGTTCAAACGAAACGGGTAAGTAATGACATTTTCAAATTGAAAATTCTTTTCTAATTTCCCATAATACTACCGTATTTATTTCCAGTCTGAACGAAGCTCTTTAAAATTTCTTCGAAGTTACCATTTGTTGATAACGCATACAAAATATTTTGTATAAAGTGCATTATTAAAACTCTTTATAATAACCACCTCGTTAAAGAAGAAGCTAAGTTTCACTTTTCACCTAATTATTATATTCGTCGCAAATTTCCCAACAACAACAGAAATTGCCCACAGAAACCTTTCACATTTAATCCAATTAACAAACGCTTCGGTTCTCCACAGAAATGAATTCATATTTCAACTTCACGTCAGCATTATCTTCATACACTTATGGCCAGGATCGAGTGCATCGTCGACACTCGTTTTCCACGCGACAATCGCGATATTCGTGTCACCCACCGGATCAAAAGCATCTAACATGCAAACACACTCGACGAAGCTTCCCATCAGGTGTGTAGATCGATCGATCGGAGCAATTCAGGCGTGAAATTTTCTTACTAAAATCGTGCTCGCCTCTTTGGCCAGCGGTGAATTAGCAAATCCACTTTTAATCAAGCTACCTTTTTCTACATTCGATACCGTGTTATCCGGTCCCCTTCAAACACCCGATAAATCAAACAGCTTTTCACCGGTATTTTCCTGGTCGCACAGGTGAAAGTTTGCTAACATTTAGACGGTAAACATTGCCAGTTTTCTCTTGGACGATTCCACGCTTATGGATCGCGTATTGAAACTTTCTACTTTCGAACGGACAGGCGTGTTTCTCTCGATAAACAACCCTAACGATATACAACTTTTGTTTAGTGTAATTGAGGAAAATTGCGAACGAATTTGGCGAGATTATAATTTAGAAAATGAATCTTTTTAACTCACTTTTGGTGGAATATTTTCATATTTTTTTGCTGGAATATCTTATACAATACTTTTGTAACATTTTACAGTACCTTCACATTTTTCCACGATTTCTAGCGAAATTTACACGGACACACGAGAATATTTCATTTCCCGGCTCTTAATTATAGAAACAGAAGCTTCTTCTGCGATACATCTCGGCTTGTTTTACTTCATTATTCCCGCGTGTAAATCATACAATTCGATACTTTCTTCTCGAACCGCCTTGGATACCTTGACCAGACTTCGTAATAAAATTCCTCGGCTAAAAATAAACTCTCTGTACAATACTGAACGAATTACACGGACAATTCGGATCTCTGGAAACGTTCAATAGACGTTCCTGACACAGGACGTAATGACTGGTTTCGCGGCAAACTGGAAAATCATTAACTCGAGTCAATTACGTAAACCTGTATATAATTAAAATGCAAACTATACGTTCAACTTGATCGTTGCCTGGAATCCCATTGTCGTATCAACAGTTGACAGTCTGAACACACTCGATTAACCGGTTCGTCAAACGTAGGAAGGAGAAGTTCGCGTATAATTTGAACTGTGCTTAACCCTTTAGCTGCCTGAACGAGCTTACTCGCACTTTTCACCCTTTAATTTCTAAATTAACCTGCACACAAAAATTTAACCCTCTGTAAACAATCGAGCCAAGTTTCACTCTCGTATTTCTTCCAGACGAATTTTTATTTTTATTGGAAAAAGTTTTAAACATTTGACTTAGCGTAAGTGTCCCAGAATTTTTTCAGATTTTTCGAGTCTAAAATAGTGAAAAAAATTAGACTTGGAAAATATTGACCTGGTTTGCTTGTAAAGGGTTAAAGGTTAAGTTAGGATGCCTTTGTCAATTTTCGAGATATTCTGAAATGAACACTGGTCAGGTTTGAAAGGGTTAATCGTGACAAAAGTGTAGGAATATTTTCAAATATTTTCTGCTTGTTACGCGAATATGCTCATTTACATGCAACTTAAACCGCTTCAATCTACTATATACGCAATGCTCTGGCCGATTCAACTGTGCCACGCTAATTCACAGATGCACATACACAGAAAGGCGAGTGGCTCGTTAGGTGACCCAACGTTAAGCTGACATTAAAAGCATACGTACTGCATTCACGGGTACAAATAGTCGCGATTCTGGTGGAAATTTTAACGAGATTCCGGCGATATTTTCGTTAAAAGCGTTTCTACGTATCTAACAACACCCGATTCATTCCCCGGGGATTCAATTAACACGCGATAGACGTTAAAATTCACAACTGGATTACGCTGAGTGGTAAATTTCATTTAAAAACGGTAAAGAAAACCGTGGCCAAAGGCAAAATTGCCCTAAAAGGTGCCTTTGAAGAAATTATCAAAATTTCGAATTAAAAAAACGCTTCGCAACGAGGTAAAATTGCTAGAATCGAAAAAGAGATGGATTCCAAGTGTATTCAATTGCTCGTTAACCCTTTCGCAGTAGCAAAATTGAAATTACCCTAAAAAGACACTTTTCAAGAATGATCGAAATTGCCAATTAAGGAAAATGCCTCATAACGAAGGAAAATTGCAAGAATAAAAAAAAAATAACGAGTCTGAAGTCTAACCCTGTCACAGTCGCAGAATCCAAATTACCCTAAAGAGACACCTTCGGAAATGATCAAAAATTGCAAATTAAGAAAAATGCTTCAGAACGAAGCAAAATTGCAAAAATTGAGCAAAAACAATGCATTTCAAACGCACTCGGTTTCTCGTTAACCCTTTCACAATGCCAAAATCCAAATTACCCTAAAGAGACACCATCGAAAATGATCAAAAATTGCAAATTAAGAAAAATGCTTCAGAACGAAGCAATATTGCAAAAATTGAGCAAAAATTGAGCAAAAACAATGCATTTCAAGCGCACTCGGTTTCTCGTTAACCCTTTCACAATGCCAAATTCCAAATTACCCCAAAAAGCTCCCTCTGAAAAAGAAGGAAAATTGCAAACAAAGGGGAACGCTTCGGAACGAGGCAAAACTGCAAGAGTAAATCATCGTTGCCGGTATCAGACGAACATAAGCAATTACAAAGATATCATTTATTACGATTTATTCCAATTACAACCGAGAAAGAGATCGCGACGCGTGTAAACGGTTTCCCACAATCGTTCTCGTCCATCCATTACCGTGCTGCCCGCCTGCTGTCCTACTGCCACGAAAATTGAAACGTTTCACGGCCAATCAACGTCTGGTGCGCGATTAAAACGAAGAGAGAGAGAGAGAGAGACACGTGGAGGAAACACGGAAAGACGGGTCTCTGTGTTGTCTGGCGTTCGCGTAATAGGCATCGATGAAAGATACGAGCGGGCAAAAGAGGGAGAGACACTCTGGCTAAATGCCGCAACGAGCCGTAACTTTGAGCAGCGGCCTTAAAACGAATTAACCCCATTTGCCGCGATAACTCCTAATGCAATTTCACCATAACACGCGCGATTTACCCAGTACGGGCCGATTCTTTTCTTTCTTTCTTTTTCTAAGCTCTCCACGTTCTACGAGAATGTTACGTCTTGTTTATCTCGCTCGACGAATCGATGGAGACGAGCGATGACAGATTCCTTCATCGCGGAGGAATTTTCATTGAGAATTTATACGATTAGCACAACTTCCATTAGAATAACTTCTGACGTAATGCTTCATGTTTCTCGTGTTTGAATTCGTTGAAACTGGCTGTAATCTGACCACTTTTAGCATTTTCTTCCTTGGAAGAGACACGATTTTCAAGGATCTTTAAGATACGATACTAGATATTTTTTTGCGTGTTTTTAGAGATGTAATATTAATACTAGAACAATCGAACCTGTTAAAACTGGGAGATTTCAGATTTTCTACTTTAGATTACAGAAATTATTTATGCCAATTTATGCGAACGACAGGAAGATAATAGAGCTAGTCACGTTACGCGTGTTCGCCCTGTATATTACTCGAGAATAGACGGAGAACAGTTTCTTTATTGTAGAAGAACTTTTATTGAGATTTGTGAATGTAACATAGTCAGCGTAGTTCGCATAATTTCTACGATAGATTTATTCTCGCGAAGATAAATTGTTGCATCCCTGATATATTGATAAATTAATAGAGAATTCTTTCTTTTCTCTTCGAGTCTTTATCTTGCTCGATTTTTCATGTCTTTACCTATATTTTACTATTACCTTGTTATTATTACAATGAATTTATACTCGTAAATAAATAAACAAATTACGAAATCTAATTTTGTGCTAGAATTTTTTCTACTTTTCTCAGAAGAAATTCTGTCAAGACTCGTAGCAAATACTCGGAGGTTGGTATACTTCGATTATAACTCCGATGCGTGGCACAACGGACAAAGGTGCTGTTTCCTCCCCGAGTAACTTATTAATAATGAATCAGACGGCGAGTCACTATGACGTGGTTGCTTACGCTCGAGCTTGACCACGTCAGGTATATGCTAGAGCAGCTACGAAGAGCCAAAGCAGGAAGATTGTTTGGATTCTTGTGTGGCGAATCCACCGCCAATTATTTACATTTCCTTCTCGACTCTTTCGATTTTCTCCTTTCTACGCGAACGTCATTTCGTCATTTCTTACCTGATTTCACAGCGATTTAGCGATCAGTCCGTTTTACTTATTAGAATACAAAACAAATTTAAGAAAAAGAAATGTTTAATTTAACGAGAATTCAATTTTCGAGCGATTAATATTCCCTCGGAAATGAATGTCAATGAACAAGAAACGATAGAGAAAGAAAACAGGGGAACAGAGAATCAAACAACGATAACAGAGATAAGAAGCACGTTGTACGTATTTCGACGATATTCTATTTACAATGACTACTCTACGCGTAATGCAATTTACATCTGGCACAGTAATAACGATGAACATTCGCGATAACGATGCTGCCAGATAACAGGGTTTCACATTGTACTTCTCATCTGTTATCCACCTCGTCTAATCGTCCGTTGAAACTTTTCGCTATTTCCGCTCTATCGTCGCGCTTCGTAATTATTCACTCGACTGCTAAGAAAAAGGTTAAACAATATCTTTAACGTCAAACAAGACTATTGCGCGGCGGAAAAATTCAGACATTTCCATTCGTCGATCAATTTGAAGAAAATTCTAGAAAAATTTCCCTACCTTTTATTAATTTTCGATTCAGAAGATTTCAAGTGTGAAATTTTAATTTCAGAAATCTCGCAACTTCTTCATTTTCCACTTAGTGTAATCTTTAAAACTTTAACAACTTCGGTGAACGAACTTCGATTTAATCTCGAACGTAAGTTAGTATCTTAATCGGTCTTACGATCTCGTTAATTTTCAATTTGAAACACTGTACCGAGAAAAAATGGGAAAATAGAGAAGAATACAGTAGGAAATTTTAATTTAACAATTACTTCGTTTTCCACTTAATTTAATCTTGAAATATTATAAAAATGAGAAAACAGGGAAGAATACAGTAGGAAATTTGAATCTGAGAAGTTTACCAATTACTCCGTTTCCCACTTAATTTAATCTTGAAACATTCGACGATTTCACCAAAAAATAAACAAACTTCAATTTCCTTGTTATTTAGGTGATCCTGATAATTTTATAATTGCTAATAGTATAATAACTCCTACTCATATTAAACCTGAGTGATATTTTTTATTTGCTTGTTCAATTTTACGAGCTATTCCTAATAAATTAGGGGGGATTGTAGCTTTATTAATATCAATTTTAATTTTACATTATACCATTTAATAAAAATTATATTAAATCAAATAAATTTTACCACTTAAGACAATTATTATATTGGTCTTTTATTAACAATTTTATTATATTAACTTGATTAGGTAGGCAAGTTATTGAGTACAATTAGCTGAATTAATCTACAAGTTGGTATTTTAATCTTTGGAAATTGCGGATTCGAAGAAAGCGCAACTTTTGATCCGTCATTCTCAACAATGGGAAGCGTTTCTAACTCGACGGCCAACAATGACAGATAATTTACAGTCGTACTGTTATAGTTCCTGATTAAAAAGCCGCCCGGCAGATTAGAATCTTCGAGATAGCCCGCGATATCGCGCCAGTGAATTTCCAAAGCGTTTTTACGACGTATTAAAGAGAGCCACGAAAAGTGTCTGCATCCGCCACTGTATAATCAAACAACGATCCCGCTGAATAAAAAAGAAACGCCGACCCACTGTGCGCCCGTGTGTATTTCGAAGCGTAATAAACTCGCGTGAAAGATGAAATTACACGCTGATCGTGGTTATCGGACGTTCATTCGGACAATTTCGTAATTAGTTACCGACACACGGTAATTATCGTATAATCGCGGTCCGCTAACTGCATTCGATAAGGAAAAACCGAGGAAAAAACTAATTTCCAAGATTAAAATTGTCTGGATAATTGGAAAAAATGAACTTTATCTTACGTTAGTTTTATCGAAATTTCGAAGATTAGAATTGTCGGAGAAATTAAAATGAAAAATAAATAAACTTTATTCTACTGTAATCGGGAGATAAATTTTTATCGAAACTGAATTTTTTTGGAATATTGCATTCTTCGTAAATTCGTATAGTAGTTTACTTGATTTTTTTTTTCAAGTTTCTTTATAGCTTTCTCGTTTTTACGAGGTTTCACTTTCTTCTGGATTTTAAACATTCTCGCGATTTCAATCTTTTTTCTTTCATTCTACGCGATCTTTCACGGCTTTTCTCTTACATCGAATCGATAAAACTGCAAGAGTAGTTTGCCTCTGTGTAAATATCATTTATGTCTCGGGTAATAACCGAATTAAAGACTCGACTCAAGTATAAAAATAATTCGCTCGAAAATCACTCGGTTTGAAAGTCAACGTACGATTAATTTACGATTAAAAGTTATCGAGAAGAGCGTAAGTAAAATTTTACGCGAATGAGTCACCGGTTTAACACGGAGTTTAGATACTTCCAGCGGATCGGATTTATTTAAAAGAAACCTGTTATTGTTCCGAACGGAACGCCTATCTTGATGACGTCAAGAATCTCTAGAAACAGTTCCCATTCAATGCAAACAGCCAATTTCCGAAGTACAAATTCAACATCCTCGACTATCTTATTTCTCTACATCCTTCTGGTCATCTCTGCATGTTTCCGAGTTTAACAATTTATTGCCGTGCAATGGAAAATAATAAAATTGAAAATAAAGATTCAAGAATTAAAAAATTAAAATTTGAAGATTGAAAAATTAAAAAATTTCATGATAAAGATTGAAAAGTTAAAAAAAAAAAGAAAGAATGCCATTTGATAAATTAAACGTTTATGCAACCTAAATCTGGGAACTTTTGTCACACTGTAATTCTCCATTTCAATTCGAAGTGGAGGGAACAAGTCTTAGATTTTCATGGTCACTCGTTGAAAAGTCGTTTTTCCCCGATCCCTTCTAATTAAATATTTTCACTTGATTCCCAATTTCCAAATTAGAATATTACAGAATTCTAATAAAAATATAATAAATATTCCAAGATATTTATCATTTTCAACGACCAATCAAATCTTAATAAAAAAATCATCGATTTTGGTCGAGTGTCTAATCACGAAAATCGGAATTGGAAGGACGTTCAAAATGGAAAATCCACGATTTAACGGTGATTTTGAGACGACTGGTAATTGTGTCCCACGTTCTAGTGGGCATTGTCTGCGAAAGAGGCAACGAACTCGTAGCAACGTGCACCGAAAGTACTCTCGTCGCTTCTTCGAACAGCTTCGCCGTTTCCTCGAGCATTTTCACCGAACAAAGGAAAAGCTAAGTTTCGCGAAACAGTGTGTAATTGTTTCTTCCTGCTGCAAACGTCGCGTGAGGTCGCCCACGCATAAAAGGCTTCGTTATGAAACTTACAGACCTTGAACTTATTTTTCGCTCCAACTATGATATGCTAATTTTCAGGATATCCGAGATAGCAAAAAAGGAGAAAAAGAATTGAACGAATCGCACCGTGTAAAATTTGCCGAATCTTCGAGTGTAAAACGGAGAAAAAGAGGCAAAGAAATTCTAGAAAGAAAACAGAAAGGTGAGTTGTACCAGCTGCAAGGTAGAATCGTTTGTAGGTGTTTGAAAAATTTCCGAGAAAAACATATCTTCGGTGTAAAAATAAAAGGAACGTTTCTGAGAATATTCTAATAGTTGATCATTTGAAAAAAAAAAAAAATCTGAAAATTAGAAAAATTGTGCTTTTAACCAGATCCCAAACTACAAATTATCCGACAAATTTCCAAATACCTAAAACTGTACTATAATATCAAGTATGACAAAATGGTTAACAGAAATTTTCAAGGAATCCTTCAAATTTAAAAATTTCAAGTCTCAAAAATACGATTCTATTTTAACGTGAATTACCTTCTCGAAATACCTCGATTCGCGTTTAACCGCTAAAAAAGAACACTCGTAAAATGGCGAAAATCGGTATTTCTCGGGACCTTGAACCAGCACGACCCAAATTCCGTCGATTAAAATTTTTACGCCTTCTTAAAAAGCGAAGATGAAATTCACAGCCAGAAACTTTCAGCAGTTTTACACCCGTAACGATAATCAACAGTTCTCCTGCAAATTAATACTAACAAACGTGGTTGGAACCGTGCATAAAGCGAGATGCTTTCTACGAATTGTTCGAGAAACAAGGGTAAATTACGAACGTGTACGTATGACGGTCCCGACTAACGTGATATAACTTGTTAAAACGCGACAACGGACACGTTTAACGACAGATTTTTCTATACGGGAAAATTACGCTGTTAATTAATATTTACGCGGCGGCACGGACGTAGATTTAAAGGCCGTTCTGTCCTATTTAAAACGTAATTTCGTTATCTGGCGAATGTGCACGCGCACGCAAGAATGCACGATAAAACGAAGCGGTACACTATTATGCTCGTACGTTTCTCTCGACTAAACTGTATGAAAAACTAAGTGAATTTTCCATTTTCAAAACTTTGGATATTTCGTCAGTTTCAGCGAGCGAGCGACATTTCACGGAGGGATTGTGGTGTTGTTCTTTTCATACGGGAGATCATGCGCGCGGTACTATGATTCAGGGAGGAAATAAAAATTCTCAACACGTGCCAATATCACGTGGTCATTCATGGCCTGTAATAGTTGGCAGAAGCGAGAAACTTTCACCGGATGAATAAATATCTCTGACATACGATTGGCGTGAATTGTGTGCGTGTGATAGAAACGTGTGTGCAATGATTAAATATTCTGAATAAAAACTGAAAAACGTCGAATATTCGAAATTTACGTTCCAACTTTCTACCTTTCTCTTCGAATGAAATCTCGTTAAGAGAAGTATTGTACTTTAGGCGAGCTTAGAAAATTTGAAAAATCGCGAAGTAGTGGATTCCTTTATCAGAGAGATAAGAAAATTGAGTTACACGGATTATTGATAATACTTGGTTTTATGAAAGATTAACAGATGTGGTATATGCAAACGACTGTTACACAAATTTTAAGAGAAACGATAGGAAGATAGAAATTTTCTAAAGCACAGAGTAGTACGTTTTACCGGCCGATGATAAATTATAATTTCCATAATTTTGTCAAATAAAGATACAAGTAGTATCGCAGAGAAAAACAAGTATCGTACAAGTAGTAACGAGGTTTTCCTCCTCTAACAGACACATTACGTTAACGTACGATGTAATATTCCTGTCAGGGACTAGGTGTTAAACAACATGAAATACAACAGCTTCTACCGAGAAACAAACTAGTACTAAGTCTCTGCCAGTGGTGTAACAAATCTTAATATTCTTCACGTTCTAGTTTCTTCAATAAACAGTACCTTCAGTTTGATACAAAATCGAAATATGATATTTATCAATAGTTAAATCATTTGGGTGCCTTTTATGCAATCTTCTTGGGATAAATTGCGCGTGCAAGCTATTTGTTAAATTGCTCACTTTTAATCTAGAAAGAAGTTTTTTAAATTTCTCACTTTTAACACAGAAAGGAATCTTTTAAATTTCTCACGTTAAATGACGAAAGAAATTTCTTCTAATTTCTAAAATTTAATCTAGACGTAATTTTTTTAAATTTCTCGCTTTTAACGTGGAAAGAAATTTTTAAATTACGCGCTTTTAATCCAGAAAGAAATTTTTCAAATTTCTCGCTTTAAACGTAGAAAGAAATTTTTAAATTACGCGCTTTTAATCCAGAAAGAAATTTTTCAAATTTCTCGCTTTAAACGTAGAAAGAAATTTTTAAATTACGCGCTTTTAATCCAGAAAGAAATTTTTCAAATTTCTCGCTTTAAACGTAGAAAGAAATTTTTAAATTACGCGCTTTTAATCCAGAATACGCAATTTCTCGTTCAACAAACTCGACTTTAAAATCCTGAAATTCTCATTTCTGCTATACTATACCACTGTAAAAATAATTATCGATTGCATCCCCTCAATTTTCCTTTGATTTAACGACAGATTTGCATAGAAACGTAAGAAAGGCAGAAATTGAAAAGGAAACACCGCCTCGACATCAAGCATCTCGAGTGTCTGAACGTGAAATCGTATTTAACGAAGCAGCGATTTTCCGCGATTTCGGATTTGATAAACGGGCCACGCGTAACGCGGCCGATTTACCATCGAACAAAGCGATGTTTCAAGCGGTCCCTTATTTCCACGTTATTCCGCCAGCCTCCAACGATCATCCCGCGAATTTATCCTGTCGCGGGCTGACACTTGGACTTATTTGCATCGTATCTCCGCTAGTTTACCGTCGCCACGTTGGCGCGCTTTCAACCGAGAATTAAAAATCATCGCAACGAGCGACGCGTGCGAATATTTCTGGAACGGAATAAACGAACCTCGAAACAGCCACGTTTCTGTGTGCACGTTTACTCTTTAACTACGAGAAGTTGCTCGTTTCTGAGTATTTTTTATACCATGTAATTATCCACGAAAGAGTAAATCAAAAGTCTTGTATTTACACCTTCGTTTTCGAAAGAATCGAATTGGAAAAAATAGAAGTTAGGTACTCGTGCAAAAATGAATAAAAATTTTTCACTTTCGAAAGAATCAGATTGGAAAAATTGAGGTTAAATACTCCGACAAAAAGGGATAAATCAATTACGAGACGTGAGAACAAATAACAGCGTGAAAAATACCGATAAAAAAAGAAAAACAAAGGATCGAGACGATCAATTCTACCGAATCACACGCGCAACTCTCGCACAACTCTCGCGATCAATTTTCACGTGAAACCAAGGCTCGCACGCAGAAACTTTATTCCACCTATTAGATTCATTTTTCCTTTAGCAAAGAATCACACTCGCGTGTATACATCCCAGCGAAATTCACTTGGTGTAACACATCTCGCACTAAACTGTTATAACCTCAAATCTACCGTTAAATAACTGTAATAATTCAGAAACGACGAATCATTCTCCAAACACGATGTTTACACGAAACATAAACATGCTTCTAATATTCCACGGTGATAAATCTCTACAAATATTATCCCGCACGTCGACCATCTCCTTTCCCATTTTTAGAACGCGTAAATGTAACTAAAGGGTTAAGTACGGCACTATTCGCCGCGTTTCCGCGAGAC
>NW_017100194.1:754289-755342 GCF_001263275.1 Habropoda laboriosa | reverse complement strand
CTGTTATCAGTCGCGCAAAGTCGAGACGGGATAATTAAACGAGCGGAAAGGCGAATCGAACGACAATAGCCGATAATGTTCGAACGGAGCGGCGTGTATTAACCCTGGCTGTTGCGTTACGATATCGTTTATCGAGTTTCCACGATAATCGATGTAGGTCGCGCGCTAGTATTGGATACGTTCAATCTTGAGAATTGCCAGAGGCCGTTCTTACCATCCGCGGGAACACATTTTTTTTTTAATTGCGCAGATTATTGTGAAAAGAGATGTTTTCAATGTTTATGCAGGTTTCTTTGTATTTTAACAATTTTTCTTCTTGGACGTCACTGAGCTGCTCGATTTTAGCTTTGATTTTTAAGCGGTATCTTTTCAATGTCGAGAAGTTCCTAGTATTTTGACAGAATTTTTTGAATGTCGTTGAAAAGTTCCAAATTTTAGTTTCGGTTTTCTGCAAGTATTTTTTGAACATGTCTGTTTTGGTAGCTTCCAAAAATGTTTTCATGGAGTGAAACTGGATTTTCCCAATACAATTCCCACCGATGACTGTGAAAATAGGTGAACTAAAAAAAATGGGAAAAATTTCGAAACGACCATGGAGACACTTAGCGACATGAGAAACTAGATACTTCTGCTTTTATCCACACATCTAACAACCAAGAAGTGTATAAAATTGATTCAACCTAATTTCTCATTTAACTGAATTTTTCTTCGTTTCGTTTTCTTTCACTGTCGTCATTATTTCATACACAAAGTTGGTCACTGAAACGTTTTCATAACGATATTTCATAAATTTCGTACAAGTAAACCAAACACAGATCGTGGAGAATGAGATCAGCCTGGAATGATTTTCCCATCTGATCCTAACTCGAATTAATCTCGGATGAAATGGAAGATTGTGCGCCTCGGTCCAATTTTAGAGTTCACCGTTTTTCAGAGACGTTACGACGTTCTTCAGAACTATGAAGGATCGTACTGTAAGCAACGCGTACCAGAGTGCGTTACAGCCTGTCTTGTTCGATTAATGCGGCGATTCGTAACGCTACTAGGACGACA
>NW_017100194.1:711699-754272 GCF_001263275.1 Habropoda laboriosa | reverse complement strand
TAGCAAACCGCGCGGAAACGAACACGAGTCTCGTCCAACTTAGAAGAGAAACGTCGGTGTTGTAGGTATAGCTTGCAACAGCCGGACTTGTTGCTCCCTTGTATTTTATTTTCGTAAACGAAAGACGATACTTCGACGGCGCACTCTCGCCTATTTTGTGTAGGCCTCGTAATCGTGCCTCGTAAACGCTTCGAACCGACAGCGCCCTCCTTGGAAAATCGCGGATTTTCCCCGTGAATAACACGCACAGCCAGGCGGCTGTAACATTCACTCGGTGAATTTGCATGCGTCACGTGAAATTGCAACAGAATTGGAAATTCTTCTGGTTCGTGGATTAACAAATGCAGGAGTCTGGTGAATTTGTAAATCGAGATGTTAACGGGAAAGACGGAAGTTATTTTCAGGTGGAGGATCGGTTAGCGGGAAAGCTGGTCAAGTGGTCGACGAATGGTTCGTGATGTTTTCGAAGATTGTGTGAATTTTGAAACATTGAAAAATTTGGAAATTTGAAAGATTGTGTTCATTTGGAATTTTCAAGGGTTGAAAGATTTGGAATTTAGAGAGATAGAGAGGTCTGGAATTTTGAAAGATTGTGTTCATTTGGAATTTTCAAGGACTGAAAGATTTGGAATTTTGCAAGACAGAAAGATTTAGAATTTTGAAAGATTGTGTTGATTTGGAATTTTCAAGGACAGAAAGATTTGGAATTTTGCAAGACAGAAAGATTTGGAATTTTACAAAGGTCCTTTTCGCAAGATTCTTAACCCTTTTTCCAGCACAAATTTTAGAGGTTTAACCCTTTGCACTCCAAGCATTTTTTGATAAGATTAGATAGCAATTTCAATGTACTTTTGCAGTGAAACTTTTGAAAATATAAAGATTTGTTAAGAAAGAAAAGATTTTTAATATTTAAGTCGCATTATTTTAGTAATATTAAAAAACTTGAATTTTACATTTCTAAGTTCTCCAGAGTAATGAAGTGTGTCGCCATAACAGCGCCTTTGGAGTGCAAAGGGTTAAAAAAAAAAATTCGATCATTACTTGCGACATTTAAATGTTTCTAACGATACGAGGAAATTAATTTTTTTCAATTGTTTTCGTCCCTGGAGTGAAACATTTTTCCGAATATTATTTCGAAAGACACCCTTTCAATATTCCACGCAATCGAGAATTCGCACCTGAAATCAACCGAGAGACGCGGTGACCACGGAATTGGCGCGGGCCGTGACTAGCAGAATGCGTATCGAGAAATAGGCTGCTAATAATCAGAATCAGTGGTCACGAATCGACTGCTGATAACGCAATATTCACTGACTTTTTCAACTGACGTCGATCACGACCGAGCAAACACGTCATTTGCAAACTGGTAAACAAACTTTCGATTCAAAGTAAAGAAAATCCTTCGCCGTTCCCCAGGGTATAGTCGGTCGAATCGATACAACGAGGTCGTGAAATTGATCAAGTGTCAAAGTACACGTAATCTGTCGTTGCGGTGTATTTAAAAAATTGAGTATCGCGTAGATTTGATGAAAAATTGCAAACAGAAATTTTTATAAGAAATTTTGCACTCATCTTCTCGAATGCACTCCATATCGTCAGAGTTTGAATTTAATTTTAAGATTTTATTTTACTACTTTAATTTCACTCGAATTACTACATTTCCGCGTGAAAAGCGAATTTTCTCTTTGAAGTATACTTCAATTAACCAACCAAGTTCTACGTCAATCGATAAACACTTTAGTTTCGTTATAAATCTTTTTAAACAAAAAACATTAAAAAAAAAGAAAAAACGAGAATTTGTGTTACTCCAAAAGAAATCCTCAAAGAAGAGGTACTTTTGGAAAAGGCCAAGGCAGCCTAACCTCTCAACTTACGATCTCTCTATATCGGTTCGAGCAACTATACCGATAATGCACTGCAACAACAAAGTTCTCCCGATTATCTGCGTTTCGTCGGGTGCTCGCGGTATAGTGATCGTTTTTAGATCGCGTAAATCACCAGGATTATTTATCGGCGATCCTCGAGAAGAATATCTGGCACTCGATGTTTAGCCGACTAAACAACCGGTTCTGCGAAAATAAACCGCGAATGCCCACGTGCAGTTTTCCTCGGTTCGATCAATTTTCGGTTATGATAAAAAAAATAGAGGGAAGGAAAGGGCTGTTCGTTAACGTAACGGTGATACTCTTCGTGTTTCGCGGGCACGACGGAGGCCTTTTTATTGGAACGTGGACTCATTCATGGATCGTCGAATCGATTCACTGGTTTCAATATCGAATCGAGAGTGTCATACTTCTATGTATTATAGTACACGTGTGTTCACTGTCACGATATGGAACGTAATCTTGATATTAACCCCTTTGACTGACGAGTCAGACTCGTGGCACAGATTCTGATGATCGAGATGCGACAAAAGTGCTCCATTATTAACGAAAATTAATTTTTATCCTAGTTCGCAATTTCATTTCTAAGTTTGAAAATTACCAAATGCAATTATTCTGTAATACTTCAGTTTTTCGTACTTGGTACAGTAGAAGTGAGCAACAAAATCGTAAGTCAAAGGGTTAAAGAACTAACTATGGCACAAAACTCTCGGTTTAATTTCTGTTTAAATGCAATTAATCTATGATACACTAGTTTCTCTTACTTGGTACAGTAGAAGCGAGCAAAAAAATCATAAATAACTAACTATGGTGTGAACAATTGTTAAACAATTTTCGAAGGAATTAATACGTTCTAGACGGAACAATTTTCATAGAATATCTCTCCTCACTTTCTTCAATTACAATCTATTTCATTTGTTTATCCAACGGACCAGACGTAGTTCCTCTCTGTGTACAGAAGTGAAAATTGCCATAACATTCGTACCAGGTGTCGCTATTCTGCTTTACCTTCTGACAGCCATCGTGGGACACGAGTGACCCACGTGGCACGGACACGTGTCAAGAAAGAATTAAAATAGAATCACGTAATCGTGGTATTCGATGATTCCCCGTGTTACACGTGGTAAAATTGGCTCCGCTTAACGTGTTTCATTCGAATACTCGAATCGACATAACCAGCCGTCCATAAACAATACGTTCAACTTATATTACTCATGAATTATTCAAGCTTCTCACTTCGCTCTTAATCGTGGCGAAGGAGCAGCGGCGAGGGGGAAGAAAAAAAAAAGAAGAAGAAAATCACCGAGAAACAATTCACACAACCGTTTGTCTAACAGTATCTGTAGTTTCTCTCTTTCACACGGCGTGCAGAGTTCAACGACAGTTTGATAGACGGGATTCACAGGGTTTCAGGTGGACGACCATCGTCACGCGATCGAACGCGACATAGAACCCTTCAAAATTTCACCCTTCCACTGCTATCGACGTTTACAGAATTTCCTTCAACTGCACACTGTCGAAGCGTTTCGGTGCATTTCCGTCTTAACTTAATCCTCGATTTTATCATTTTCACACTTCCACCTTAACTTAACAAACTGAATTCTTTCAATCTAGCCGCCGTGGTTAAAAATGTACGAATTTATTTATCTTCACACTTCCACCTCAATTTAGTAACCTGAATTTTTCAAATTTTCTGGACTAGCTGAAAATTGACGAATTTATTCAAGAATTTGTGATTTATCTAGAAATTATCGTGTCTGCGGTGGACGCTGAATTGAGATCAATTTTTGTTTGAGTGCACTTTGGTCGCGAAAGGGTTAAGCAAAAGAAAATATTCATAATATTTGAAATATGAATATCGAAAATATTAATTTTTGCTAAGTTTTCGAATATTTTTGTAACACAGTAACTGAACATTATTTCGATCAATTTCTGTTACAATGTCAAACGTGAAAATGCGTTAAATTAGCGATATTTAATTCTAAATTACAGTATATTATGTTTCGTTAAAGAAAAAGGCTCAACCCGTCGCTATAAGTTAAACTTCCTTAGCGTCAGAGTATTTTCGGGAGTAACTGTAGTCGGTAAAGGGGTTAAATTGAACGTTTCTAAACTGAGACACGACAAGAGGGGACGTGAACGAGTTTCTTTCAACGAACGCTACCACTTCAATTCACCAACGGTTTTCGATATAAAAATAGTATTTAATTACACACAGTCGTTTATTAAACGTGTCTTATATCGATTTTACGTCAACTGGCAGGTAGGTATTCCAGGCTGCTTCAGAAAAGGTGCAACGCATATCTTCCGACTGGTCGTCCATGAATGCCGCGATACTAATGATTCAAGGCCACTATTGACAATCTACGACCTATTATTATTTTCAAATGCAGCCACGAACAACCTTGCTGTTCATCTTGCCTTTTTCTCTTCTACCGGATAACAACGACATTTAATTTAAAAAAAGAAAGAGAATTCGATAAACAGTCGACTGGAATTTTATCCGGAGAACCGTTTGATCAGGCCAACGATTACGACAGTACGAGTGTCTTATCGAGCCATCGACGAGGCTTAATACCAACGCTATCGTTCAATGCTATCGTCGATCCTGTTTTTATTTGTGTTTATTATCGTCGAAACGATCTCGTGGATGTACGAAACGGTCGAATTTTGGGGACACGTGTTTCAAGCAGTGAAATAACTTCATTTCACGTTAAATCTATCGGTCGAATTAATTTAAATATTACATACCACCGAGATACAAATTAAAAAGGATTATTTTGTAAACGGTTCTACAGAGATTTAAGTAGTACTACGGTTGAAATATAAAATGGTGCTATAATTATGAAGAGTATTGTAAGGAAAATGATTTAAAATACATTTGGTAGCACTTCACCAATGGCCACCTGGCTTCTAACAGGTTAATGGCGATAGTATCGTGATTACGGTGTATTAATAGAGAATATCCCTCATAGAGGAAGAATAATAGGCGTTTTTAAGAAGCGACAGAATGATTCAGGGTATTTCACCGATGCGGGCCATTGAGGAAACTTGGAACACGTGTACCAGGGGACTGGCAGTGGAACCGTGCACGAGTGGGGATAAGTATCGCGCGTCGTGCACGGACCAATGCTAGCAAGCAGCTCGATAAAGTCACTTTTACCGCGCTGCTCGACTTCGTCGGGCAAATAGGTTCGCGATACACTGAACTCTGACTGCGTGACATCGCCTCTAAACGAGTATCACGAAGCTCGCGTGGCTTTTCAAGCTCTTCACATATGAGAAATTCCATGAAATTATGATTTCTAGCGTTTGGCAAATGAGTTACAGCAAACTGAATATCCATAACTTTCTGTTTCAGTTCTGAATTGAAATGGTAAATGACATTCCCTGTTTGAATTTTATCCTAGAAATGTAAGTTTCGTGTATAGTAAAATGTTTTTTATGGTGAGTCTATTGCACGTACGAATCTATAATATTGGAAAGTGAGAGCCGGACGGTCTGATGAATGAACAAGTGACTTACCATTGAGACCATATTTCTCCTGGTTCCTCTTGACCTGATCAAGAGATAATCCTTTGTCAGCATCAACCCCAAAAAAACCTAACACCTCTTCCACTGTTTTGCAATGGCCGTCATCCATGGTTACCTCTGTATTAGTACGTCACTAATCTTATCTGTTCAGTGGTTGTCCACGTTCATTCACACTGCAGTTTTCTGCAATTCAAACAGACCAAGATAGATTAGAGATTAATTGCCTATTCTTGACAATAAATGTTCGTTTAGCCTAGCTTATGCACAAGTTAACTGATATTCTGAATATGCATGTCACGTAGAAAGTATTGAAATAACAAAGTTGTAAAGCAATTAGCAAAGAGCCGAGTGTAATACGTAAAACAACAGGCAATAAAACACTGTGATAAAGACGAACGTTTCGTTACGAGTGAATTTCGATTACCCTGAAAATTCGAATATATAACCAAGAAAAAGTGAAACTTGTCAAATAAACCCTACCCTACTCGAGGATTTCACAAGAATTCACGATACGAAAGAATACATCGGAGTAAAGATCGTAGGAAAACAAGCCCGGAGAAAAGATTACGAAAAATCACCGCGTGCACGCGCCTCACTATCGCGTTGCGAACTGTTTCAGGTTAAAACCCTCGTCTAGCTCCGAAATTTTTCCAGGTGTGCACACCTTGATTTTCCCGAATCGTTGAAATCCGAAATATTTCACAAAGTTGAACAACAGGAGGAAACTCACCAGGGACTAGCACGCAGTATTCGTTGGCGACGTGTCACAGAGAAATTACGTTACGGCTGTCGAATATTTAGGTTAGCTACAGGTCCCTAAGATGCACTCGAGCACACAGACAGAGACGTGAGAGAGATAGAAAGACGGATAGGGATAAAAACGAAAACGAACTGGCACGAACAAACTCGCCGGACACTTAAAGGAAATGTTTTGCGCACGGGGCACGACGTATCACGATACGCGGGCACAGAAATTTGAGACGCACGTCATTTTCTTAACGATATATTTTCCCTAAATGCTAAGCAAACCTCCTCTTCCGTGAGACTGACACAGCGAACGGCGAATCATTGCACACGTGCGCCACCTCGCGGAATGCGCCATTAACAAGTTGCAGCGTAGTTGCCCGCGCGCCGTCTGCAATCCCGTACAACGTAAATATCGAGCTAATCGACGATATACAAACGCGTTCAACTCGCACGATTACACTGTCTTTTAGCTCGTGAATCCGTGGAATTGTCGCGACAACTGTTTCCCTCCGTTCACTTTGGTATTTTGCGAAAACCGTGTCGCGTAACGGCGCAGTGAGCCGCAGGAAAATGCGTGCGAGTCGAACGAACCGACTATGTGGAGCGACGCCATTGGCTGGACAGCGTTCGTCAAGTGTGACGCACTCAGCTATTTTCAGTCTTCTGCTAGTCTATTTCCTTGGCGCGTATTTTAAGACATTCAAAGGACATCGCTATATTATCGTTATATAACTATTACTCTTATAATTTCATTTCGACCGGTTTCGATAGTGATCGAACATCGATTCACGCCGCGATTCAAGCGGTTCGATAAAAATGGCGGACAACGAGCGGGCTGGGCGAACATTAGTCTAGATTGTTTAAGAAGTTTTGTTATATAATAACGCAACCCTGGTGACTGTGAAACTGTATGAAATCTTTGAAACTTGTTACGTAACGAGGGAAGATTCGAACGTTACTTTACAATTTACGTGAACAAAATACTTTCAAGTATACGATCGACGTGATTGTCAGTGGTCAGCAGCATGCTCGAAAGAAATTCCCACTTTTTCAAGGTACTCGTTCTTCTTTTTTTTAACCCGTTTTTATTACACGACATATACGCAAAGTATCGAAGCAACGTCAACGCTCGTGTCTAAAATTGAGTTTACAACTTTCGACAGTTACAGCAAGTGCAATTCGTCGTGGCGTAGCAACGTTTTAGTCGTGAAACATAACCAAGCACATCGAAACATTCTAAACATCGTAAACCAACGGAGCTTACACGTGGCAGAAAACTACGATCGGTCGCTTTTACTGCGAATCTAAACAAATACTCGAAAAAAGCTGCACTTTTATCAACCAGCCTAACTAACGACGAATTCGAAGCATCCAATCATCGATTCTCCAGTAAGTGGCTTATCATTCAACCACGCGTATCGTAAAGTTCAACAATTTCGAAAGCAATTCGAAAAAATTCATCTGAATCCCCAATGTCGGCGGCACGTTCAAGGTCAACAGCAGCGAAAAAATTCGACACGAGTGCAAAGGTCGCAGCCAGTGGCGTAGCAAACGTCGAAGCCAAGGTTAGGCGATAGAAGCGTGAATGGGAGAGTCGATCGGGGTTACGGCCGCCGGAATCGGTCACCAGCGACTTCGCGTCTTTAGAACCCGCCCTGTGATCCTATTCGGCCAGTTCGAACAACTCTCGTAAACAAAGTTTCCTCTGTTCAATGGACGAAACGTTTCGAACGAAAAATCTTTTCGTATAACCTACATATCTTTCACTCTCTTTCTCCGTTCGAATAACACGGATATATGTACGTGTGTGCGTATACGTAACGGAATTATTCGAAAAATTCCCGCCAAACTAACCCTTTCGCAACGAGGAGCGTGTGTGAATATCGATCATATCAAGGTGGCACGCGGTTGGGAAACTTTTCGAAGACGGTCTCGCGCGCCAAAAAAATGAACCAAGACAGACAGACGAAGAGTCAGACGGTCGGGACAGACGACGGTTCAGGCTGATCGATTGGTCGCACGGGACTGCGGAACACTTTGGAACCGGTCCGTAACACCGTCCGGACGATCAGCTCGCTCGAACGCCCGGGACGCGACTAGCCGGCCAAATCGCGCGTGCTGATTTCCCTACCCCTACCTCCTCGCCCCCTTCCCCTCCGCCCCTGGCCTCCCTCTCAGCTACCCCTGCTTGGTTGTCCCCGTTCCACTAAATGGATCCCTCCAACTTTAAAATTGTTCTTTTTTTACTAATTGGAATTGACAGTAAAATACGATCTCTAATCTTATACGATCTTCGTCCTTCGGATGAAAGTTCGATTCTAATTCTTTTTTAATATTTTCCCTTTGTTTGTTTCTCTTGGCGCGAGCGACGGAAATGTACGAAACGGCGGGATGAGTCATTTAAATTAAAACTGGCTTAAACGTTAACGGCATAATGCCGGTTAGGTAATAGACTGGCGGTGATATAATA
Source organism: Habropoda laboriosa (assembly GCF_001263275.1). NCBI lineage: Eukaryota > Metazoa > Arthropoda > Insecta > Hymenoptera > Apidae > Habropoda > Habropoda laboriosa. The sequence goes on along the minus strand of NW_017100194.1, from coordinate 745,638 downwards.
TTCGGAATGGTTTGGCGGCGTGGCGGAACAGTTTCTATTTGAAGATTAGATGCAACACGGTGGACGGGCTATAAAGATAGGAAATGTAGTACGTTTGTTGGCAAACAAGTAGAGGTCGTGTTTGTGTGTAACGTGAGCCTCCCATCGACACGTCCGATGAAGCAACACGCCCGCTGCTATGTTAGCCTGGCTGGGCTTACTCTTTGGCTTTCGAGTGATACACTTTGTTGTAACTTCGTACGGATTGACCGTGCATCCACTGAATACATCTTGACAACGTGAAATCGACCGGAGAGCCATGACGGATGGGATCCTCTTTCAGAATTTCGAGTACGCGTACTCTCTGTCTCTCTCTCTCTCTCTCTCTCTCTCGGTAACGCGCGCACAGAGAACGTTTAGCTAATGTATACATATATGCTGCTACTCGAAGAAAATTCTCAAAGGGTGATAATTCCATTTAGAACGTGAACCTAACCTTCGAAATTTCGTATGCACGATTTTCCAGATTTCTTCCGGATCTATTACGATCTGTACGTATCATCATCATCACTGGACACCTTAGCGGCGAGATCAAAGAACGTCGATACGATCATATACACTCATGCGATCATCTGTCGAGAGAATCCACAAAAAAGAAGGATAATTCCACGGGCTAGTCCCTCTTTTCGTCTATCCTCGTCGTCGCACAACACTTCTCTGTTATACGTCCATGTTTCCTGTTTCCTCCTATTGCTCCCGTATACGAACGTCACATTGTCGTCACAAATACACTTGTAGGTGTCTCGAGAAACTCCCATGTTCACCTGGTTGGTGGTGCTAGAGCGGCAATCAGACTTACCAATGCCTCTTCCACTTCTTCTTCGTCTTCTTCCTTCTTCTCTTCTTCAATCACAGGACCTTCCAACGAAACCGGCACCGGTGCGGCCGGTCGCACTTAGCGGATACCTTACGAGTTTACGTATCTCTCGTACGGCGAGGAACGGTATGAAAATAAAAAAAAAAAAAAATATGTCGAAACGACGTGTAAAATGTGTCACACTTGTGGCCTCTTCCTCTCCTTCACGATACGACTCGGTATTTTCTTTCCTTTCTTTCTCTTCTTGTTGTTGTTTTTCTTTTTAATTCACGGAACGATACTCTCAGCTACTCCACCCTGATGAACATCGTTAATCGTGAGAACGCGCGGTATTCCTCTATTTCCTTCCTCCTCTTTGCATGAAGGGTGTCGAGGGCGAAAACAAACAAACATTCAAAGGGCAACGCCTGCGCTGCTGAACGAAACGAAGCGACGAACCTCGCCGAAATTCCTTTAAATAGTCCGTAGCAGTCGCTACCTGGCGGCGAGACACCGAACGAGGGAAAACTCTGGCCGGAAGCCAGTGGTCCCGGCGGTAGCCTCCCGGTTCGCCTGTCGTCGCAGTTTTTTCCATTTAACCTTCGAACACGACCAGCGGAGAATCGGTTACCAGAACGCTGCTGCTACCAGGAGTAGCGAGTCTCACAGAAATCCGGCGAATTCGCGTTTTTAACCGCGTTTCTCGGGGGACTTCCGGTACCAGGACAATGGCCGCCGCCATTGCTAGCATCCTGGACGACGAAGCAGCTCACGTTGTGCTTCGGCTCGTGTCAATTTTTATCCTCTCCGATCGATTGCGTTCTCTTAGAGGGAAATTTCCAGGGTTTTCGTTTTCACCAAGAATTTCACGTATTTTTATTCACCCTTTTTTGGTCGAAGACAGTTTCAAGGTTAGTTTCAAGGCACTCTCTTTTTAAGCGTGACGTGAGGAAGAAGAATTCAACGACCTCAAATAGAGTTACGTGGAAGGAGCTCAAGGTCCCATAGGCGGCTCTTTCGAACTTTTTCCGAGTTACCTTGTGACAATTTATCTCGCGTTCGGGTCGAGGACCTCTAGAAATGACGATATCTTAAGGATCGAGGAGAAACGACCTTGAGATCTCCATCAGAAAGTGAAATCTTCATCCCTGCTTCATCTTTCGTTGTACATATTAAAAGTATAATTAACTCTTCGATTTCATAAAAGAAAATCTTTCGTTGCGAAGCTACCATTCATACTTTTTCTTCACGCAGAATCATCGTACGAAGGCCGAATCCAAGTAGTAACCTCAGAGTCGTCGTCGATTTCACCTATCGACAGGGCATACGCAAAGATCGAGAGGGTTTTCGACAAACGTTCACCCAATTTTCCCGACGCACAATGCTCTTATTGGAAACGTTCAAGGTACGCATTTTTCTCAAGATCGAAAATAGTCGGTTGGCGTATGTCCAAATGCGATATCAGCTAGAAGCTTCGAAGACAATCTATCGACTTGCGACCCCCCGTTCGACCGGGAAATTTGTGTTACTTCACAAGTGATCCATTCGAGAGATCGATCTTCACGATCGTTGGGAAAAAACCGCTCGGCTGGCGAACCAAGCTCGCGTGGAAACCGCGGGCTGGTTATGTAATTATGGTCGAATAGGCGGCGAACCTAAAATAAGATCGTGCCTTCTTCGTTTCTGTAATTGTTCCGCACTAATTTCGCTCACGAAACTCCTTGTCTCGAGGAGCCGACCGAGTTTTGCCATTGGTTGGCCTCTTGCATATTCCGCTTGTCGTTGATGTTTTTCGAACGCCCTTGTGATTTTCTGAGATAATTCGAATCGTCGATGAATTTTCAAATGGATACATTAACACTGTTACCTAACGAACGGAATTTTTCCATGATTTTTTTTGCGTAGACGTTTGTTAATTAGTAGAGAAATGAATTTGTTCCGTGGGAATTTTGTGGATGTTTAGATGGTAATTTAATTTTAAATTCAATTCCGTGTAATTTTACGCCGATTTCTTTCGTCGATGTGTCGCGAAATGGAGAGTTTAACGCGTTACCTGCTCAGCTGATTTTCAGTAACTTTCCGCTGAAATGGCGTGGGTCGTACGCCCTCAGCGTTGATGGATCCGATAGTTCTACTCGTAACACGTTATGTTGCTTACAAAATATTACTTGGAATCTACAAATCGATTTTTACTAAGAAAAAGGTGCAACTTCCAAATTGCAGGAACTAAAATTTCGTTAACAAAATAGCTCTGAATTATTCAAATTAACGTTACAATTTTCATGGTCAAATGGAGGATTCCCAATAGATTAAAAGAGATTCGCTTTAATTTTCACACGGTTCATACAACGTGCACGACTTCAGCGCAGAAAAATACTCTGCGTTTCCTACTTTTTTTCCAAAACACCCTGTACATTCCATATCTTCAAATACACACTGAAAATAAACATCGTATTTAAAATTTCTAAACTTCGACGCCATTTATCCAACTGTCAATCAAACGAAAAAAACAGGTACCTAAGATTCCGCGTACAATTTTTGAATTTCCCGCGCAACACTTGTTCCCACAAATCTTCCCCGAACGCGAGAAAAATAAGAAAAAAAAATATGAATCACGGTGCAAGGGCAAGATTCAGCTCGGTAAACCACTCTAAAAGCAGTTTCTTGGCAGGAAGTGTCGTTGCACGCGGCTAGATCGCCGTGCACCAGGATTCGCGCGCGCAACAGGAGCATTATTCATAAATAGGTGGAGAAAAGAAGCGTCGGCCGCCCACTCGACGGCGCCTGAACGATTCCGAGGTGCGAAGAGCAGAGGGCTGGTGTCGGCAGTTGGCGGGGCGTTGCAAGATCAGATGGGGGTAGAAATGGTGGAAGAAGGAAGAGATAGAGATAGGAGACGGTCAACGTTCCGCTTCTCGCAAACGGCATTCGAAATACGTTTTAATATACGCGGGCGTCGCGGTTCGTCGTCCATGAGAACGCGGTTTCCGTTAAATCCGTATCATCCAGGCCACAGCTGATCGAGGAGGCAGCCGATCTCCGTGCGAAAATTGCAAATAAATATATTAGCGGCCGATCGAAAATAAACCACGCGTCGATTTGGGGTAAACGTGAAGATACAGGGTGTCCGGTGAATTGTAGTACAAATGGTCGGGAAGAATACAATTTTTTCATTGTTTGACTGGTTTTTGAGAAAAATGACTCTGAATATAGATAGAAGTAACGTGGATGAATTTTCTTTTTTTCTTTTTTGAGTGCGATACATCTTGTGTGCGATTAAATTTTTGGTACAATTTGTTCCCAAAGTTAGTATGATTTACTCTGAAAATCATTTGGACACTGTACAAGTTTGCATTTTTAGTGATTTATTTGGATTAATTATGAAAGGTGCTTTTTCGGTACGAAACGCGATTTATCATACTTCGAATTACTCTGGTACTTAGCAAAGATGAATACTTGAAATATTCATATTTTAAATGCTACCAACGGACCTCGATTTCCATCGAAAATTCTCGATCCCTGAATGGAAGATGCGTTGATTAATGCGTACACTCTGCAAGAATTTTCGAAAGATCGAGTTTTTCAGTGTTTATAATGTTGTTTCGGATGCTGGTGAGTAATGAATGTCACGGTGTGGAGTATTGGGGAATGATTAATGATAGAATGCGTGGGCGAGGGAAACAGTGGAGTATCACGTGAAAATCGCGTGGAATATTATATAAAAGACGCAAAGAGAAATATCGCATAAAGTATCACATAAAAATCGCGAAGAATATCACGCGAGAAGTCTACAAAACACCGCGTAAAAATCTCATGAAAATCGTACGAAATACTACTCCCTGGAAATCAGAGAAAAATTTCCTAAAGCCGCGTTTTCACGAAAATAAAAACATTTTATAATACACTGAAAATAATACTACGACGAGACTACGATTAACAATTTTAATCAGACGATTGAAATTTTCGTAAAAAGCACCGTGCAGCCGCGTTTCCATGAAACGACGAAGATTCGAACCGCCATTCTCCGTTAATAAGTCCCAGGAAAGGTACGCGATCCGTCGGTATTCTCTCATTATGGCGAACAAAAATAGCCGTCGTTATTTCGTCGCTTACTCGAAGTCGTGGTTCAAAGCATGGCGGTATTTTTAGTTAAAACATAAAGTGTTACGTAAAAGTCGAGCAGCGTACCGACGTTCCGGGACACATCATTACGCGGATCGCCTCTTTTCTTTCCTCCCGTTTGCTCCTGACATTCGAAGCTGTTCAGCAACTGTTGCGGATCTATCAGCGAAAACTAGTACAGTTCTCCTCGTTTCACTCGGGAGAGAGCTTAGAAATTACAAGAGAAGCAAAACGTAACGATAATAATCGTATATTGCTACAGAAAACACTCGATGATCTAAAAATACTTTTACATAAAGCTAAATTTAATAACGGGTGCAGCAATAAAATCTGAAGATTTTCAAAGAGCTATTGCGAAATACCGTTGAATCGAGATAAAAGACTTTTATCTTTTGTACAATGCGATATATTAATACTTAAATTATTGTTCGAAAATAGAATTTTCATAATCACGGTGAGGGTAAAATTTTCGCAATTTTTGTTGTCGCGATATTAATCTCTGCGACGATAAACTATCGTCGTAAAGTTAAAATAAAACATAACCGACGATGACCGAGGGATTGATATACCTCGATCGCGACGAGCAATCGAGAAACTTCCGATCCGACTGCAAAAACGTGTTTCGCTCGAAAAATATTATTCTCCAATAATAATGCGTCAATTTTTTCTTTTTTAATACACGTGTTTTATTTCATTTCAACCCGAGCATCCTACAATAGCTCTTTGAAAATAGTCACATTCTATTGCCACATGCGTTAGAAGTGATATGTTTGGGTTTAGTGGGTCAGTATGATTGAAGTTTGCAGAAGTTTATTTTGTTCACCGATGAGGATTATTTTTGGTATAATAGTGATGAATTTAGGTTAGAAAGATCAACCAGGATTCAGGTGATCTATTCGAAAGGTTGCAGAAAGCCTGTTTATTTTGTTGATAACCATTCCCTATCTGCAACTTTTCACTTTGACGGTAATCTACGTATCTCGTTCAATGGAAGATCGATCTTCAATTGAACGAGCGAGAAGAAAAAGGGAAAGATTCGACTCGAAATTGAAAACATCGTAAAATTCTCTCCTCAGAATGATCACTACGATTTACTACGGCAGATAGAATAATTCGTTTCAATTTTAGCGATTTTGAAAAAAAAAAAAGAAACAAATTATCGTACGAATTGACAAAAGTTAATTAAACGGAGTGCAGATTTCCCGAACAATACTGATCTACATTTCGATACTAGGAACACGTACACGTTTATCGGGCCACGATCATGCTCTGCCCCTAACGATGCTCTGTTAAGTGGAACACGTGTTCCGGAAACTTTGATATTCCACGCTAACGTGAATTTCACCGGGCATTGGCCGAGAGCTAACCGCCTCGTGTGCCGCACACGCCGAATCTTATTTTATTTATGGACGTTTTTATAAATGAAGTGCTAAATATCCAGGATGAGACAGCGTGACAGGGCCCGGATGATCGATAGGACGTGTCCCAGCCTGAGCACACCGATGATAAGAAGAAACATCGCTTCGATCATCAAAGAATCGAGTAACATCGTCCAATAAGATTCGAAGCAATAAACTAATTTTCTTACTTTCTAAAAATTTCAAGTAAACAAAACTTGCCTTCGATGTTAAACTGTATTCAATTGCAACGATTTATTTCTCTTTTGTCTCGTATTACCATAATTTCGACATTCTGGCGATTCATTTTTCACATAGGTTTCTGTCCAATTCGTAAACTTCTTACGACAGCCTAAACAAATACAGCCAATATATCAGCTCGTGTATTTTGAAGATTTCTAATCCCTCGCAAATTTCGGCTACTCGAGTGATTATTTCAAAATCAAAGCAATTTTCACCCCATCGATGTTAACGATCGGCGATAAAAGGAATTCTCGTCAAACATTCTCTCTCGAATCATCTCCCGTCTAAAATTCCCTTCTCGATAAAAAACTCAGGCCCGATGAAATATCCTCCGCGAAGAGCGCTTAAAAATCAAGAATTAAGAGGAGCAATTAAAATCTCCGGCCAAAGTAAACGGGGGGAAACAAAAAACGAAGGAAAATAAACCATCGATTCGCAAGTAGCTAGATAAAAATCCCTACGCACTCGTAAACCCAGATCCAACCAGTGAAAACAACCAACGGAACTTTTAAACATCCTCCGATAGACCCTTGTTCGAGCCTCGATTACGTTCCTCCGCGGACGAGATGAAGCGGCGAGAAAGAAACGCGTGAATCAGCCCAGGCCAAGTCATAAAGCAGGGAGATTATTGCACGTAAGAGTAGCCACGAGAAATCACGAAGAGCGACGTTCGAGCCAACAAATCACGTCGAACGGTGTGGAACACGGCCGCGCCGTTAAGATTTATAAGCGGGCAATCGGGAGGATCAAAGTTGAGAGACTTTCGGGATGACAGATAGGGGTTGAGGGGGGCGCAGAGCGTAAAGGGATGTACGTCTATTCTGGATTTCTGGCAACAATAATGCCTCCCAGGGACAGAGGCGAGTGGATCGGGCGTAACGCGCGCCTCGCGCAGCCCCGCAAACAACTAATGACGCGGCTCGTACAAAGGCCGCCCGTTCTAATTTCGTGTTATCCTGTCGGTTAGCCTAAAAATAATAGCGCCCGTACGCGGCTGGGTACGTTCACTTTTTAACGAGGAAGCGAAAAGTTGTCGCACCTTCGACCAATTCTCGTCGCGCTAGGCGTGCTTCCCGCGATTCTTTCGAGAACGAAACGTCCACGCTCGAGGTTTGGTTCGTTTGTACGAATCGTATTTGCTTCTTTATTCTGAGTGTGACGAGCTGTTTCTTCAGGAGAAGAACGACGCAAGATGCTTTCTTTCTTAATTTCTTTATGAATTTTCCAATGTTTTTTGGGCCAATGAGTTGGGGATGTTCCGTTTCTAATAGCAAGGCGCCATTTTATCGGAGAATCAGGGTGATAGTAGTGGTATTACCTGCACGAGGTAGATTTGATTAGGTAAATATGAGAGCTGTGGGGAAAAGTAGTTCGTGCCGAATTTTATAATTTGGATCGATATTTCCCACGAACCTTTAAATTTGATAAAAAAAATGAAGCGCCTTCTCATTTCACAACTCTTTTCTATTTTTCTTTTTGTGAAACCATTATGTCATCGTTATAGTATTTCCTTGGATTTTCAATAAATTATTTTTCGCTGTCGATACGAACTTACGGGATGATCTAACACGAGCATAAATTTATGGAGATGCTTGAACAGAGGGAAATGAATGGAGGCACCTCAGGCGGTAGCCTTTCTACCTGTGTTTCGCTGGAAGAAACTGCAGATTACCGAGAGACACGAGGAGGAAGATAATCGTTTACGGTGTTCGGTCTATTTCCCGAAGTAGCTTTCGTAGTACGTAACGAAGGGACGTGTTCCTAAGCTGTTGTTTCATCTCACGAGGCTTCTAAAAGTCATCGTTTTTCAGGCGAAGAGTGGAAATACTGGCTCGGATTAGAGGTCGTATTTATTGGATGCTGAGGAAAGATCTGATTAGAAAAAGATGTTCAGCTTGTTAGTTCTATTAGTGGAAAATGTGGGTGGTATGAAAATGACACTAATTAAATCCTTGGTCTAGATTTCGGGAGTACAGTGGATTTCTGATTACGATGAAATTATTACAAATTTGATCTTTCTTGATAATCTCAGTCAGTCAATAGTCAGATCGCATAATTTACGATCCATTTCGCCTGTCTAATACTCGTCTACGAGGTTTTCTTTCCTTTTGGTGTTTTCTTCGTCGAAACGATTCCTCTGGACTTGGACGATGGTTAGGTTTGGTTGCTTCCTCGAGACAGGTTGTCGTTGGTTGGACGCGTTGACGGATATACATGTTGCACGTTTCCGGGGCTGACAGTGAACCTACCGAGACAAGGGGGACAGTTGGGCGGAATCATTTCTGTGGCTGGAAGTGAATGACAGTTCCTTAATCCCTAGTAACGAGGGTGTTGTAAATTTAGAATTCACTTCTGATAGGTATAACTGTCCATTCAATGTATTAGACCTGTCTTAAAACATTCTTATACTTGTAAAACGCAATTTAACCTAAGCCAAAACCAAAATCCTCTCAAAAATAAAAAAAGGAACAATCCTAATAGTTCGAGTGCACTCGATGGCAATTATACATACAAGAACACAATCAAACATTCTTAAAACCTAATGTAACCCTTATCGAAACCAAAACCAAAATCCTCAAAAATAAAAAAAGAAGAACGCTACCAGTTGGAGTGCACTCGACGGTATCTTGCACGCGTGGACTCGAAAGAACAACAACGGGTCTTTGGCTCGTGTCGTTGCGTCACGTCGACGCATTCTTTCCGGCCGGAAGTCTGAGAGACACGGAGTCGAGTCGTCTGTCAAGTAAGCCGGCGACAAGTCGCGAATCGAAAGAACGATCAGCCGCCGTTCTATTTCTCTCACTTTCTCTCTCTCTCTCTCTCTCTCACTCTTTCTCTTATTCTGTGTCGTTCACAGTTTCAGGGTTAACAGCGAGGAATATCGGTGCCGCTTATGTAAAATCTTGTACGAGTAACATTGGCCACTCTAATAATAAACACGGCAGCAGTCAGTCCTGGTCCGCAACGCGTAGAAACGCGTTCATTACCTGCGCGTCGAGCACGCTCGTAGTCGCTTGGTCAGAGAGTAATTTGCGATGCAGGGATAAAGCACGGTATACATATACGCGCGTGTGTGTGTACCGGTGGTTTAGAGGTGCTTACGACCTAAACTAAAAATACGTTAGGGGTCCGATCAACGGCCAACTGGGCCAGTGAAGTAACCGTAGCTCAACGTCCCAAATATAGTCCGACATCTGTACATAGAAGAGTGCTGATAGTTGGCATCCACGGCGGCAACGTACAAGACCAGCGAGAGTATAATAGCGGCTGTCACCACGATTCCCTAATGACATGCCTATCGTTGGATCTTCAACACGCGCCTCTTCGATCTTACCCGAACTTTCTGGCCAATTTTCCTTCGAGTCCTTTACTTTAAAACCGTCGCTTCTTCTTCTTATTCTTCTCGCCATTCAGACGCGCCTGAAGGTGACGAACAAGACGAAGAGGATGATAATGGGTTATTTTTGGACCATCTAGTTTAGCTGAGAGTTTTGGTGGGTTTTGTGTAGGCCGACGTACAGAGCTTGCCTTTGATTCGATTCGGTGAGAAAGTAGGTCTTGGAATTTCGTTGACACGGTCAGCTGGATGCGTTAGGGAGGCGTGTGTGGATGTTGGTTCGTTTAGATGCTTTCTTCTTTGCGGATTTTTTGGGGAATGTTAGGGTGACGGGCTTGGAGAGGGTAGTTTTTGGGTTTTAATAGGTAGGTAGTTGTTTGGACGTGTTTGAAGAGGCGTATTTCCAGATTCGGTAGATTTTGGTAGATCCACGTTGATAAGTGTAGGTCTTTCAAATTTGATTAATGTATCCCGCTATCTAGCTAGAAAGCAGAGAAAGAATCGCGTGCATTTGAAATTGACGATAAAGAAGACGAGGGAATGATAAATTTTATATAGATATCTATCAACGTGTGTTACATATTCTATTCGATTTCGAAAATGCCCGTTAGGAGCTAAAAGTGCACGATTTTTCGAAGGTCGAGAATCCGCAGAATTCTCCTTCAGATCTTGGCTATGGTCTAATTTCGGTGACGAATTCGTGTTCCCGAAACTCACTGTCCTGCATTCGAGCGCGCCTCGTTCCAACAGCCACGTGTTCACGCGTGTCTCTAATCCACGTATCAAATCGTATCGTTAGAGAAGATAGAGATGAAACAGGTTATCATCCGGAGCTAATATATTTCACCGGAGTGTTTCGTTTATTTTCCTAACTGTAGCAATTCGTATGATTCATTGACATTCCTCTTCCCGAGAAATATCACAGAAAATCCTTTTGGAAATTCGAAATATTCGATACTAGACGTTCGTCGAAGCTGTATTCGCACAAAATAATCAATTTTTTCCCCCGTGAAATTAAAGACTGCACATTTTACAGCAAGTTTCACGTAAAGAAAAACAAAAGATAGCATTCGTATACGAGACAAAAATACAGATAAAAAAAAGTGTGAGTATAAAGTATTTAAATTTTTGTCTCAAACAATTTTTTGCGAAGTTCGAGAAAAATTGTGAAATTCCGAGGGACCCACTTAATTATTAATTACTTAATCACTTAAACCCTGTAAAATTGGAAATACACGTATGCACTCATTACGCTAGAAAATTCTAGACTGAATAATTTTCCTCAGAATTTTCATAATTTTCAAATTCAGTAAGTCTCCCAATTCTTCTGCACCGAGAGTCAAACTGACCCAAGTGATTCCCTATAATTTCACAGCCTCTTCGCGCGTTGAACTGTTCAACTAAAGATTCCCTTCAATCAACGAGTACTACCAAATATTCACCGTTGATCGCAACTTCTCTCGATCTCTTTCGAACGGGTTGAGAACGCTCGAAGAGCGAATTCTTCGAGGGATCTCGCCGAAACCGACTCGCTGCCAGGAACTTAATTTTGCGATTTTCGCCAGTGGCGGGCTACTCGTGGGCCCGACAGCTGCCAAAAGATCTACACGATCGTGCGTTTGCTTCAATTCGATCCTCGCCACGACACACGTGGAGAGGCGTGTATAAATAAGCGAGAGACGATTGTTTAGACGTCGATATTGACCGATGTCGGGCTCTGTGAAAGCGGTCGTGAAGATCCGTCGCGCGACGGTGAGCGATAGTAGCGGAAGAACGTTTTCTTCTTCCCCCGAGGACGATGATTGATCGTGCAAGGGATGCAACGGCGGATGAAGCCGGGTCGACTTTCAAGGAAAGATCCAATATAAATAACGCGGGAAATTTATACGTACGACCCTGTTCTGGGACAACGCGAGTCGCTTTTTTATTCTGACGCGCGGGATAGTTTCAAGGACGACGGTTTTCCATCGGCGACGATCGACTCGAGGAAGAGGCGAGTTCGATTGGTGATTCGGTATTTTAGAAAGAGAGTTAGGGTGTAAAAGGGTTGTTGGGGAAGTGAGGTTCAAGAAGAATCGTTGAAAAGGGACTTTCTTGGGACAGGTATTTTTAAACAGCGACGTTAGAAGGGTATTTAAACAAACGGTGTTAAAAAGTGGTGTAACGAAGCTATTTTTAAAATGCAGGATTGAAAGGGAATTTTAAAAATAGGGCTAAACAAATCCTCCTGAAAAGTAGGATTTGTATGAAACTTTTTTTAAAAGGCAATATTAAATAGTATTAAGAGGGAACTTTTAGGAAATTGTTTTTAAAAAACAGTATTGGAAAGGTAACTTTGAAAGTACTACTATTGAAAAGATGCCTTTCTTTATGGCAATTTGTGGAAATTAGTAAAATGTGATATTTAAAATTTGTGACAAGGAGCTATCTTAGAAAAGAAATTTAAAGAACGATGTTAAAAAGTAGACAATAGTGAGAAGGTTATCGTTAAAAAGAACTTTAAGGTGAAGGTAAAGAAAGAGTATAACACGATTGGTATAGTAAGCACGGAAAAAGGAAAACAGAGGAAGGGAAGAGGAAAATGACGGTGGCAATGTAACCACGATTGGCGACGAGTCAGCGATTACGTTTATAGAAGAGCATTACGTAGGTATCCGATCTGATTCGTACAGAACTGTACAATTTAAACAAGCTCGCCCACATTTCAAATCAATCTTCGTACGTTGTGCCAATTATCCTTCTTACGATTACAATTATTTAACCATTTGTCTAACGACCAAGTAAATACAACCCTTTGACACACGAGTACTCTTTGACAAAGAGTACCAACAGAAATAATTAAAAAATGAAGCGAAAATATAGGGAAAAGAAGGGTCACAGTGAAGCCTACTAGTGGCTTTCATTACACGTGTTTATGGCTCGACGAAAGCATCAGAGTAGCTCTATTTTTACGTCGAGAAAGAAATACGTCTGCAATCAAACACGTGGCGAGTGGAGAACCCACATCCGCCCTTACAAGTACCACGTCACATTTACACCTGTGCTGTGTACTTCTAGCTGTCGAAGGGGACCAAATTTTCAGAGACCGATAACAGAAAAAAATTCATATTTTGGTCCATAATTCACACATCCAAATTTTCACGAAAATTGATCAACACTTAACCGGAAAACTGACCAAAAATAAATTCAAATTTTTAATATATCATTTGGATAAATGATTTTTTTTTTTAAATTCTCCATTCAGAAGCGTACAACACTCTCTAATTATGGAGATGTTCCAAAGAACGTGCTTTCGACCCTAAATTTCGAGGGCTGTCTTCGCTCCTTCAATGTGGACAATTGCAGATAAAAAAATATCGCGAATTACATCCCATGTAAGTTTCATTAATTCGATATGTTCCCTCGTTAGTCCTATTCATCGGTGATTTTATCAAAGGATATTCCCAATTTATCGATACTCAGATTGACACGCTCTCTCTGAAGAAACTATCGGGAGTGAAATAAGGTAAAACTCGAACGGCGTGAAAAGCAGCGCTGGCAAGTGTTCACGAGGATAGGCCGAGAGAGAGGTTGCGACGCGCTCGCAAAACGACAGGTATTGTCCGCGGTCCTAAATTATTCGACGTTCCCTGCCATCGGCGCGAGCGGGAATCTTTGGCAGGTTTCGAGCAACGGCGACGTCGAGGAAACGCAGAAAACTCTCATCTATCATGTCGAAACGCGTTACGCGCGAAAATAGTCGCAAGGATACACCGAGGTCGGACTTGGCGAGAGAGCGTGGACGGGATGTCGGCGTCAAGGGTGCCGCGCGGATTATCGCGAGCAAACTGCCGCAACGCTGTGTCACCATGGTCACGCATGGTGCGTGATAACGTTTAGGAGTGCAAGCCCGTAGGGTGTATTGAGAGTGGAGTCGTTCTAAACGACTGGAAATTTCAGACTCGAACGTCGAGATGTGGAAAGTGAGGTTTGTGACCTTGAAAAATTGTTAATTTCGCAGCTTTGGAGATTCGAGGTTTCGGAATGCGAAAAACTACAAATTTGAATATTTGAGAATTTGAATATTTGGAAATTTGAGAGACTGAATATTTGAATATTTGGAAATTTGAGAATTTGAAATTTAGGGAATTTGAGAAATTGAATATTTGGAAATTTGAATATTTGAAAATTAGGGAATTTGAATATTTGAGAATTTGAATATTTGAGAATCTGAAAATTAGGGAATTTGAATATTTGGAAATTCGAGAATTTGAAAATGTGAAAATCTGAATATTTGAAAATATCAATACTTAAAAATCTGGAAATGAAATATTCGAAAGCTCGAAAGTAGGAAACACAGAAATTCTCATCGAGCAAACAAAGTTCCTCTAAAACCCGAGGAACTTTTCAAGCCCGTGGTACGACGGTATTGGGGTGATTCCTCGTACAAAGATAAATTGAAGATACGGCACAAAATTGGTCCACAAGAAGGCCATAGTGCACCGGGTACACGTGCACTTATAATTATGCACGATATAATTTGTCCAACGATACGTTAGCCAACTCTTCTGTTTACGCACAGAGTTTACGAGACTCGTAATGATGATTATTATTAATATAAAGTAACAAGATCTCCTTAAGTCCATCAACAATTTTCCACGCAGATTATCCGTCTGACGTATTTTCAAAAATATTTCATACTTCCAAACAAGTGTACAATCTCAAAAATTTCACAATAAAACTACTCTCCAAACTTTTTTACACTTTACTATTCTTATCAACGAACTAAATACTATTCGTAGAATATTATAAACAGTCAGCAATGCCACAAACGCGATATAAAGCTGATTGTAAATATCTGAACGCACTTTAATTACGTCTACGCAGTTTCTAATCGTTATCGCGAAACGGGACAACTATACTAACTCGAAAGAACGTTAAACCTAACGTTTAATATTTCCATTTCACTTACCTTCCAACCTGTATCCTCAATTACACTTCATCCTGCATAATCTGGAGTTGAAGTTAGGGTATTAGGAACTGGCGAACTGTATTCAGGGAACGTTGGACGTAGGAAGTAGGTAATTTCAGTTCTCGGAGGATCAACCGTGGCAGTTTGCATTGATGAAATTCTAGCACAGAAATTTACTATTACAAAATCATTCAAATCTCCCTTACTCCAACGAAAAAATTACATATTTCGCTGAATTAATTACGTATACATTTATATTTTCAACGATATTTACACACTTATTCCAGCGAGAAAATGGAAGATCAGGTGAAAGAACAGATTCTACGCGACCTAGGTACTTTTCTCCACAGAAAACAGAAAAAAAAAAGCGTTCATTGAGGGAACTAAACGCGAGGTCCGTTTGTGCAAGACGAATGTGCTCAGAAGTATTTATAATTCCACGCTTCTGTAAAACGTTGGATTATTTTTGTGTGCTTTCAGTGATCGGGGAAGACGTAACAGACAACGCCGGTTCGGAAGTGTTTAATGCAACGTTCGAGCTTTAAACCTAATCAAACAACATATTACCTTCATTTTTATCGAAACATATTCCGCGTATGATAAATATCGTTGGAAAATACGAACGAACGCGTGTATTTGTTTAATTGATAAAATAATACGTCGGATAATTTTTTTTTCCCCAAGAAAAATAGTAGTCTCTTCTTTTTCCTTTCATTTATTTGATCAGCAAGTAGAAATATATATGGTCAGAGAGCAACGTCATTTAGGTAGTCACTGACGTGCGATATTTCACTGTGAAGAAACCGTGACGTCACGATACATCCTTGAAAGAGGCGCTATTATGGCCGGTCAAGCCTACGCTCTAGGCCAGGGGCTAGGCTAGGCTATTTCCGCTATTCAGCTTATGGACAAAAATAGTCCTACAGAGCTTTCGAACAAGAAGTCGCTGGGACCTCTAGTACCCCTCACTCATGTCGGAGAAAGATGATTTTCGTACTTCCGCCACTTCAACCGGGACCTAACCTCTTCGACCTTATCGCTTCCGCCATTTTTCTTATCTGCGCGATGGAATCGGTGAGATCGGAAACATGTGTCAATTTTCTTTTTATTTAAATTTAGTTACGCACCGAATCACGTTCTTTTACATTTAAATACGTTAAATGGTTTTTTGCTTATTTTCGAAAAGGGACCATTTCTTCGACCTTATCGCTTCCGCCATTTTTCTTATCTGCGCGATGGAATCGGTGAGATCGGAAAAATGTGTCAATTTTCTTTTTCCTTAAATTTAGTTACGCACCGAATCACGCTCTTTTACATTTAAATACGTTAAATAGTTTTTTGCTTATTTTCGAAAAGGGACCATTTCTTTATTTTTCGCTTCCGCCATTTTTCTTATATGTACGATGGAATCGGTGAAATATAAAATATAAGTCAATTTCTTTTTTGTTACACTTAGACACGTTAAATAGTTTTTTTACAAAGGGACCATTTCTCGAGCCATTTTTCTTATCTGTACGATGGAATCAGCGGGATCGGAAACGTAATTTTTGTGTTTAAGTCGAGTTATGTACCGAACCATGTTGTTCAGGTTTAGACACATCAGATAGATATTCCTCGTTTCTGAGAAATTGGTTAAGAGTGACTTATGCTGTTTCTGATCTCACCGATTCAGTCATTTCATGTTGTCACTTGATTTTTATTCTAGGAAGGTTAACATGTTCTCTAAAATTGCTACATTATGAAAATTAGGGAATTTGAATATTTGGAAATTCGAGAATTTGAAAATGTGAAAATCTGAATATTTGAAAATATCAATACTTAAAAATCTGGAAATGAAATATTCGAAAGCTCGAAAGTAGGAAACACAGAAATTCTCATCGAGCAAACAAAGTTCCTCTAAAACCCGAGGAACTTTTCAAGCCCGTGGTACGACGGTATTGGGGTGATTCCTCGTACAAAGATAAATTGAAGATACGGCACAAAATTGGTCCACAAGAAGGCCATAGTGCACCGGGTACACGTGCACTTATAATTATGCACGATATAATTTGTCCAACGATACGTTAGCCAACTCTTCTGTTTACGCACAGAGTTTACGAGACTCGTAATGATGATTATTATTAATATAAAGTAACAAGATCTCCTTAAGTCCATCAACAATTTTCCACGCAGATTATCCGTCTGACGTATTTTCAAAAATATTTCATACTTCCAAACAAGTGTACAATCTCAAAAATTTCACAATAAAACTACTCTCCAAACTTTTTTACACTTTACTATTCTTATCAACGAACTAAATACTATTCGTAGAATATTATAAACAGTCAGCAATGCCACAAACGCGATATAAAGCTGATTGTAAATATCTGAACGCACTTTAATTACGTCTACGCAGTTTCTAATCGTTATCGCGAAACGGGACAACTATACTAACTCGAAAGAACGTTAAACCTAACGTTTAATATTTCCATTTCACTTACCTTCCAACCTGTATCCTCAATTACACTTCATCCTGCATAATCTGGAGTTGAAGTTAGGGTATTAGGAACTGGCGAACTGTATTCAGGGAACGTTGGACGTAGGAAGTAGGTAATTTCAGTTCTCGGAGGATCAACCGTGGCAGTTTGCATTGATGAAATTCTAGCACAGAAATTTACTATTACAAAATCATTCAAATCTCCCTTACTCCAACGAAAAAATTACATATTTCGCTGAATTAATTACGTATACATTTATATTTTCAACGATATTTACACACTTATTCCAGCGAGAAAATGGAAGATCAGGTGAAAGAACAGATTCTACGCGACCTAGGTACTTTTCTCCACAGAAAACAGAAAAAAAAAAGCGTTCATTGAGGGAACTAAACGCGAGGTCCGTTTGTGCAAGACGAATGTGCTCAGAAGTATTTATAATTCCACGCTTCTGTAAAACGTTGGATTATTTTTGTGTGCTTTCAGTGATCGGGGAAGACGTAACAGACAACGCCGGTTCGGAAGTGTTTAATGCAACGTTCGAGCTTTAAACCTAATCAAACAACATATTACCTTCATTTTTATCGAAACATATTCCGCGTATGATAAATATCGTTGGAAAATACGAACGAACGCGTGTATTTGTTTAATTGATAAAATAATACGTCGGATAATTTTTTTTTCCCCAAGAAAAATAGTAGTCTCTTCTTTTTCCTTTCATTTATTTGATCAGCAAGTAGAAATATATATGGTCAGAGAGCAACGTCATTTAGGTAGTCACTGACGTGCGATATTTCACTGTGAAGAAACCGTGACGTCACGATACATCCTTGAAAGAGGCGCTATTATGGCCGGTCAAGCCTACGCTCTAGGCCAGGGGCTAGGCTAGGCTATTTCCGCTATTCAGCTTATGGACAAAAATAGTCCTACAGAGCTTTCGAACAAGAAGTCGCTGGGACCTCTAGTACCCCTCACTCATGTCGGAGAAAGATGATTTTCGTACTTCCGCCACTTCAACCGGGACCTAACCTCTTCGACCTTATCGCTTCCGCCATTTTTCTTATCTGCGCGATGGAATCGGTGAGATCGGAAACATGTGTCAATTTTCTTTTTCCTTAAATTTAGTTACGCACCGAATCGCGCTCTTTTACATTTAAATACGTTAAATGGTTTTTTGCTTATTTTCGAAAAGGGACCATTTCTTTATTTTTCGCTTCCGCCATTTTTCTTATATGTACGATGGAATCGGTGAAATATAAAATATAAGTCAATTTCTTTTTTGTTACACTTAGACACGTTAAATAGTTTTTTTACAAAGGGACCATTTCTCGAGCCATTTTTCTTATCTGTACGATGGAATCAGCGGGATCGGAAACGTAATTTTTGTGTTTAAGTCGAGTTATGTACCGAACCATGTTGTTCAGGTTTAGACACATCAGATAGATATTCCTCGTTTCTGAGAAATTGGTTAAGAGTGACTTATGCTGTTTCTGATCTCACCGATTCAGTCATTTCATGTTGTCACTTGATTTTTATTCTAGGAAGGTTAACATGTTCTCTAAAATTGCTACATTATTCTTCATCTCTTTTAAACGATCACTTCGCTTCAAAGTTACAACATTTCTCTCTTATTCCTTGATACAAACCAACAGAGAAAGATCGTGCGTGATTATGAAAATGGTCTAACTAAAAAACCTAGAAAAATTGAATTTATCATTTATTTCGCGTTGCATCGATCTTTTCACGGAAAAGATTTACAATTCAGAAAAACATTTGATCACATAATAGATCGATATTTTTCAAGCATATTCGCGATTTCTCATACTCCAATCATCTTCAATTTCCTAAAAACAAAGGGAAGCACGTAGTCCCGTTTTACATCTAACGAGTACCGTATGAATTTTCAGTGCCGTAATATTTAAGTACCATGAAATTTTCAAATCTGTCAAAAAGACAAGACGATTCACTCCTCTCTCCGAATATTTCCCCGAGGAGGACCAGCGAAAATCGCGAGTTATCGGGAAAGAATCGCGCAAACCCGGTGTCGCAATTACGGCTCAATTATGCGGGGTACTCGAAATCGTTTACCATTATTTCAGTAATTGGTACAAGCAATTAATCTCGCCGCACCCACGTAATCGCGTTACTCTCTGTCAGCGGGCGTCCGAGGCGAGCTGGCCGCGGTCGCCGCGCGTTTTCTTCTTCACGTTGAAAACGGCTATTTCCACTGTCGGCGAGGCGCGACAGGTGCTCGGTCCATGCCAACCAGGCAGAAACGCAGCCTGGCCCCCGATATGCCGCCTCGTGGAACACTACAATTCTCGGCTGCACAGATTTCGAAACTGAGAACCAGAACCGCCCGACGTGGGATATTTTCAATCGTCTCTTCTTTTTGCTGGCAGTCCGTTCGAGGGTCCGCGCGCCTCGTCCTGGCCGGACCGATAGGTGAAGGCGATCGAATCGAGTCGCCTCTCGACGTATTTTTGGGGCGGCCACGTGACGATACCGCGATGTTGCACGGGCAACAAAGTGCTCCACTTCGTTTCGACGAATCGACGTTTACCAATTATCCGCGACGAATCGCCCCGTTGCTTCGATATTCCTACGGAGATTCCTCGATTTCGAGAGTATGATCGCGGTCGAATTGAAATTGGCAAAAATTCGAGAGATTTCGAAGGAATTTATGTCACCGCCTTCACAAGATTGCCAATTCGATCGAATTTGATACGTTGTTCTGAGAAACTTTGTATTAATTATTATTAGCATTTTGTGGATTCGTCTAATCGTTACTTTGGATACCAAGATGTCTATATGAAATTCATCTCGACGGGTATTGATCGTTTTGCTCGAAACTAGCAAGCTTTTCGATGATCTGTAGGCGGGAGAGATTCTGCTATAGCCTGTGCGAAATCTGTTCGATGCTCAAGGTCACCGCGCAGTCTCTCCCTACTATATTCCTCGTTCTAACTAATAATTTTACACTCTAATACCGTTTCGTAGAACGTAAAAACCTTCGCCAACTAATCGTCCAAAAAAAAAAACACAATTTCCATTTAAAAAAAAAAGGGTGCAATTGTGTTAACCCTTTGTTGTCCTATGTCGCCAGCCTCGACGTAAGAATTTTTGTCTTCAGATATCGTCTAAATGATGATAAACCATTTTTTATGCATTAATATTACACCGAAACTTAGTATTTTATAACTAACATTACGCTGAAATATCGAAGTAAAGAGAAACTACATGGTACTTCCCAAGACTGACCAAATAATTGCAGACTAACTGGACCGTTTACACCGCAAAGGGTCAACCCATTTGCATCGTTTGAAGAAAATGAAAAATAGTCCCTTAACCCAAAATTTTACTACTCTTCTATTACTCGCAATACGAATGCTCGTACATACACGCCAACGAATGCAAATGGGTTAAAAGAAAAAGTCCACCGTCAAATACCATTTACTTCCATTCAAATACACTCGTATTTACAGTTTTACGGAGCACTCTAAACAGCGACGGCAGAAAGAAGAATTGGCCTTGAGAGGAGGAATAAACTTGGAAGGGACAATAGGCAGTGTAGGCTGGCGATATAAACGGCGTACCGGTGGAAGGAGAAAATAGCGAATTTGGTTAACCCAGTTCCCTAAACCTCGTTCCTGGCGCTCGCGACCTTTACATCTGTCGTTGATTCGTGCCTAACCCAGAGAGGCGACAAGAGAGAAGAGAGGTGTCTCCACCTCGAAAGCTACTCCACCTGCCACCGGACACCAGTGTGACCAGGCTGATCGTCCGGCAGCACGCCCACACGAATTGCTACTGCGTTATTTCGAGTGTTTTAGCCTTGGGTGGCGGCCAGAGAAAACTTTTGAAATATCGGGGAACGCTTGGCCTCTTCCTCGGCCATCAGGATTTCGAGATAAGTACAGAGAGTACCAACAAGTGGATCGCGAGTAGCTTGCAACGAGCACTCGCGACCCTTCTTTCGCGTGTGCAGTCTGCTTCCAGGCAAATTTTCACACTTAACCCTCTACCAGTCGAGACACCGTTTAAAATGAAATTCTATTCGTTTCGTTTTAATATAATAACGTGGAGTTGATAGAATTAGCGGAGTCTCTGAGACTCGACAGTAGAGGGTTAATATGCAAGTTACTCTTTTTTAGTACGATATACTGTACATACTTTGATTCGATCGTCGTCGACACATTTCTCAAATTCTCTAATTCTGTACTTTTGAAGCAACCTGTATTTTTCTTGTTTCAGAGGACCCACCGCCACCTGTTTCTTTCTGCTCGTTCACCGTCGCGAGGATAGCCGCACGATGTGATCGTTCCACTCAAAATTTGATTAACAATCACGCTTTCAGTCGAGAAACTAATTGTTACGCTACAATTCTGTTCTGTTAACGTTATCGTACGCTCGGTGGAGCTCGCTAATTGATATCCATATCTCGGTGACGCGCAAGTAACCACAAAGGTCTCAGCATTCGTACAAGAGCCTCACATTGTACAAATATAATTATTACAAAGAATTTCTTAAAACTCGCTACTCCTTCTTTCCTAGTTCTCCACAAAAAGCGCTCGACGTTACCAGAAACAATCGTACATTAAGAAACACAACAAGGATCGCTGCGCTGATCGAAAAGGTGTGCCAGGACGCGAGAAGCAGCGTGTGAGAAACTTTTCAAGGAATCAGAACGGCGCTCTCGGCGACGTCACGGGCGTCGTCTGGTGTTATTTGGCAGGGAGCGATCGTGACGCGTACGACGAAAGGCAAAAAGCTTTCTAGAGTTGTGCAAACACGTGTGTGCACGTGGGGAAAAAAGGCAGGATGGACGGGAAGAAGGTGCGTGGCGATCGGCAGCCGTGACGAGAGATAATTGGACTTTTCGCGGGGAGGGCCAGAGATTTTGGCAAACGGCTGGACGCTTCCTCGAGAAGCGAAAACGAGCCCTGGCCGTCGTCAAACCAGAACGAGAAATAATAATAACAGCTCACGCAAAGATTCCACTCGCGATTTCGATCTAACATTTAAATAGACTCTGCAAGCTGATGTCCGCGAACGAACGTTCCCGCGCGTTCCAAACGGAGAGAAAGATGGATCGACGACGATCTTTCTCGCGATGGAAAGCTGGGTATCGTAAACTCTCTCTGTTCTTCCTTTTTTCACGATCGTTCACGCGTGTACAGGGCGATCCACGCTAATGGAACAAGTCGTACCTCTTTCCTGATTGCGATTAAAAAAAGGAAATGGAGAAAATCGGCGAATGGTTCAAAGATTACATTTTCAAAAGATATCGATATTTTAAATAAACGTTTCCATGGCAAGCTCGTAAAGATATTTATTTAAATATCTCACCAACTATCATTTTCTCCTAACTTTATCCCAACACCTTTTAAATTCGATCTGTGCAAAAAGGAAAAATATACGTTTACACTTGAAGAAATGGTGCAATGTTGCACTCGCGAAGAAAGTACGGTCCTGAAAATTTTGCTGATTAGACAAATGTTCTAATTACGCGGATCACCCTGTACAGCTCGGAGAAATTGCGCTGCTTGAATGAAACTCGCGAGCCCGTTCCGTCGTGTTTTAGCTGGACGTCAGTGGGAGTCGGTATTCCTGTCCGCCATTCTGGAGAACGCGCTTTTCAATTCTTTGATGTAGATCCGTTTCTTTGGTGAACTTTATTTATGTACATTGGGTTGTTTCGCCGGCGTTGCACGATGTTTTATGACGTTACGCTGATCGTTCCTGTGCAGTTTATTCGTCGTTTGTGGTTTTTAATTACGCAGAGATATTTCTAGCGGAGCGTTGAAAAACATGAAATTCTTCGTTCAGAGTTGAATTTGGTTAATTCGTATTTCAAGTTGGGAACGTTAAGCGATAGGAAGATTTATTGGATATTTTAACTTAAATGCGTCGTTTTTATTTCGAAGACATTTTGTCGTATAAAATAAATTGGAAATAATTCGTCCAGATATTACTTTTCGTATTTTGATGATTTAATGGTTGGCGATTGTATAGTTACGTTCATGATTCGGTAACGAGTAATGGTAAGTTTTACGAGATTGTTGGGTTTATGCAGATTTTAGATACAGATTCTTTATCATCCAGGTGAACATACTTCCAGTCAGCACGATTCCACTCCTGCAATTCAAAATTGAAAATACGCAATTTTAAGGATAAATATATATATCTCCTACCTAATGTCCACTTCTATTAAACTTTCTCTGTACAATTAAAAAAGACAAAAAAATATAAGTTACATAGTTGGTGAATGAAATTAGCGCAAAGGTAATTTACGTTAATTGACAAAGTGGTTTTCACAGTTTTGTAAGTATTCCTCGAAACTAAATAAAACCACGTGATTGATACACAATTAAATGATTTACGTAAGCAAAAGTTTCGAAATGGTATTAACGGTCATCGAATAGGAGAGAGAGAGTGGATTTGGTGTATTTAACGATGGGTGTCGCGATGGTTAGCTTCGCAACAATTGGCACCGTGATCACCACTTATGCATCTACGGCAATCTTCGTGCTAATTAGAGATTCTGTGGGCACGCACACATCGTTCGTTAGAAGGGCCATTAATTTGGTGGACGTAACGCGGATAGCCTCGTTCAGGCGGAGACACGGCCATCGAATTTAGGGCTGACCGGCGTCGAGACCGAATTTCAATCGCGATCGTGTCACGGCTGTGCAGAACCTCTGCCGAATTAGTGCAAATCCGAAAATGGCCACGAACGACGCGGCCAAACGACCATCGGGAGCCTCTTGCTCGAGGACGAAACCGCGAATCACTTGCCCGATTTTCTTTAGTAACAATGATTAATCGCGGGCTTCGGATGGGCCGCGAGATTTTTGGATCGAGCGATGACGGTGGTTGAATTATGTCGAATTATTTCACTCCATGTCTCGTAATAGTGACTCACTCGTGAGACGCGGAGGAAGGTAATGTTAATTTTAATTAGAGTTCCAATTTAGACGATGCAGAAATACTCGGTTGATCTTCTCGCGTCTTTCTTTCCTTTCAACTTTCGAGCTTTCGAATTTTCCATTTCCAAATTTTCATATATTCTAACTTCGAAATTTTCGAATTTTCGTAAATTCAGACATTGAAATTTTCACATATTCCAACTTTCAAATATCGAATATTTTCCAAAGTTTCAATTCTTCGAAATAGAGAAACAACTTTAGATCAGATTTACACTGAAAATTCAATTCACGTCTAGCTGAAAACAACTCGAACCTAGTTAAACTTAAGCAGATTATTACAAAAATTTCAAAAGAAACAAATATAAATAGTATAGAAATTCTTGAACGTACCACAACAAGATGCTACCGAGTGTCCCATGCTTTATGCGATTGTACCGCGCCACCTGAAAGTCTTTGTTGCTCTGGAAGTGCTTCAGTATGCGTAACGCGCTGCAACAGAATTTTTCAAGCGACCACGATTCATAATGCATTAATAATACATGGATAAAAATAATTTCGTATCGATTACATTGTGCAACCTGGCCTGTTAGACACGCTTTACAGTGTAGCTTGATAATTAATTTTACCCCGTTCAATTTTTATTCTATTCTAAACATCAACATAACCTCTTTACCACTTCTCCGTTATTCCATGGAAATGTAACACGTATCACCAACACGAACAAACTACCCTTACTTCGAAAATTTCAAAACTAAAAAATCTGAAAATTCAGTTCGTCGAAAATGGAACAAAATTTTTGTCCAATTCGAAAGTGTGACAAATAACGCGAAATGGTAAATCCTTTCTCCTCCTAACCTCTAATTAGGTA
This sequence comes from Habropoda laboriosa, assembly GCF_001263275.1. Lineage (NCBI taxonomy): Eukaryota > Metazoa > Arthropoda > Insecta > Hymenoptera > Apidae > Habropoda > Habropoda laboriosa. The sequence goes on along the minus strand of NW_017100194.1, from coordinate 720,482 downwards.
CGCGAAGTGTTCTCAACACTCGCAAAATAAATAATTTATATCTTTCTATCATTACTCGTAAGATTATTCAGTTTTATCGAAGAACAGTAAGAATTATGCGAAAGAACGATAAAAATTTATATACACGCAGTTACGTAATTTCGTATCGCGTAGTTAATTAAGAGTCGATTCATCCTTGCCTCGAATTATTTTTCACGAATCTCTACGAAAAATCGATACGGCGATAAAAGATTCTACAATCAAATTTATTCGATGAAGATTGTGACTTTGGTTCATTTAACTCGAATAACTCGATACACGCGCCGGTACAAAGGTTCGTTGGTAGAAAAGCTACACACACGTGCGCGCTCTCTCACACTCGACACACAACACGATTACGTTTGGAACAATGCCAGGGGCGAGGAAAATCTGACGCTTATAATATATGAACGCGTGGTGCGAGCCGCGAGTGAATTGTGCCGGCCGCTTAACGCTTCGAAAGAAAATGCATCGGGCTCGTGAAAATGCATACTTGATAGCGGGGCACCAAATAATTCATTTCGATCTAATTCGAGCACGATGAAGTCAGCTGATTCGCGCGCACCCCCGAAACGCGTGGTCGAACGCGGTTCCGTTTCGTGCTGCCGAGCAAAGTTATTGTTTCACGGTTTCGAGAGTCGTTTCTCGAACGTGCAAGACTATTCTTTTGTGTCCTTCGATTATACCGATTCGTAAAAGTAAAGGGAGAAAAATATTTCTGTATGTGCATCGGTGATTATAAAAGTGACCAGAATCGAAATTCTGGAAAAATCGACTCTACCATTTATTTTCTATTACCGTTGAAAAATATTATTTAAGGAAAGTATGTCAGTCACGTAATTTTTACAGTAATCGACACAAAACTAAGTAAAACTTTGCTATGTAATTAAATTTTTTAATAATCTTATTTATTTTCTGAATATGTTCGTATATTATTGTAACGTAATTAATTTTCACGTAATAATTATGTGACCCATATGTGTCGACGTAGCCTGAATTCGTTCGATTTCAACGAGTGCTGTGGGGGCTCGTCGTTAAGTGGCAAACGGAACAATAAACGCCAGGACACGCGGGAAAATTTACGATTTGAAACGGTGGGGTGCAGCGAATTTTCTAACGTCGATGCTCACTTACATAAGTGCTCATTGTTACGACAGCTCGTGCGAATCGAAATGTAAACGGTCTTTTAATGGATCCACGATATCATAAGCTCGGCGAAGGTTTGTGGTTTCAAGCTGTCTGAATTAAGGAAACGCGATCGATTGTTCATTCGAGCCGACCGGAGAAATAAACCTCGCGTAAGAGTTGTTGGTGCAGGTTAGAATGGCTTGTCGATACGCCCGTAAAACAGATTCATCGTGGTGTGATATTGACTTCTTGTCACGAACTATATTCCTTCCGCACGTTCAACAGTCTCTCTGATCGAGTGTTTGTGTCATCGATGTGTTTTCCTCGTGTCACATTATCCCTGATATACTGTGTTCCATTATGAAACAGTGTAGGTACGCCGCTACTTTCACTTTATACGTGCGCACTGTGAAATATAGTGGTGTTCGACGTATACAAAGCGGAGTGAAGTCAGCCGCCTGTGATTAATGTTATTTTTGCAAATATATTTTCGTAGCTAGAACAGCGTAATGTATCCGAAATTATCGTTCATGTAAGAACACCAACGAGGTCCCGAACGTTGTTCAAGGGATCTCTTGGGTCGTTCACCTTTTCCACCGATATTTATAGTTTTCCGGCTGATGCTCTACTGACAAGACGTACGATTATAATTAATCTGTTTCCTGGTAATGCTATATCGGTCTCGTTGCGCTTCGAATACAAACCAGTAAAAAAAAAAAAAAGATTTCATGCCTCGTTCTGCATGTGTACTTTATTTAAACCTCCCGATGTCAACGTCTCTCTCGCTTGTTACCGGTCAAACGAGAAAAACAAACTAGACATAACCTCTAAGCGTAATTCCGCGCGGAGACAATGCGCGTTGAAAATACCAACGGCAGATTAACTAGGACAAATTTTGGCAAAACGAAAATGCGGTTACGTCATATAAAATCACGTGCATCGATATCACACATTGTAAGTGCAATGATGAGTATACGTGGTTGCCCTTGGATAAGATCCAAAATAGTTCCGGCACCTTCCTTCGAAGCAGCTTCATACTAAAATACCAACTGCGTACTTAATACCTAATTATATTTGCTTGATGCGTGAAGTGAAATATAACGGGAGAAACAAAGGACAGTAGAAAGGCCTGTTGTGTTTTACAAGCTGGAAATTGCAATGTGTCACAAATTTCACCCGGATTCACCGTATGTGCCCTTTTCTTTTTCTCTTTAAACCCGTCTCATTGTTTTGTTAACCCGAATACCGCGATGTGTAAAATGTAAAATACGAGTTTCTGCAAGTCTGCTTCGTGTCAGCTTGACGGCCAGCTGAGGAGATATTTATGCTGGACGACAACAAAGTTTAAATTCACTTTACGCTAAATGAGTAGGTCGCTTGAAAGTATCTGGGTGCGTGTGCTATTATTCGTGGATCGTCAATTGTATCGAATGACTTGATAATAATATATCCAAGAATCGATTGAAACGAGATATTTTTTATTCGATGAATTAATTTAAAATTTGTCGTTGCGTAAAAACTTATTGTAAAATAGTCATGTTGCATATAGTCTAGTAAAAAAAAACCACACTGATAAGAATAAATGTTCACTAACCTACTGTGATTAGCGACTGCCAGTAAAATGCCACTTCGAGAGAAAGACATTACATCGACCGTGCCGAAACATGAAAATTTCTCGAGCAACTATAGTAAAGTAATTAGCAGTCAGAGAAATAATACTAACAATACACTTTCGATAATATAAGTTAGTAATTTTAGGATACCTGTTTGGTGTCTATATACGGTGAGTTTACCTTCACGTAAAGCCACTCTGGTCTTGTTACCGTTGGATCTGGTCCGCCGAATTTCTAAAGCGTTCGTGATTTAATTTAAGTATTATTTGATGTCGTGTATCAATAAATATATCCTGCTCACCATATACATTTCGTTGCCTCTGGTTATATTTACAGAATTTACAAAATCTTTTATTGCACTCATTAATTCAGAATGTGTCACTGCTCTTTCTTCTAAACCTCTAAAAATAATCAAATTTATAATCGTCTAATCGATAAATACAATTATGTTATAATATGTTAAGTGTCAAACATACTGTCCATATTTCTGTATAGAAAACATGTGTCCCATTTTTACGAATATATATCCAGTACAGTAAGCATCCCATCCTGCATTGTGGGCATGCTGAAAACCTAAAATCAAATTTGAAATGAGAAGAAAAGTATTACAATAGTGTCTAACTAGTGACTATCAAAATTACCTAAATTTTTTGTGCTAAATTCAATTTGTGGTGAATTAAATACTAAGTGTTTCCCTTGTTTTGATGTGAAGAATTCATATAAAAGACTCAATGAATTTTGTTTCCAGGTTACTTAAAAGAAACATTTAATTTAGACATCACTGACTTACTTTTTATCTTGTTTTATCAGTATTTTTTACCTTCATCCCTTTTAAGTAATTTTCGTAATTTAAAACTTAATAATTTAGTGTCATATATTTGTGGAAATAATGAATGTATATTATCTTTGAATTCTTTATAGGAATCTAAAATACATCACATAAATATATCACATGCTCTTTTCCACATTATATGTAGCAGTAAAATGTACCTGTTTAATACCTGGCAGTGGTTTATAGAATTGTTGATAGATAAACATTAAATCCAAAAGCATATTATGCCCCACTATTGGTTTCTTACAAGAAGATAAGAGTTTGAATACTTTTGAAAATCCTATACATGTCTTTAACAATATATCTTCTATATTGTTATTGGCATGTTTTTTCAAATAGATTTGAGTTTTCTTTGGTACTTTTACAATATCTAGCTAAAAAATATAAACGATTGCATATAATGTTTTAATGATATTAAAACAGAGATAATAAAGAGTACCATATACACACTGATTCACGCTTCCAGAGAGTCCAAATATTATCAAAGCTACTCCTTAACTCTTTGTGCAACACATATTGCAAAAAAGGATTAGAAGTTTCCACTTTAAACAATGCCTCATTTGAGTCGTTTGTAATCCAATCAAAAGCTTTTTTTTTGGATTCTTTCAAATAGTCTTCTTCTTCATACGTTAAATGTTCCAAACTATTTAATATATTCCCTTGTTCTATGTGCTCCTTCAGTAGTTTTTCTTCTATCTCATTCAGATATGAAATACCTTCACTTATGACCTACAAAGCATTTCAAATTTCCTACATACGTTTCATATTATCAAATTAACAAAATTTACTATGTAAACATATCTAGTTATTACTCTAAGTGTATCATTGACGAATCTTGATAACATACTTTACTAAAGTTAGAATTATGCCTATCCAAAAATTCTAAAGCTGTTGCTTGACATGAGAATTGTCTGTTATTAAATGGTACAGGCCTTGGAAACAAGTGAAAATTGAAACACCTTGCAATGTATGCATTCTCCTCAGGATCATGCCGAAAGGTTGTAATACCAAATTGAATTATTATAAATGGTCGAATATTTCTCCTTAAGGTATTATAACGATCTTCGAGTGTATCGAAAAAACTGAAGCAGAAATGATAAAAATGACAAAAGATACACTTAAAATTACTGTCATTTCTAATTCTCGAGTATACTTAACCTATGTTTCATGTCTTCCTCGGTATTGATACCCGTAAATTCTGCATCTATGCTAATGAAAGATGCATTGTCTATAGCATCAGACAAAGTCGGGTACAAATGTTTGAAGTTTGTTTTCGAAACTTCAATCATAGCGAATACTAATTGTTCACGTGCACCGTAATTCTAACCTCAAACAACTGGTCACGTAAATTAAGTGAACCTAATTTGAAAAGCATTCATAGTTCCATCGATCAAGTTTTTCCATAAACAATGGATTTTTTAATTAAATTTAATGCAAATTTACGTATTTGGAAAATTCTTCCTTTTTGTAAATTCGCAGTTTCAAAGATTACTTGAATCATTCAACTGCACTCAAAACAGAAATAAACTTCCGAACACGAAAGCGTAAAATCGCACATGCGCGCAATCAGAATTATAAATCAATAAACGAAGCGATTGAAATGTAAATAATAATTTTTCTTATTTGCTGCTTTAATCTGTAATATCATTTATCATCGTTTCATTAATTGGCGAAATGTCCACTGACGATAATTGATCGGTATAGTTTTGTCCCTATTAAATTTTAATAAATCAAATTAAAGAAACTCGTTAATGCATCAAGTGTACGCATCACGCTTAAAGTATACGCTACTTTAAATATTCCTATTACAAAACAAAAATTGCAAGCGTGTAAGATTGGAAGTATAATCGATCGTAATATCTCGAAAACGAACAAAACTATCTAATTCATTGAAAACTAAAAAGATCGACACAACCATCTCGACCATTTCGATTAATCTATTCCACTTTCCCCAGTGTATTCTAATCGCCAGCAAAGATTCCATTCGTGTGAAATTGACAGGTACTTAACGATAAATACGATTTTAACACGCAACCGGTTAAGATTCGGTTTAATAATTTTTCTTGTATTACAAACTTTCTTATTGAACGATTGTTAACAAGCATCATATCACGAAATTAATCAAAGCGAAACGAGAAAAGAAAAACAAGATATTAAAATATTTTCTGCCTTAAATTTCGTCAATTCTCACTTACGATTATGCATTTCCTTGTATCAATAGATAAAACTCCTTCGATAACTTTTTGCCAAACGATATACCGTTAAACTAACTCTAAAATAAACTAGTCTACCGAATGAATTACACAGTACCGAATAATTGGCGCGTTTCAAGTCACAGCACCGCGGAAAGGCAAAATTACATCCATCGCGTTCCACCGTGTCATTAACATTTCTTTTTTTTTCGACCTGCAATTTTTTCCCACCGATTCAGGCCGCCGACAAGTGCTGCAAGTTTCCGTCCCGTAATAATCGTCGCTGTCTGCACCTAAGTCAGCTGTTATCACTCATATCGAATAACCGTGGACAGTTTTCGCGTGAGTCTTGTTTTGCAAAAAGAAAAGGCGACGGCGGCGGGATCGAGCGCGTGTGCTAAGAAACGTGGCAAGCGTTCCCGCTGTTGAAAGATCTTTCTTTTTAATCGGGAAACAACTCTCTCCCTGGCAATGAACTTGCCGCCATCGTGCTAGTGTAGCCGCGACCACGAAACCGGCTAGTTCGGCCTGTTGATCGTTTCGTTTCCTCGCTGCCTGTTCCGTCATCGCTCAACTAACCAAACTACGACGACATTCAAATTCCCAGCGATGTTCTTCAGGTTCGCGATATTGGTCGGCCTGACCTCCGTTGTAGCGACCATAATCTACCTGACGCCTGTACCAGGTCAGTATCACTTCCTCCTTCTTTATTACATAGAATTATACAATTGAACTGGATTTGTCAAGATCGACGGAGAATTTTCAAGTAACGTGTTATGAAATTTAAATAGAATTACCAGAGAGTGTTTTTTTTTAAAGGAAGTACGAAGATATAATTAAGAACAGTTCAAAACATGAATTTTGATAATGTTCGATTTCGTGCACTTGACAAATTTTTTTGATACGGTAATTTAGTTTAATATTGATTTAAAAAAAAAACATTGATTCGACGGTATAGTTAGTGATTGTGTATTTCAGTTTGTCAGAATTATTCAAAATTGGCCGAATTAAATTGAGAAAAGTGTCGACTTGAATTTTCTTCTAGAGATTGTATTTTCAACTGAAGGATTATATCGATATAAAGAGGAACGTAATATGGAAAAGATTTAACATTGAAGTAGACGAGGTGAACGACCTCGAATCAAGATTGCGCACCTCTTAGCTATCTCTGCGTGAAGATATTCATCCGCAAGACCAATATTATAGTCAAAGATGCAACAACCGTTATGTATGCTAGATATTATTCAACTTCCACCGCGTCATTCTACTTTATCTGCAATCACCGTCCCTTCAAAAAAATTCTAACCTACAAAATTTTAAACTAAAAAATTACATTTTTATTATTATTGAAGATTTTCTAAACGAACGAAAGAAATAACGAAAAAATGAAGTCTAAAATGTGCTATTAAAAGAGAAATAAAATATTGCCAACGTAAATGTCTAAATTGAAGTGTACACTTCGTGTATTCTCGAACGACCTCATAAACTCGCTATTTTCCTCATACACTACTCCTGGTCACTAAAAGTCTTATCTGATTCATGGATCAATAAACATTCATGGACCAGCGATCCATTACCACGGGTCGAACCTTATACACAGATAGTCCAACATATATACATTGGTCGAAACATTAAACTCCTGACGAAAGTTGCACGTGAAAGCGCACACTTTCTTCCGCTTTTGACGCTCGCCCAGTTTCCGCCATGATCTCGACCTTCTCACTAATTGTCATTAGACAACTGAAATTACCTTTTTTTTGGTCTTGCTTTTTTAATCATTTCATCTGCACGCGATTATTACGTTCTTCTAACGTTTCACTTTCACCCTCGAGCAACGATAATCGAGCGGCCAAACAAAATTCGAGAGTGTATTGTACGTCTGTATTACCTGCAGAGTGTTGGACGGAAGTTATTTCGAATTAATTTGAATTTTATATTTTATAATAATTTTATTTAATTTTAAATTTAATTTAATTTATCGTTTGCAATTCATAATATACGAATCGAATTCGTTAATAATTTTTACTCAATGTACTCTCGAATTTTCTTTCAAAAATTAAGTACTGGACACCGATAAATTCTTGAAAGTTTAAAGGAGACCGGTAACGTTTTAAGAACTGAGAAGGGAGGAGGTGCAAAAGGAGGAAGACGAAATTTCCCTCCGAAATGAACGGAAAATATTTATTTCCAATAAAAAAAAAAATAACCAATCAAATCTTTTTGCTTCGTTTATCATTCGAATAAACAAGATCATACACGCTCGCACGTAATTATTTACCCATCTGTTTCTACCTTTACTAAAAAAAAAAATCCAACAAATTTCTCAAAAGAATTACATTTCTTCTTGCAAATCCTCCACTTCTTCCTTATTAAAATGAAGAAAACGTCGTGAATAAACGTACGTACAAACCGATTCTGCAACATCCTGAAATCCTCGCGTTCTCAACTTACGTCCGCAAAAATCACGCGAAGAAATTTTTTGCGCGTGCAGAACGGCGAAAGGTCGCCGGGTAGATTAATCGACTTCTCCCAGCCGGTAATACCTGGCAATAAATCGCCGCGGATCCTCCGCGCGCGACATAATTAGAGGCAAGAAATTGAAACAGGAAACCTGTTTCGTGTCGCGTCGTCGAGGAAAGTAAGTAATTCGTCCTTTGTTGCGTAACTCGACGAAAAAGAAAGCGTCTCCTTCTTTTCTCTTACCTGTGGCGTTTCCCTCGTAGGAGGGCCACGTTTACGAACAATAAAGTTCCCGTTTAATGGTCCGCGCGAACAAAGTCGGAGAGATTGCATTCCAAAGATGGCGAAACTCCGTTTTATCCGTTGAGATCGAGAATATCGCGTGTGTGAAAAAAAAGTTCGGAAAAGCTGAGAGAAAAAAAAAATCGCGCATGCACAACGCCGGGAGAAAAGTGAAAGCGAATAAATATTGCAACGGGATCGACTACTACTCGAACAACTCACGCATGAACGCCTGCCGATGTATTTAATTCCTTATTG
>NW_017100194.1:671957-711685 GCF_001263275.1 Habropoda laboriosa | reverse complement strand
CCTTTTTTTTTTTGTGATATTTTTAAATCCGCCTTCTTTTTTTTCTTTGCTTTGCCACGCTCGTGTTTTTGTTTTATCATCGATAGGGATTAATTAAGCGGACCCGCGGTGAAACTTAACGCTCGCAAACAACGCGACCACCGGTTTGCATTTTATCGAACGGCTTTCTAATGTCTTGGAAACGAGACACCTTCGTCTGCAGAGTGGAAAGAAAATTGGGTTTTTGTTACTCGTTGGATTTCCGTGTACCGTGGTCAGATTGCGAGAACTTTTTTACGGAGAGCTTTTTAGCGCGACCAAGGTGAGAAAATGTTTCTAGAAGGTTGGGGTGAGAGGACATTTTAGAAAGGAAGTTAAAGGGATTTTTTTCTGTTTTTTTTTTTTTTTTTATAGTTGAATTGTTAGGGAAACTGGTGTGTTTTTGCACAGAAATCGATGGATTTGACCATTCTACTTGTTGAATGGTATACAATGTATGAAAACGAGCTAAACTGTTTTTTTTTAATTTAGCTATTTTTGAAAAGAATTGTATTTTGTATTGCAGTCATTTTTTACAATTTTCCGACACTGCAATTTGTACTAATTTATTCATTCGTATCACTGTAGGATATTTTTAATAATTTTCTTATCTTACGAATCAGTTTTATCGAAAAATCATTCCGCAATGTACTACATTGATTTGTATTAAAATTTAACCTACATCGAATAATTGTCTAATTCTACCTGTTCCTTTTCACAAATCCAGAGTTCACATTGCGTAATCTTCAAGTATTGCACAGATTTCACAAATCTAAAACCTGTGTTATAATCTGTCGTATTAAATAACCATGAATCGTTAGATGCTTACGAGGTGTACATTACCAGTTTATAAGTCGTAACTATAAACGTTATACCTACCTCCATTTGCACTTTAAAACTGACAATTTTGCGATTAGCAGTAACTGTGCTAATGATTACGAGTATTACCTAATTCATGTACACGGTGTGCTGCAAATCGTGATGCAAATAAAAAAGAAGGTGATTCCTCGTGTAAAAGTAGATCTCTGTTTTCGAGAAAACCTAATTTGAACTAACCACAATCTGCTTGAGTCTACCAATCTGACTGTTCTCTTTTTTCTTGTACCACGATTTCTGGATCACCCTGTATTTTCATTTCGAAATATTCAGATTTGTTTCCTTTGGAAAATTAACGAAATTTTAATACTTCAATTTCCAAAAATTCTTTCGTGTATTCTTCTCTTCCTGTTTTACCATCATTTCTGGATCATCTTGTATTTTTCATTTCGAAATATTCAAATCTCTTTCCTTTGGAAAATTAACGAAATTTTAATACTTCAATTTCCAAAAATTCTTTCGTGTATTCTCTTCCTGTTTTACCATCATTTCTGGATCACCCTGTATTTTCATTTCGAATTATTCAGATCTCTTTCCTTAGAAGACGCGTTGAATTTAAATACTTCAATTTTCAACGATTTTGCAAAAATGCAACACGAAAATCGGCGCAATATAAAAATAAGCGAAGACCTGTGGCGAATCTCGTCACGAATAGAAAGCGTCGTCGCGTTTATCTTGGTAGAAACGACACTCGTTCTACGTAGCGTAGAAGATAAACACAACCAAAAGCTTCCCACGCGAGCATCAGCGAAAGCGAAATCGAAATCTCATGGACCCGTTCCGACCTGGCCGATGGATCGGTGAAAGAGACACAGAGGTACCTACAGAAATGAAGGTGAATGCAGGTGTAGTGGAGATGTATGCACGTGTAGATATTCACGTACAGATAGCGACGAATATACACTGTCGACCAAAAGTTTCGGACCACTTGACAATTTACGTCAAATTAATTCTGCAACGTTCAACAACAATTTCCTTCGTTTCAGCAGATTAGAACAATAATAAGCAACGCTTTTTTCATTGAGCCAAAATTGCAAATCTGACTTTGAAAAATTTAATTCATTAATTTGAAAGTTCTTAATTTAGAATTTTCCACAGGCGACTGATTTTCAAAAGTATCAATATTCAAGGTTTCTACTTTATTTCAAGCGAACAAAGCGTACGTGATCCAAGAGAAAAAATGAACAATATATATAACAGATATGTATTCGAGTAAAAAAGGAATTAACGCAAAGCTGAAACGTCGGCACATTTTCAACGAGACGTGCAGATTGTGAAAGTTTACGAGCCACTTGCTGTCCACGCTATTATCTTTATCGCATTATCTACACTGAAACCATAGAATGCCAATTCGTTAACGAAAAAAAAAAAAAATATTTTTCTGTTAAATTATCGAGAATCCAATGATATCCATACTTTTCTACAATCAAATACTCCAACGTGACATTTCAACGTGTAATTTCCCGTCAGCACGAGACGTGTTAAACGTTTCTTAAAATTGCCAATTTCTTTCAGGAAACTTCCAGTTTCGCTTGCAAAATACGCGGCGACGCTAAACTTTTTGGCGACAGTGTAGGTATAGAGACAGAGACGGAGGGACAAAGGTGAACGCAGAGGGTGAAAGGGAGAGATAGATGCACTGCGGACCAAGAGTTTGAGGTCACGGGCTAATTATTGTATAATTAAGGTCCGAGGGTTTGATTATCGACTTAATTTCACGTAATCGAATTTGGGCCGCCGAATGAAATTTGTGGTGTATATTGTCGTTAGTTAGAGGGATGCAGGTGTATTCAACTTTCGATGCCAGGAGATTTGCGATAAAACGTAAATTTCACCGATCGTCGAAATCTGTCGGTAATAAAATTCAAATTTTAGAAATCGAAATTTAAACTGTAGCCAGAAAAAGGGGAAAAATGTTCGGATAAAAATGCATTTGCAACGGTAAACAAACAACACGTTTATCGGTATTCTTATCGCCGCACTAAATATAACTTTAAAGCTGAATTTTGGAACCGGTTTTAAGTGCATCGCACGGTAGCGTGTAGAACACACGCAGTTATCTATAAACTCGGTACTACAACGACACGGATAAATAAAATTCGATCGACGAACTGTCTCTCGGAGGAAAATTCAAGCGAAATCTAAAACCGTCGAAAATGAACTATCCGAACAGTGAGATTCTGTACCAACGAAGACAAATGAACAAAAATCCAATCCAAACACTTGGAGTAAATAATAAAGGAAAAGCTACGCGAACAGGTGTATAAAGAGAGAGCACAGTGTCCGGTTGATCGGACAAAGATAGAGAGAAATCCATAAAGATAGGAGATGAAAGTGTGCGTGCAAACGCAACGTGTCGAAGGAGACGGCGAGCCCCCTTCAGGCGAACTTTCACTCGCCGTTTCGCCGTCTCTGAACATATTCACCTCTTATCCAGAGATGGCTGCCGGACATCGGAGGGAACAGCTCGGAGACGCGTAGATCTATCATCGGACCATTGTCCGACACAGAGTTATCCTGAAAAGGACGGTCGAATGGGGAGCTGTGATAATTGAAAAAAGAGAGACGAGAAGAAAAAATTGGAATTACGCGAAATGCAGCGACAGTGACGGGGTAGGGGAGGGTCAGATAGAGAGGGAAAAAGGTTACCTCCAGTTCTGGCAACGAAATTTCGGCGAAAACTGCTCGCCTGAGAATCAGTCGTTGACGGGAACCGCGACCAGTGTCTTGCATCTCCTCTTGTTACGAGTTCGACGAATAATTGGTATCTGTGCAGTGAAATTGAAAGCTGTTTTGTTGCTAGATCTTCATCTTCATCTACATCTCATACACGTTTCGATCGTTTAGCGAGTTTTTATTTCTCGTCGTCTCAAGTGACTCGATCGACCATCGATGGAGTATCGATTTATCTTGGAAAATCGGGAAGTCGTTGAATCGTGTTCACAGTTGCGCTACGATGACTATTTAAGGCTTCTTTCGTCGGATCTCCAATGCAACGAGAATATGCTACATTGTTGATGGCAATTTAACGTAGAGATCTGATCGTTTGGATGTGTGGGGCTAATGTTTTACGAAATTTTCCGAATCTAGCCATTTTCATGAGTTTTCTATGCAACGAGAATATGCTACTTTGTTGATGGAAATCGAGGATGCAGATTTGTTTGTTCAAGTTTGCTCTCGTTTGGATATGTGGAGCTTAATGTTTTACGAAATTTTCCGAATCTAGCCATTTTCATGAATTTTCTACGCAACGAGAATATAATCGAAGATAGAAGTTTGCCTCCGTTTGGATGTACGGAGCGGTTGTTCGTCAAATTTTCCGAGTCTAGCAACGAGCAAATCTCGACGATCGTCGCGCCAACGTTGATTGCCACCGCTTGTTACCTAATTGAACGTAGACTTTCATTTAGTCGTTATGGGACACTGTTTAGTCGCTCGACTTAATATTTCGTGCGACAAATTGCGTTTAGAAGTGTCTACTTTGTCTGCCGAAGGGAGAGAGTGTTTCACAATTGAGCGAAGAATTGGCTGCATTGTATTTACAAAGTGAATTTATCTGTTTTACGAGTGTAACGTAAGATTTTTCTAACCGAAAAATTTCTTCGCCATATTCCCAATTTTAATTATACGAAACTATCTGTTTCTCGATCTACGAGTGCACAACATTAATGCACTTTAAATTACAGTTCTACTATAAATTCCTCCGGTTCACTCAGTTTTCCAAATTAATTATAAAAACCAATTCGGTAATTATACCGACAATAAGCTATCACACGTCGGTATCAGTCAATTTTCACTTTCTCCCTTGAAAAAAAAAACTAACACCGCCAAAGAGCAATTCTATTCGATTCAAATTTTCTCCAACGATAATTGATCTCCGTTCTATTTTCGCCGATCGAACGATCAACGGTGAAACGACACTACTACACTCGACACGAACCACACTCTGGACATTCTGACGAAAAAAAAAAGAAAAAAAGAAAAAACTAAATCGATTGGAAATCCAGAGGAATTCGACCAGTTTCCCTGCTCGTAAAAAAGACCTTCAATGACTGATCTGGAAGCGGCACGAGGTCGCTTGTGAAAAACGTGGACGGAGAAAGGGAAAGGGAGAGAGCGAGAGAGAGCGAGAGAGAACGTTAAGTTCTGGCTGTGAAAATTCGGTCGCTCAGTTGTTCACGAGAAAGCGCAACGGTGTTCACGAGTTCACGTGTGCCGAGTTCAGGTTTGATACGGGATATCCGATATTACTCGAATTCTCATTTTTTTCAAAATCGCCGAAATTTTCGTCTCCAATTTACATTCCTCTCAGTGCTATCTCTCAGTGGAAATAAAACGAGAAATATATGTAGCTTGGTCGTCTCGCACAGTTCGAAGCAATTTAATATTCAAATGTAGAATTCGTCGGCAATCAGGCTAATCGTAGCTGAATGATCTGTGGTCAGTTAGGAATTGCCAATTTCTTGTTTCTTCAAACCTTCTTCGTTAGATCATCGGAGGATTCCAGTTTTGTTCCTTTCACAAAAATTCTTCATTTTCAAGTAAAATTCGTTTCATTGGTGCACCAAAGTGTCGCAATTTGTCGTATTCAATTCGAACGACCGAAGTAATTTCCATCAGAGGCTGATTTCCTTTCACAAAAATTTCATCCAAAGTAAACTTTTCCTTTTAAAAATAATTTTTTAAGTGTCGTAAGTTTTTTCTATTCAATTCGAATAAACCTGATAATTTCGACGAGAGGCTAATAGAAAAGTTGGTTCGCAGGATCGAACTTTCGATTTCATTTCTTCGCAAAAATTCCATTCTCTTCCATGGCTAATTAACAAAGATGCTACGTACCCGAACACTCGAATCACGCTACGGGGGTGTACTACGGATTACACAAGTTTTTACGTAATGATAATGACCCGGTTTAATCGGGACGCGATTAGATGGCCTTCATGCATCTCCCTGAGACACATTATTCAATATCCTTCTCTGGTTTCGCCTCCTTCCTCGCGATACTGTTCTCGGAAAACTCGTTAAATTACATCATCTACGTTCTCTGGATGAGAAACAGGTTACACAGGAACGGGTCTCTGTGTTCCTCCACGAACAATGTTGCATTTTCTCGAAAATCCATCGTCCTTCTCCAATAATCCTTCCTTCGGAAAGTGTCTCAACTGAGCAAGTAAAAGAAGCTGAAACTTGGAGAATGTTGATAACTAAAAATACTGTTTCCAGTTTCCGAGTGTAAGCCGTGTTCAGGAGCCTAAGTTTCCCAACGTTTCGCAAGCTATCTTCGTCAGAAATCTGAGTCTCGTTAATAACCGAAGTCGTTAACCCTGGTCTAAAACAGAAAAAGAAAAATAAACGATTACACCAGAAATTATCGTAACAACTATGGGTCTAATCTTACATCACCAGTCTCGTCCTTTTGTTTCATACTAAAGAAGACGCCTAGAGGATCCGTCGAAATATTTCTCTCGTCCGATCTTCCTCTGGAAAAAAGAAAGAAAAGGCGACTTTTTGTCAATATTTACTCGGCCATTCGAGTCAAACAGCTGCGACTTTCATCTTCACCGAACGATTCTTCCTTTCGCTTCTTTTTTACCTCGGCGAGGTTCACTTTCACCCTGCTGACATCAGAATTTCGTGGCACGGCTATCGATTCACCGATCGTTCTCCAATAACGGCATAATCAACGAAGGAACTTCATTTACATAACGAAACATTGTTCTTTCGTCCATTTCCTCTCTCCCCCTTTTTTTTTTCACTCCCTTTTCATTTTTTCTTTTTCGAAATAGAAGGAACTCGAGTACGATTGTCAGAGGTCTAAGCAACTGAACGTTGCTTCTCAGACTTTTCTGAGTTAAATGATCGCGAGGAGAATGCAGTCACCTGCTGTTATCGTTGCATAACGTACCGGGTAGACGATGCGATCCACGAAGAACTCCGACTACATGATGATGTTGGCCACCTACGGGCTACGATTCCTCGTGGTCGTTTTCATGATCGCGGCTGCGGCCACGTTTTTGCACGTGAACAATTACAGGCCCAGTAAGTAAGTTCACGTCAATTTTCAGGGACGAAAAACGCTCCTTTTGGACGGGTTTGTTCCCTTCGCGAGGAACTTTTGTCGAGTGTATTTACCGTGCTTCGCGACGAAACAGCTCTGGATGATCGCGAAATTGTAGATTGTTTTATTTTTTGATAACAAATTTGTAATTCTGTTTCTTTTTTAAGAGAATTTTGGGGGATTTTGTTTCATCGAGAAATTTGTAGATAAGTGTGTCCCTATCTCAGCGAACTTTTCTAATAATTCTGGTCTCTTTTGGAAGAATTTTGGATTTATTTTTACCGATAATTTTAGGTAACTGTGTTTGCTGAATTTTGTATAATTACGTTTATTTTCAGAGTTATTTCAGCTCGATCGAGTTTCATGATTTGTGAATGGTTCGTTTCGTTGATTTCGCGTGTTTGTATTCATTTTCTTCGTTTCTTTTCTGTTATTTATAGAGCAAATATTCCTCTCCTGCGACAGACCATGCCACCACTTAGACTGGCCCATGATTTGCAGGTTGAAGCTCACTTTAGAAGTGTTCCAGTCACTTAGCAAGTAAGACAACTTTTTGCATTCATTGTTCGACTTTAACGTTCGCAACTGCTTCTAACAGAAATTGTTCCACGCGTTTCCTATCTTCCTTATCATTCACTTCTTCTGTATTAAGCTGTTCCTGCTATTTTCTCTTTGTGAAACCATTACAACCATCGCTTACCACAAAAACAACCTACTTTCTATCGAAATTAAACTAGCTCGGCTATTTTCCAAATAATGAAATAAAATTCTCAGCACTTTCAACGTGTCACACGTTAACCTATAACCTAATCGCTCATCAGAGGCACGTGCAATCGCATCAGGCATTAATCATTCCTCTCATCTTTCACTTCTAACGAAATCTCCTTAACCATTTAGAGAAAGGAACGTTATCTAATCCTTTCAAATTATATCAACGCAATCCCACGACGAGCGCCTTATTCATTTATTCAGGAACTAATCCAGCAATCAAAAAACTATATTCCACGTTCTCTTGCTTATTCTTTCATAAGGAATCACCTCAAGCACAATTAAAAAGATTCGAGGTGGTGTTAGTTATGTAGTTTACTCAATTGAACCAATAATTTTGCAGATTACAATTGAATAAGAAAATTCTATAATTTCGGTTCGCTATGAAAACGAACTATTCTCAAAATTGTTATTATCGTTATTATGTCGTCCATTTAACGCACACAAATTTTCATCAACAACTAGTTTTCGTTGCGTTGCAAGAAACGACTGAAAAATCGAGCGACACGTTCAAGCGAACAGCCTATGTACGAAATAAGGATAAGTAAATAGAAATAGAGAAAAAGGAACGTGCATAATGTCCGAGTACGCAAACCGTTCGGTCATATCAATTACGTAACGATGCTCGTGTTTAAACATTTCCATTGGAATCATCAACCGGGGTTGCCCGTTGCAGCAACCGTTATGCAATCTCTGAAATGCGGAAGGCTGTCGATCATGGCGTTCACGCTTCGCCTGTAATCCCTGCAATTTGTGTTTGTTGTTTTTCCTTTTTTTCTTCACTTTTATTTCTACTCTGCGTAGATCGTGTGGCGATTGCCCGCAAAATGAAACCGCTTGTTTGACCAAGCATTGCGTCTCGGCGGATGGACACAGACGTGGTATACTAACGGCGAATCGTCAACTGCCTGGACCAACCATTCAGGTATTCTTAGAATTTACGACGAGTACTCGAGGGTAATTGCGGATAACGAGTGAAGAATTCACTAATCGGTGGATTTTTTGACAAGGAAGTTTACTACATTTTTGAATGCAGTGGAGCGATGAGTTGAAGTTAGGTTTAGCTTGAGATTGTATCTACTCTGCGTAGATCGTGTGGCGATTGCCCGCAAAATGAAACCGCTTGTTTGACCAAGCATTGCGTCTCGGCGGATGGACACAGACGTGGTATACTAACGGCGAATCGTCAACTGCCTGGACCAACCATTCAGGTATTCTTAGAATTTACGACGAGTACTCGAGGGTAATTGCGGATAACGAGATTTTTTGACAAGGAAGTTTACTACATTTTTGAATGCAGTGGAGCGATGAGTTGAAGTTAGGTTTAGCTTGAGATTGTGGGGAGAATTAAAGTTTTATTGCAGATAAAAATTGAAGAATTCTCTCTACAGTAGATTTCTTGAAAAGGAAGTTGTAAATTTTGGTAATGCAATGGAGCGATGGATTAAGTTTAGGTCTGGCTTAATTGCAGATAAAAATAGAAGAATTTACTGTACAGTAGATTTCTTGAAAAGGAAGTTGTAAATTTTGTAATGCAATGGAGCGATGAATCAAGTTTAGGTTTAGCTTAATTGCAGATAAAAATAGAAGATTTCTCTGTACAGTGAATTTTTTGAAAGGGAAGTTGTAAATTTTGTAATGCAGTGAAGTGATGGATTAAGTTTAGGTCTGGTTTAATTGCAGATAAAAATAGAAGAATTCTCTGTACAGTGAATTTCTTGAAAAGGAAGTTGTAAATTTTGTAATGCAATGGAGCGATGAATCAAGTTTAGGTTTAGCTTAATTGCAGATAAAAATAGAAGATTTCTCTGTACAGTGAATTTTTTGAAAAGGAAGTTGTAAATTTTGTAATGCAGTGAAGTGATGGATTAAGTTTAGGTCTGGCTTAATTGCAGATAAAAATAGAAGAATTTACTGTACAGTGAATTTCTTGAAAAGGAAGTTGTAAATTTTGTAATGCAATGGAGCGATGAATCAAGTTTAGGTTTAGCTTAATTGCAGATAAAAATAGAAGATTTCTCTGTACAGTGAATTTTTTGAAAGGGAAGTTGTAAATTTTGTAATGCAGTGAAGTGATGGATTAAGTTTAGGTCTGGTTTAATTGCAGATAAAAATAGAAGAATTCTCTGTACAGTGAATTTCTTGAAAAGGAAGTTGTAAATTTTGTAATGCAATGAAGTGATGGATTAAGTTTAGGTTTGGCTTAATTGTAGATAAAGACTGAAGAATTCTCTGTGCAGTGAATTTTTTGAAAAGGAAGTTGTAAATTTTGTAATGCAATGGAGTGAAGGGTTAAGATTATGTTTAGCTTAACCCCTTCACGTATGATTTCTTTTCCTGACTGTGCATCTAAGCCTCAGCTATTCACCGTT
Source organism: Habropoda laboriosa (assembly GCF_001263275.1). Taxonomy (NCBI): domain Eukaryota; kingdom Metazoa; phylum Arthropoda; class Insecta; order Hymenoptera; family Apidae; genus Habropoda; species Habropoda laboriosa. The sequence goes on along the minus strand of NW_017100194.1, from coordinate 701,593 downwards.
TTAGTACAATATTAATTAAGAAATGCCAATGTATCATAGATTAATGAAATTTTGCAATCTTCAGTTCAATAAATGAAACGGGAAATTGGAATTGAAATGAACTTTTCTTACGGATATAATTGTTTTTATAAGGTCTTGACCAAAATCTGTGGCACGAGTCTAACTCGTTGTTACACGGCAAGGGGTTAATTGCAGATAAAAATTGAACAATTTTCTGTATAGAAGATTTGTTGAAAAGGAAGTTGTAAATTTTTTTAAGCAGTGTAACGAGTAGTTGATTTTGCTAGATTTTGTTTCTTGCAGAAATGCAGCAGGTTATACGACAGATAAACTGCTTTTGAAGTGAAAGGGATCGGTTCGCAATCCTTGAATGAATACTGCAAAGTTTGCAATATGCAAATCCAGATTGGCCTATATTCGCTTCCTGGTATACGGGATTACAGGCTATTGTCCACTACGATGTTTGTCCACTGCATTATCATTTATGCCACGTACTATGACTTCAAACGACTCCCTATTGAATCACGCAAGTCAATATCAATCGATACAGCGGCTTTCGCGTGATTTCGAATTGTCCCTGTGGTGTCCCATGTGTTCACCATTGTCACGTTCTATCTTTGACCTTTGTGTATCTGTTTCCACGATATAAACGGCGTTTTCCCGCGAGGGAAAAATTTATTTCATTTTCCTCCAACGAATGAAAATTTAGCAGTTAATTTCCTTCCAATAAAGGAAAATTTAGCATTTTCTCTCAATTACCTGAATTTTCATCTTCGAAACACGGTAATTTCTCTTTAATTTTATTTAACAAGATTTACACCTACCAAATTATTTTGTCCGATGCATAGAACTACTTTTCTCCATTCAACGCTCTTTACATACAAATTACAACCGCCAAGTAACACAACTCTAGATACACCTGCGTCGAATCACAAAATCAGGCAAATTGATCCAATTAATTCCACGTAATAGTACCAGCCTACGACGTCACCGAAACGTTACACAATCTATTACTTAACCGCCGTATAATGTATAAATTATTCATACCCTGGGAAACGCGAGTTTAGCACCAGTGCTCTAAAGGTTAAAACTGTAACAAGAACTTGCACTTTTCTCTGCGTGTAGTCTTCGGATGACGAGCTTTTACAAAGAAAGAACGAAGGGGGAAAAAACGACACACGCGGATGGAACGGGTTACGGATAACGAACAAGATGTGTTCGGAGCAATCGCATCGTTCACGTGCAGGTTTCCTTTCCTTCTTGTTTGCCAGGTTTGTGAGAACGACATCTTGGTTGTGGACGTGATTAATCGACTTCCGGGTAAAGCTGCCGCAGTGCACTGGCGTGGTCAATCGCAGATAGAATCGCCGTATATGGACGGCGCCCCTCTGGTCACACAGTGTCCGATACCGAGCTATACTACTTTCCAGTACAAGTTCCGCGCATCCGTCGCTGGAACTCATCTGTGGCACTCTCACGCCGGTAATCGAAAATTGTTGCGAATTTCTCGAATCACTTGTCAAGTTTCATTTTCAGTACATTTGGAATCGATGGCGCGGGGATCGATTGCAATTTCATTTTGATTAATTTGGCAAGCGAGAATTTAAGTGCAAGTTTTCAAGTTTACGCCAATGTAGAATTTAAGTTCTTACAAATTTGGAATCAATGCTGTGGGGATCAATAGTGAATTTAATTTTGACTAATTTGGTAATCAAAATTTAATTGCAAGTTTCCTAAAATTTTGACCTTTCTTGAAAATTCTCGATACTGAAATACAGTTCCAAAACAATTATTCATAAGTTCGAGAGAATTCCTGAAATTTCGCGACGACACTTACCAACCGCAAAAATTTCTAATTCGTCACATCTGAAATTACACCGCAATCATCTCACTTTCCCCCGCGTTAAACATTCATCGAACACTCAGAAAAGTGTGAATCACCCGATTGGAACGATAACCCAGAGAATTCCATCCTGCCGTAAAAATATCGATTTTCCATCCTAATTTCCAGGGGCTGACGTCAGCAACGGCGTGTTTGGAGCGTTGATCGTCAAGCAGGCAGACATACGAGATCCACATCGGCCCTTGTACGACATCGACGACCCGAATCACGTGGTTTTGCTCAGCCACTGGCAACATCTACCTGAAATCGCGCTCACCGAAGGCCACGTGAAACCGGCGATTCTTTTGGTGAACGGAAGGGGACGTCAATCAAACGGACCAAACGTCCCCTATACACGATTCACGGTGATTCCAGGACGTCGCCATAGGTTCCGCGTTGCGAATGCTGGCGGTGCTGGAACCTGTCCAATAACTATCTCTATCGACGCTCATCCTATTCTTCTGATTGCCCTGGATGGGCATCCAGTAGAACCACGGCAAGTTACATCGATTACTTTGGCCAAAGGTGAGTGTTGCTACATACACGGGACGGACGACGTAAAACAGGCCACCTAATTAGCTTCGCTAACTATGGTGGTTGCGAGACAAGCTTCGTACCCAATTTACACGGTTTTAAAACATGAATAAGGTGGAATTGTAGAGTTTGAGGTAATTTTAAGGTCACATGCGCGTTTAAATGCAAAAAAATGCAAAGTGACTTAGAAGAAGAAAAAAGAAAGGATTGGCATTTATACAACTTCTGAAACCATTGAAATTAGATAATCAAATTTTTGCGAGTCCAAGGTTATTTTAAATTCCAAAAAATGGCACTTGGAAGAAAAAAAAAAATGTTCTCCCATATCTCTTTGAGAAACTCGTCTCGTACCGCCATAGCTAGAGAAGAAACAACGTTCGCGTCGAAGTTTGGCAAATATTTACCAAACCATTAAATATCGCATACCTCGTGTCGCCTATAAACTCTAAGAACCGGCGAATAATTCGAAAGCTGGTGTTTGAAGCCGGATTGTTTCGATGACTTCAGGCGAGAGAGCAGATTTCATCCTCAAAGCGAACAAAGCAATCGCTTCCTACTGGATGAACTTACACACATCGAAGGAATGCGGAACAAAACCCATAAACGGCGCAGCGATTTTGAGATACAAAGGAAGTACGACGAAAGAACCGCAATCTGTGACGGAAACCACCGATCAACTGGAAGTCGAGGAATCGATGCGTCGACTAGCGATGACGACCAATCCCGCGGAGAAGTGCGGCAATCCTGAAAATCTGTGCGTGACGGAAATACAATCGTTGCGAAAAATGCCCACCGTTCTCAGAGCACCGAAAACCGACGTCACCATTCGTCTGCCTATTAATTACAAAATGCAAACGAACGACATCGTAGGTAAGCGATACGACGATCAATAGTGGACGAAATTTGCCGCCAATTTCTTTTGTGTGCTTGAAAATTAATATACGAGGCGTTTTACTTAAGTTTATCACCTGAAATATTTCTTCTATATTTGAAATTTGGCAAAAATGTTTTTTACAAAAGTTGCACATTTCGTTTCTTTATGTAAATTGTGTTCCGCCTAACTTTGTCATCTGAAATATTTCCGCTGTATTTGAAATTTGGTAGAAATTTATCCTACGAAAGTTTGCACAAAGTAAACTTCCTTGTTTTTAAATGTTTAATGACAAATTCAACGATCTGAAAATTTTTGGAAAATTAAGTTTCTGCACAGTTTTATAATTTTACCACTGAAATGACAATATTTTCTCCACGTTTTCTCTACGATACAACACACCGATTCGGAAGATCTGTTTATAACGAGCAGCACTTTCTTAAATCCCCAATTCAATTTAAAAAAAAAAACAATTGGGAAAAAGATTAAGGACAAAGTGACCGTAAAATCTACAAAAGAATATACCTGGAACGCAAAATAAATATAAAAAGATCGAGGGAACGATAGCGAAGATATCCGGTGACGTTCGTATCTGCCCGTTCTTGCGTCACGTCTCAACGACATTTACGTCTCTTGGAAATTACAAGTCACGTGAACACGCGGTCAACTTCCCTCCGGTGTTTTCCCCGCTGTCTCGTCGAACGTGTGTCTCTAATAATTATTGCTTCAACGACCGATAAACCGAGAAAAGCGAGAGTGACCGCGACAGTGAAATAAGATGGACAAGGTCAGACGCGAAGACCGGTCGTTAAGTAGATGTGGAAGTTGGAAGACGGCGTGTTTCGCGATTGACAGCTCTCGTTTCTTCTCGATACACGTCTAGCCTTACCTATCATCGACTGTCCGTCCTGTTCGTAGCAAATTAGTCTATCGCGGTTTTCTTTTTCGACGAAAACGATCGGTCGAGATTCTGCAACGCGATTCGTTTACGATAAAAAGAAGGAAACGATGAAATTACGGGTTCGAAAGAAGGAAGGAAGGAACAACGCTGCTTTCTTAATTTGAATTGCATAGTAGGCGCATGAAATTAGTGTTAAAGATTATTTTACATTAATTCGCAAAGTGGTTTCCCCCTTTTCTGGTAAATTAAATTATTATTATTAAATTCTTTAATTAATTGTAAGATTCGTAAAACACAGTATTTCGTGGGTAAAAGTTTAGAAAATATTGTAGTACTATTCGACTTTATTCGACAGTTCGGTGACGTTCGGTGCGTGAAGACCACTAGACAAAAATTTGCTGTTTCGACGGAAAAGGTTTCTAGGTATATGTTCGGTAAGTACGAGAGTAGGGGTTGGTCTCAGAGGTCAATGTAGGGAGAGGCGGTGAGGTCTAGGTTCGGCGATGAGTAAAGGATGATGTGGAGGTCTAGGTTTCGGGGTGACTAACGTTAGGATGATGCGGATTTGTTTACAGTTAAGGAAAGGAGGCAGGATGACTAAAAACTAATGAAAGATAGGAGAGAGGTATACGACATAAAAAAGAAATGAAAAGCTAAGGAAGATATAATAAAACGTGAAACGTGAAGGATAAATTGAACACGAAGTTCGATAATTGAACGAAAGAAGAATTCCAAACACACAGAGTAAATACAAACGTAAAAAATTCAAGTATTAAATAATACTTTTGAAGGGACAAAAGAGCAACGTAAAGAATATCGAGGAATTTTCTGTTCAACGGTTGAAAAGTGTATTTTACTTTTCTGTTAAGGAAACAGCGGAGCAGAGATGAGAATTCTGAACGTGAACAACGTGACGTTCACGTATCCGTCGTCGCCGCTGTTGACTCAGGGCACCGACGTTACCGAGGAAACTCTCTGCTCTTCCACCTCCGACGACAACGACGACGCTCGTAACGAGAACAACGAAACTGCGTCGTTGTCGTCGCGACGCTGCCGTCGCGGTGACGGTCTCGCTTCGGACACGTGTGAGTGTGTTCACGTGAGATATGTACCGCTCGGGGCGACCGTCGAGATCATCCTCCTCGATCAAGGTATGAAATTTTAACTCTATCTCTGGTAGAACAGAGCGAACGAGCGAGAACGAGGGAGAAAGGTGTCCTTCTCTCTTTAGATTTTGTTTCGGGATATTGCGGAGAATGTAGAAAACGGGTTTGCTTAATTCTAGTTACAGTGCGACAGAAAATTTTCGAGAAGTATGAAATTTTGATTCCTTTTTTCAATGAAAGAGAGTGAAAGAAAAGAAAATGGCAAATTTTAATTAAAATTTTGGAAATTTTGGTAAAGCATGAAACTTAAATTTGTTTTCAATGAAAGAGAGTGAGCTCCTTTCTTGTTTAAATTTCATTTCGAAATATCGCAGAAATTAAAGAAAATGGATCTACCTAATTTCAGTCACAGTGTCGTCAAAAATATTTAAAAGTACTCTAACCCTTTTCCATTTTATTCCTCGAGTAATTCCTCAGAAACTTATCGAACGACGTTAAAACAATCTCTAAAATTAAAAGAAAACAACTCTCTTTTTATTAACATTGAATCCTCTAAAAAAAGGACCAAAAAAGTGAAGAACTAGAGTAACCATTCTGTTTTTCTATCATTTCACACAGTGTATTCTAAACTACTTTTCCCTTCTGTCTCTAAAATTTCGTTACACGTTATGTCGCAACAAACCACGGTAAAAAAATCGGTCCAACGTGACCTAAATTAGAGAAGAATATTCGTCCACGTTGTAAAGCACGATCGTGATTGGTAGATCGACATCTTACCGCCATGTTCCTCAAGATACCTCATATGTGTGCTCTCGCAGGGCTTCGTTCGTGATGGAACGAAACTGGAAATTAGATTTCCAATTACCACCACGGTAAACATACGAGGCGAGAGCTCTGCAACGAACGTTTCCAGTCTCTCTTCTCTGACACCGCTGAATACCGCATGATTAACGATTACCGAAAACTTCATTAACATATATTGTTATCGACGAAATTCGTTAATTATTTTCCTTCGCGATCTAATCGACAGTCAATTCTTCGCATTTCTTTTTCTTCAAATTATGTAAAAAGACAGTTGAAAGCTGTCATTTTAATTTAATTAACTCCTCATCTCGAAATATTATCAATTATAATTCCAAGATTTTGCTTATCATCACTTTCACCACTTTCACGTTTCGAATTTAATTACCAGTCGAATCCAAGAGCAACGTCAAATTTAATATTAATCGTCTAATAAAATAAGCAGAGAGTTAGGATTTAGCTGAGAAGAATAAAGTTCATTTTTCAACTGCAAATTTTCGACGAAATTATTTTTTATTCAATTTGGTTCTAATGTTCTAATTTGTATTAAAAGTATCGCGTCAGTGTAGAATTGTGTGCTATAGAAGTGGAATTAACTTGTAATTTTAAATTTTAAATTACTTATGAAAGTGCCAGACAGAAGAACTTAAAAAAAGTTCAAAAACGGCACAGTTGGTAATTGTCTCAGAGGAATCCGATGAGACGAGTATGGAAATTGTACACCGAAGCGTAGCCTTCAGTTAACAACCTTGATCTATATTTCCGTTAGTTGCAGATGCTGGAAATATTGATCGCGACATTGCTCCGTCCCCAGGAATTGTTTCTAACCAAGAAACGGAAACGCGGTTTCCTCCATTAATAACTGTCCTCTTTGTTAACGAATTTCCCTGTCGCATTGTCCACGTTGATTGTCTACTCGGTACATTCTTCGAGTCTTTCGAGAAATTCTGTCGAAAATTCCGTGGAACGACGCGAAGCTTTGGAAATTATGCTCAAAGATTTTTCAATTTGTACCATCCGAACGGAGTTGAAAAAATTGCAGAAATTTCGAAGGCTGCGGAAGAATTATTCTTTGAACGAATAGACGTGCTAAGGTTCGACACGTGCCTCGAGATTATGAAAAGAACGTGACTTATCGCCATTCTTGCACATTGATTTACGTCTACGATCCTCTGGGAAGAGAAAATAATTTTTCAGAGAGAAATTAGAAATCTTACTTCGTGTTATGTTGGTTGTAGAAATGTTTTCTTCTTTTTGGCAAAAATATTTTTGTCAACTTTTTTATTTTTTCGCAAGGTGGCTTCGACGATTTGGTGTACCATTTGCACGGATACAGTTTCTACGTGGTGGGAGCAAGGAAATTTGGACGAAGCTTGCCTCTGCAAGAACTGAAAGATCTGGACGAGAAGGGACAACTGTTTCCTCGGAATCTGGACTGCACCGTGGCCAAAGATACTGTGGTTGTACCGAAATTCGGCGCGGTTGCTCTCAGGTTTAAGGCGGATAATCCAGGTATTGATAAATTCTCGTTTTGAATTTCTTTCTCTCGTGAAAAATTCTTGCTTTATTGAGAAATTATTTTTCAAAAAGTAATAAGAAAATGTTGCAAAAGATATTAAAATATTGCGAATTAATTTTATATTTTTCAAAAGTAACAACTGCAAGTAAATCGTAAACCTTGAAAATTTCAATTAAAACCTACATTCAGCGTGCAAAAATTGTTCCACACGCTCGTGCAAATGAAATTTCATTTTTATTGCAGAGTAAATAATAAAATTCTCTGGATTTACAGGGTTACATATCAAACCCTACGCAAACCGATTTTTATGAAACTCATGTGAGAGACAGTTTACAGGAAAACGTTTAATTTACATATTCAAGTTTCCTCTTAATTTTTAAACGTTTTAAACATTTGACGTCACTCAGTAGGCTTGTGACCTTACGCAAGTATCATACTTTCCTTTTTATTGTCTTCCATTCCACCGTAATAAATTACGAAACCTAGAGCTCAGAGACTTTTGTTACACACTGAATACTAAAATGTACCAAAAAGTGTTTGCTCCATAATTTACTAAATTTTGACTTAGTAAAACTATTTTAATCGTGACCAAGTAATTTTGCGTAATAAATGTTTTACTAAATTGACAATGAAATTATTCAGGTTACTGGATGTTACGGGACGAGCATGCAGCTGAGTGGACGCGTGGTTTGGACGTTGTTCTCCAAGTTGGAGAGACGAGTGATATGGTACCTGCGCCACAGGACTTCCCCAAATGTGGATCCTTCGTAGGACCCGATTATTTTCTCATATAGACTGTTAATTCCCTTAAGATTCGTATAAATATATCGTGTATATAGTTGTAAATATAGATGCGTACAGACTGAAAGTATATATATATAACACATGTCTTTCCATTTTATTCTTTTCTCGATAAACAGAGAGTTACTTAAAAAAAAAAAAAAGTTTCTTTCTCGTTCGTTCGATTTTTCCTTTTTTTTAATTGAGAAATGTACAGATTCTGTATCTCTCTTTCTGTGCTTCCATTGAGTAATATTACCGAATAAATATTATTCCAAATTTCATACCGAGTTTCGTTATTCCGCCATTCGTAAAAACCAAGCAAACGTGAGTATTGAAAACATTTCCCTTATTTTCGTATCTTCGCCTACACTTACGATTAATCCTAGTTCCTCCTTTCCTTCTAATCGTTCCCAAAACTTATCCACCTACCTAAACTTTACAGTCACTCTTCGTTGCTCACTGCAGCCTAAATTAAGAATTACCTTCTAAAAATTCCTCCAATCATTCCCAAAAATGATCCACCTAAACTTTACAATCAATCCTAGTTACTCACCGAAGCCTCGATCGAAATTTCAAAATTCCGAGGAACCAGAAGAACGAAAAATGAAGAAAAAAAGAAGACAAACGTCGCGGTTCATTTCGTTTCTAACGTCACGACTATGATTTTCATCGAGAATTCTAACCATCGCGGTGACAATCTGGCGTGAATAAATAGCCAGGGCAGAAGGCTGGTGTGTACAGCTTGAATCGTGATGTCCTGTTTGTCCGCCATTGATTCACAGATCGTCACCCTGCTCTCTGTCCCCGACGAGATCCTCTTCCTCCAACACAAAGTCTTTCGAGAGTATGCCAAGATCGCTGTTGGACCGGACTTCATCCACACTCTGCCGTCTTTTTTCATTTTAACATCGATGGCCATCGTTCTATGGAGAAATCCTCCATCCTGCCACGCACTGGAACAAGCTCTAGCCGTGACGATGCTGTACAAGTCCCTTCAGGTATCTCGATTCGCGTTTCTTTTTATCGTTCCTTCGAGATTATGCTAAGTTGTGTGTTCGTGTTCGAAGCTGATGGTCAGCTGGGTCGTCGTCATCGCTGTTTTATGGTTCTGGCTGATGATGCAGAGGCTGCTCTACTGCTGCATCTGGACGAGTTGGAACAGTGTGAGTAGATGCTGAGTATGAATTGTTGAACTGTTTTTTGTCCGCGATACTATAGTATTTTGGCAATAATTGTGGTAACTGCGACGTTTATCAATCCTGTGATATGTTTTGTGCAATTCTTTTTATTTTTCATTTTCGTTGTGTGCTATGGTGAATAGTGATTTCATTGGCAACTAATAACAGTAAAATAAGACGCCTTTCAAAGAGTTACTCGTTCCTCACGATTACGATTTTACAGGGATCGATTAATTATTTTTCGAAAATAACATTTGGAGGAATGAAATTTTCCAGGAATCACAGTGGCGTGACGTTTCTTACCAGTGGTGGGAACAAGTTTGGTCCTCCTATTATCCCCGACCACTGGAACCCCCGGTAATGTCAGCTGGACTTATCAGTTGGCTCATCTCGATGTTGATCGCCTCGACTGCCCTAGGCTGTGCACTTTCTACGAATCGAGTGTGCAATTTTATCGCGGAATCTTTAACTGCAGCAAGGGATGCACTCGTGGTGGTGAAGTGTTACGCGAATTCTTACTTCAAGAGGTTATTAAAGCAAATACCTTTACGTGTAAACGGTACTTCGCGAAACGGTCCACCATTCAGAGATGAAAACCGCCTTAATTAAACTAGAACGTTGCAACCAACCTCTAATACTTTATCCAAATTCTGCGTTCTATTTTCTCGCACGTTTTCCTTGCAAAAACATCTACAAAATTAATCGCTAATATTTTACTTGATTTTCTAACAATTTAATTTTACCATCTGCCACTTTACATTTCCAGAACTGTACAATTTACCGTTTCATTAAGAGTCTAATAATTTCACCATCGCTCGTTATGCATGCAGAAACTTTCACAATTTATCACACCATATTCCAACAGCTTTATACTCCGCTGATCCTATCATCTACCTTTATATTCTACTTAATATTCCAACAACTTTTCCACCTACCGTTCTATACTCTCTGCTAGATATTACATTTGAATAATTCCATCGTCTACCATTTTACACGCTGAAAAAATTGAATCATCCGAATTTCGCCCTGTTTCCAAATCCAGAATCCTCACCTGGATACTGCAGCCGTACTGGCCGCCAGAAGAGGAGCACTTGATAGCCGAGAAGAAGAGCAACGTACCCCCGAACGACAGCGAGGCGAGTTCGATTTGCGACGAGTGTCGATCGGAGATCTCCAGCGATCCAGTTCCGCAGCCACGAAGAGAGGTGCATCCGATCTCCTACGGCACCAACTGGTTGCCGAAAGCAAATTTCACCGGCTACAAGGACGCCCAGAGAAAAGTGTCGATGAAGTCGATGCACACGGTGGCAGCGGTGAACAACATCCAAGATCCTGAGGATCTGCTGCTGCGAGAGATGCGTTACAAACGCGGTTGTCACACGGTGATACCGAGCAATTCGAGCGATCAATCGAGCGGATGTTGAAGAAATTAGACGAAGAGGAAGCTACGCCGGCTCGACCAGAGGAGATTTACAATTAGAATCGATTTTAGATTCTGGTGGAAAATTTCTAAAGGACGATATTCTGGGTCACTGTTGCACAAAAGGGAAGCTTGAATAGGGAAATTGATTTTTTTCTAACGACACGCAGAGGTTGCTCGTGCTCGCGGCTAATAACACGTGGCCGTGATAGATATAGGGGGATATTTATGATCGAATCGCATGTTCAATGCTGTTCGACAAATTTCGCCGTTTCAAACGTATGAATCGGTCTGTGTTTTCGTAGATTCTTTCTTTAACGATGCATAGATCGACCTGTTTTTCTGCAAGGTATAAATAGGTGGAAAACAGTGTTCGGGGATATTGTGGATTGTGGGTTTCCGGGAAATTGACAAGTGGAAGGGTTAAAGAGCGTTTGAAAAACGCTGGAGATAGTATCTACTTTTTTTTTTTTTTAATGGAGATTGATAGGGTGTATAAGATACGTTTGATAATTCTTTATTAGGAAAAATCGAAAGTTTCTGGAGAAAGCTGGGAAAGATATAGATAGCATAGTGTATGTGTAAGAATTGTAGAGGATTTTGTATTATACCGTAATTATTGTATTGTATCTCAGAAATTATACGATTAAATATTTTTATAAAATGTGTGTCCACGATTTTTCTATGCCCATCTTTCTTTTTTCTGGCCACAACATTTTCCTATATTTTTTTATTACTAAATTCTTCTCGACAATATTGCTAATTTGTAATTTTCGTTGGCTATTAGTAATTAATAATTTTTCTACAAAAAAAGAATGAAATAGAAGAAAGTGATCGAAATATTAAAAAATTGTCTAAAACCGTTCGAAAACACGACAATTTTGAATTTCTTCAAGCTGTTCGTATAATCACCACTCGAGACTCTCTAACCCATTCGAAAACCCGAGCTACTTATAACCCAATCCACTTTTTCGACTCTTCAAATCTAATCTTAACCACCCACTTCTCGGCAAAAAATTTTCATCCCTCGCACCTACACGTCCTCGACGCTCCACTCGAACCTTCTCCTCGTCCCCAACCGAGGAAATGAAAATTCTTACATCAAGTACATTCACGCTCCGTTTTCAATTGAAAACGATCAATGAAAACCGAGGCGGAAAGTGCTGTGCACACAGAGAACTCGTTCTCTCTCAGATATGTATGACTCGGAACAGTTTGAACTCGCCCACACATCGTTTTTGATGCAGAAACAAGTCTATCTTTGGATTATTATAAAAATATTTATGAAACGTTGGACTTTTAACGGAGAAATGAAAATCAAATATTATTCTTAGATTCTCCGGCAGAAATTTACCAAGAATTGTGAAAATTTTGGAGTTTTTCAACGCTTAAGTGTATTAACTGAGCGATCAGTTTGGCGTGTGTAAATCAAAATGTGTGAGTTTTATACAGAAAAGAGGGGGAAAAGAAAAATAGACTCAGCGAAAGTCCTGAAAAATTACTATTTTTCAACCGTTCTTAGCTCGTAGCAACGTAAACCGATTTTCATAAAATTTTCAACATATTTTTTAAATTTTCATTACGAGCTCAGACGAAAAAGGTGTAAACAGTGACCAAATAGCAATTTTTTCAAAATTTTTTCTGCTCGCCATCTAATAAACTAACCCTTCTAACTTCTCAAAAGAAACACGAATCGTTTGGTCCAATTTAAAAAAAGTTACTCTGTCTTAAATAGTGCGTCAATACTTTTCTGACCTAGTGTAAGAAACGTATCCTAAAAGAGACCAGACAATTTGTCATTTTTTCCATCGATCAACTCAACGTTGCGCTCATTCTCCTCGAACAACGACCATGACAATCTCATGCTGACTAAACAGTCCTCGTGCCGAAGCTGTACCGCTTAGCCTTCGCTGCGCATCCCCTTTGATTATTTACCGCGGAAAAGAAGTCTCAACCCTAGGAACAGCCAGCGGTGGAGTGGCGATTACGCGAGCGCATGCGCGAGAAAAGGGTAACACTCCCCGTCTCGCGACGAAGCATTATTCTGTAACGACATCCCTCGTAGAGTAGGTCGACCCGAGACTCACTCGTCACGTTCTAACACGCAATTAAATTTCCTCCTAACCGGAAGTGCTTCGAGTATACCAGCAGTTCTAACTAGATAAAATAACAAAAATTCATCCGTGGAGGATCTTTCGTTTCGCCGTGGAAATTGGAAAATTCGAAAAATTCGGGGATCACGACGCTAGAGTTCGGGCGTGAACGCATTGTTTTCCTCCACGGACATTGTCCCCAGTGCTTGCGGCGCCTTCCAAGGATGTAGATGCGGAAGGCAATCTTTCGCAGAAGAAGAATTTACTAAACATATATATATATATTCGATACGCGTCGAGATATACTTTTCTCGAGAAATTTGTGTCCAACTGAAAAATCTTCATCACGAGACTACGCTACACTGGAAGTTCATTGCTCTGAGACACACTTGGTAAGATACGAATACTCGTTGTCTAGATTTCTCAACCGTTTAAAATAAACGTATCGATGCTAGATTTCTATTTTTCTAATCTAAAAAAAAGTAATTGAGAATTACCGACATGTTCCTTAATTGGTCAATACTAATTTTCTAAACTATTTAGCATCACTTGAGATATTTAAAATTTCTGTTAAAACGTTCGTTTCCTGTCACCCACAATTTTATCACCGTAATCGACATGGTTAATGCTAATTTTACTATCATTTGACATATTTTAACTTTCTATCACATGGTGTCAGAATGGGGACAGTTTGTTACCTGTCAGAATCAAAATTTTCTTTCAAAAAAATAACACCCTCGTCAACGTTCAATTTCCACGTTGACTCGCGCTAAAAGAAAAAACCTCGAGTTTCGCTGGAAAAAACTAGCGTAGACCAAACACAGGTCCATGTGTACGGCGTAACGTGACACAAAACTTGCTATTGATTTTGCGTTCAGCATCCGTAGCGCGCGCACGAGTATTTGTGTACAAGCGGAGGCATCTCTCTCTTGGCTCGCGCGCGCTTTCGCTCACATGTGCCTCGAATTTACCCACACTGTCGCGCGCAAGTACTTACTTTACACGTAACCCCTGCACGTACACATGGAAACAGGTGTGTACACACGTGGACACAGAGAGGAGGACATGTGCACCCTCTCTCTTTACCTCGCCGCCTCTGAATCGTTTGAAACGATAATACGGGTAGCCGGCCGCGCGTCACGCGGGAACCAGCCTTCCCATCGAGAAAGGGGACTTTTTCATTCAGCGTAGAGCTGGTTTTCGCAACTGTCCTTTCAAACAGAGAGAGAGAGAGAGAGAGACGGAAGTTTGATTGAAAATAACCCCCCACGAGATCGCCCTATGCGGAAATATAGGCGGAGGGTGTACGGATTCCTCGTGAAAGGGAGTAGTGGAGGCTTTGAGAGCACGCGAGTTTCTTTGAAAAAAAAAAATTCGTTCTTTGTTTGTCTCTTGGATGGAAGGTTCAGGGTTGGGTGATCGGTGAGAGTTGAAATTTCGAGTTGCCTTGGAAGTGTACGGTCTGATCGAACGCTGACTTGTTCTACTGGAGGATTGAGCGATAGATAGAAAATTTGATAGATTTAGAGTTTGCACGTGTATGCAGGGTGTCTCTGAAGTTGTGGTACAATAGGAAAAGGTATAAATCTATGTGAAAAAAATAAGTTGAAAATGTAGAGTAGTAGTTCATTTTTGAATAAATCGATTTTGAAGACTGATCGAGGATTCGTCTTGTGCCTCCTGTCTACATGTTACTTATGTCAACGACTGACGAATTAATTTCGCTGTAAAGTACACTATCGGTCAAAAGTTTGGAATCGCCTGCCAATTTACACCAATACTGAATCTTTTACTAATTCTTTAGAAATTTTAAGTTAACGTTGTGGAGGTCAATACCAAGTTACCTCATTTCGTTGATAAAAGATTCTTAAAACTGCCACCTTTTTTCTCGAAATTTATGTCTAACTTGCAACGCATAGCCGATTCCGTACATTCGACTTACCCCCGAAAATTACATTCTACGTTCTTCGCAAAATTTACCCTACCCTTTCCTGCAATATTTCGTTTCACCAAATAACCACCCTATCGTCCGTTAAAATCCTCCTTTTCTCCACTCTTACGTTCCTGACCACCGATAACAAGTTTCGAAAATTCGGAACTCCCGATTTCACCGTAGTCTCTTCGTGCTTTTCACTATTTGCACGAGGGCTTCATTGTCGGCGACCGACTGAATGAAGCGGGGACTTAACCAGAATAAAGGTCACCGTGGTACACGTGACAGTAATGGACTAGCAAATTGAAAAGTTTTATCGGTGAAGCGGCGTGTAAAACGCCTCGCATGTCCGTCGAAACACGAAATCCCGTTGTCGCGTGTCGCGATCAGCTTGACGGTAATTAAATTTGTTATGTACGTGCGCTGCAAACGGGAGCTTCGTGAAATATTTCGTAAGTCAGCGAGACATTGAATCGGAATAATCAATGCGTCTCGTCGATCTTCTGCCCTTTCGTATTGTTTAACTAAATTTGTAACGTTACCCTTCGCTTATCGCGACAATACTTTTTTTTTTTTTTAATGAAAAAACTTTGAATGAAAAGACTTTCTTTTGCGTTTCGAAAAATTACGAAAAAATCTCGATACAATTTTATTGATTTTCTTTTTAATCGAGTAAAATTTCGTTTGTATCAATTTTCTGACGAAGCAGCGACGAGTTTACGCTTGCGAAGTATACACAGAATGGTGCAATAGTAGTTACCTAGTTCCGTACGACTGCAACTGCGGATAAAATGTCCAACGACGTAGACAAAGTTGTTAGATTTTTTATCTTCGTTCTAAAATAGAGATATCCGTAAATTAACGCGACAGAAACTGTATATAGTAGAAAATTTATCGATTATCGTTTTTATAACACCTTCTGTACTTCACGATTCCCTGAAAATTGTGCGGTAAGTCGTGAATAACGAGATTCCTTTATTTATTCACAAGGCAATAAACATCAATTTTCCGTTAAACTAAGGAAACCTGATTATTGCTATTTGCCTTTTCCACGTAGCAACTTGGTGTCGAAAATCGATTTTTGTCACACTGGCAACGAGAATCGAGTTGGTTGTGCAATTAAGCTGGTAAAACATTGTTGCAAACGAGATCGTCACAGCTGGTTATGTTTACATGCTGTAAACGTAGATGTAAGAAGGATTTAACGCTTGTATCTACTCGTGGGAGTAAAGTAGAAGAAACCTGTGAAAATTCTGTATTTCAGCGAATATAACACTCGAAAATTCCACCAACTTTCGTATACTTTATTCCAAGACAATTTCAAGAAACATCCAACTAACCAAGAATATTCAATTAAATTTAAAAAAAAAAAAACGCAAAAGAGAGTGAACAACCCCGAAAGAAGATAAAGAGCCGTCGACAATAGCAAACGGTAACGTTAATTACACTTCCCTTCGAAGCATGAGAAAACCTTTCAATTAAAATTTGAAAGGATCGCGGGCCAGGAGTAGCCATGTTTAGAGAAAAATATTCTTCAATTAAGACGCAACGGGGCTCTCTCTGGCAACAAGGGCAAAAGAAAATTCAGCAGACTGGCTCTCGTTAAGAGGGACCGGAACCGTGGTATCTCCCCCTAAATGTAACCTACTTCTTCGAGAAAAAAAGAAGAAGTCCAGCGCAAATTTCAACAGACCACCTGCGAACTTCCATGCTCCACGTTAACCGTAATATCAATTACTCGATAACGATCTCTGACAGCGAGCTCCATTATCTCCCATTGGCTCGCATGCTCCTCTCGTATCGCGTGCCCGTCTTCTCCGGGCAGGAGGGATGCTTCCGCGCGTGCAGGACACTTTTACGTAACCTCCCAGCCGGCAATTATAATTGATTACGAGGGTTGAGAGAGACAGCCGGCGACGAGCCGCGTTCAAGGTCGTCCGACGGGATGCTTCGACGACGATAAATTGTCGCGTGATTCCAGGAATTATGGCGGAGAAGATGTACTACTGGGGAGAGGAGAAGGACCAGGTCGATCCGGACCAGGCCTTCATAGAGTTCAAGGCCAAGTCCCAAGGTCCTGAGAAGGGAAGAGAGTCCTCTTGTGCGGCGCCGAAGATGACCGTTTCCTCGCCGCAGGGCAGAGTGACGGAAGTTGGGAACAGAGAGGAGGACGCGGAACGCGGAGGATGGGACAACAAGCTGGACTTCTTGTTCTCCTGTATCAGCGTCTCCGTGGGACTTGGAAACGTCTGGAGGTTTCCGTATTTGTGCTACAAGAACGGCGGAGGTGAGTTTGTATATCGTGGCAGATGGAAAATATGGGAGTGAAGTTTCACTCGCAATAGTATCGCCGATTGTTTCACGTGCATTATTTTGGAGAAAATAGAACGTCACGAGGAACGTACTGAATTCTTAACGAAGAAAGATAATTGATTTCTGATCGTGACTATAGCAACGATAATCGCGTATTCTAGCTGGGTTGAGTTGGTTGTTGTTCGTTGATTAAAAGTGTTTGCGTACCGCATAACGATGAATGCAGATTTCAACGTTTTCAAGCTTGACGAAACATTTACAGGCGCGTTTCTGATTACTTATGGAATCGCCATGCTGTTCTGCGGAATTCCTATATTCTTTCAAGAAGTGGCAATTGGACAGTACCTTGGAGCTGGAGGAATGACGCTAGTGGGACAATTGTGTCCCCTTTTGCAAGGTATTTCGATGCAACGATTCTTTTTCGCGTGGTTAAAAAATTTGTCAGTTTAAATGAAATAAATTCTTGGAAAATTATAAGAATTATTCGAACTTCAGAAACCAATGGAAGATTGAAAAAATAAATGATTTAAAATTAAATTATTAAAGAATTTTACATTATTTCGATGTGAGGAAATATTGTTAAAAATGCTTCCTTTCAGGAGTTGGATACGCTACTATGACGATCGTATTCTTCCTAGACGTGTACTATTGCATAATAATTGCTTGGACACTATTCTACCTTGTAAGCACATTGACCAACATACCAGAGGTACCTTGGAACGGCTGTGGTTAGTAAAACGATTAAAACTAATCAATTTCCCTGCAATCTACCGAATGTTTATCGATTCCTCGATAACATTTTCCAACGTTACAGACAACTGGTGGAACACTGAAAATTGCTACAGTAGATACAACGAACCCGAGCAGTCGATCATGGCTAGTTCAAATTCGACTACGAATTCGACCACGAATTCAACTAGCGATTTAACGATTAACGTTACCCTCCAACATACCACACCAGTCGAGGAATACTGGGAGTAAGTATAATTTCCAACCCTAATTCGAACAATTTCAAAAATCAGAGTAAACCGTAACACACTTTTTCTTATAATTTATAACAAGATTTCTCGTTTCAAAGCGACACTGATTAACCCTAAAATCCTCGGAAAGAAACTTCTCCGTTGCTAATTACTCAACTTAATATCCTCCAATAAATATCATGCTACCGCAAGAAAATAATAACCTTCAAGCACGACACATTCCGTGATTTTCTCAACTTTCAACTGGCAGTTCTAAGAAACTCGCGTTCCGGTAAACAAGTTTAACGATATAAAAACCGCTAAAGAAGTGGTTCCTTTGAGAGCAAGAAAAAGTTCGAACTTCCCAAACTTTCGGAAGCATCTGGAGAAGATTGAAAATGGGTAATCGTGAGACTTTTTTGATATTCCAGACGAAGAGTTCTTGGGATCTCCTCCGGTATCGAGAGCATCGGCGGCGTGCAAATGGAGCTGTTGGGTTGTCTGATCGTCGGCTGGCTGATCGTTCACCGTATCATCCGGCGTGGTCTCCATCAGAGCGGTAAGATCATCTGGTTTTCAGCCTTGTTCCCGTACGTGGACGTTGGACGGCGCCAACGAGGGTTTGCTCTACTACGTAACGCCAAGATGGAACGAGCTGTTGTCGCCAGGGCCGTGGATCGACGGTGCCACGCAAATTTTCTTCGCCTACAGCATTGGCACTGGGGCCCTGCCTGCTCTTGGATCGTACAACAAGTTCCATCACAATTGTTACAAGTGAGTGTTGTAGCTCTTGCCTTCGTTCCTTCGTTTCCTGAGAAAGTGTTGCAATTCTTGGATACGATTGCGCTTTCAAGGACAATATTGTCTTTGTATTTTCGAATGATCTAAGCTTAATGCTCGACCCAAGAATTTTACGAAATTTCATCCATCGCGTTTGCGCAAGTTAGCCAACAGATTCGGTCACACTTTAGACATTTTTTGCAATGCCAATGTCTCTTCTGGAAATGGAACTTTTGATTCTTCACGTATTATACCGATAGTAATTCTTCTTTTACAGAGACGCACTGATCACTTGCATAGTGAACACGTTAACCTGCCTACTGGCCGGTTGCGTGACTTTCTCCATTTTGGGTCACATAGCCATGGAGCAAGGTACAGAGGTATCAGAGGTGGTGAAGAGTGGGCCGGGACTGGTGTTCCTCACCTATCCAGAAGTGGTCCTGAAGCTCCCACGTGCCCCCATGTGGGCGATTATCTTCTTCGTCATGTTGCTCGTAAGGAACACTTAACTCGAGCGAAGGAGTGTACTCCGCTTCTTCTGTGATCAATGTCTGTTTATCAGATTCTTCTATACATTAATTAGAACCAATGTAATTATCCTCGAGTCTGGCCTCTTTCATCGCTTGACTTTTATTATTGTCGTATTATTGCTTGATGTATTATTTTTTAGAACACAAACTTTTCTGTTATCTTCGAGCGATGAAATAAGGTCGAGTTGAAGGATACTGTGCAAACTGCATGAATAACTCTTTTTTATTATATTTTTTATAATTGTAGCTTTGATGTATTCATTTTTGTTACGTATTCGAATTATTTAACGGAATAGAGAGTTTACTTTTTTTTTATAGTTTATAATATTGCGTTAGTCTGTGAATGTTTATAATTGTATTTATTACTTTTACTCCTCGACAGATACTTGGAATCGACAGTGAAGTCTGTATCGTGGAATCTTTTATCACTGGTGTCGTTGATAACTGGCCTGATCAACTTCGTCCGCACAGACATAAGTTCACCACTGCAATTTGCATTCTTATGTTCGCTCTGGGTATTCCCATGGTGACCAACGTTAGTATAAATATTTTCGAAAATTATTGCTCTCTTAAAAAAAAAAAAAGAAAATCGATTACAACTGACATTTCAGGGAGGAGTTTATATATTCCAGTTGATGGATTTCTACTCAGCAAGTGGTATGTCGATCTTGTGGGTTTGTTTCTTCCAAACGATAGCAATATCGTGGATCTTTGGAGCGAACAAATTCTGCGACTGTATTCACCAGATGATGGGAATACGATTGAACAAATTCTGGTACATTTGCTGGGTGGTGTTTGCACCGGTGATCATGGCTGTGAGTAGATTTTGAATTTATCTTTCGTGAAATAAAAGATTTCGGATATACTTTTTTAAATAAATATCCAACGTCAGGAAAGATTGATCGGAAGGGTAGGATAGGTGAACATTTTTCAATTTATATCGAGAGATATGTGATCAATCAGCTTGTAGAAGATCGTAATTTCCTCGTGGGAGGAGAGAGCGAGATAAATTGCAGCGATCTGTCTCTGTCTTCGTTTCATACTGCGCTAGGATCGATACTCTTAATGCCTCCGCTTGAAAATTGTGTATAAAGTGTAAGAAAATTGATCTTTGAACGATTAAATTGGAAGATTTTAAAACTGAAAAGTTCACAAGTTCAAAAATTCAAGTATTGAAAAACATAAAAATTCCAAAGTTGAAATATTGGAAAATTCAGAAGGTGAAAAGTTGAAATACTCGAAAATTTAGAAGCTGAAAAGTTCAAAAAGTCCAAAGTTGAAATATACGAAAATTCAAAAAATCCAAAGTTGAAATATTGGAAAATTCAGAAGGTCCAAAGACCAAAAATTCAAATTCAACTAAGGGAATGGAATTCACAAAGTTTTTGGCAAATCAAGCAACCCAATTTCTAAAGAACTACGACAAATTGGTTTGTTTCACTTTTCTTTTAGTCCATCTTCGTGTTCCAATGCGTCCAGTACAAACCACTGAAATACGGAAGCGATTACGAGTATCCAACATGGGCGGAGGTAGTGGGTGTTTGTCTAAGTGTGTCATCGATGATCTGGATACCAGCTTATGCTCTCTACTATGTCACCGTCAATCCAGGATCCATTAAAGAGGTGAAACATTTACATATTTTAAGCAGGCATATTAATCGTTGTCGTGTAGTACAAGAATCTTCAACTTGTTCGACCTCCTTTCCAAATTAGACAAAATCGAAATAAATTACGATCAACACACGTGTATATACCTTCGCAAATTTTCGAATTTCACTATCCTTTAGCAAAAAAAATGACACAACACCGTAGTAGTAATTTAAAGATCCGATATTTTTACAATTGTACAAATATTTCTAAATGTTTGTCCATGGTAATTTTGATTCTGCATTTTATTCACAGAGATCAGAAGAACGCTCGAATGTACCTAAATGTATGCAATTACTTTCAGAACTTCTTGAAAGGTCTAAAACCGAACATGAAGTCGCATCCCAAGTTACCAAAAGGCGAGAAATCAGCAGTGATACCGATGTCTGAGAGTAGTGCCGGCTTGATCACCAAGAATAACAGCTTCCTGAGTCAAACATGATCACCGTAAAAGGCTTTTCTATCCCCTACCATAGGTTGTAATTATTGTAAGCGTAGTATTTTGAACGGGATTCAATGAGCGAGGTCGTACACGCAGAGGAGCTCGATTTCTTTCATCGTTGATGAAAAAAGTTGTTGAAAGAAACTGTCGGTAATTGTTACGTTTATCGACAGGTCTGAGAAAGCGGAAATGCTACAGGACAGATTACGGTAATTTCATTCGTTCACCTTATTCTGCATTTGATCTCGAGATATGTGTTTCAAGTACTTATCGAGGGAAGTTTGTGAATTTGCTGTTTGACATGGACACTTTGGGAATTTTTAGTCGGTTTGATGAGTCGATTATTTTCGATCAAATTTGAAAATTTCAGAATTTCAGAATTTCTAATTAAGAATACTGGAAACTTGGAAATTTCACAAATTTAAATATTCCAAAATTTGATATTTCAAGAATCGTGAATTTAAAAATTTGGAAATCTGGAATTTGGAAACCTTGAAGGTTTGAAATTTCAGAAATTTAAAGCTTGGAATTTCAGAATTTCGAAAGTTTGAAATTTCACGAACTTTAAAAATTGGAACATCAAAAATTTGAGATGTTCAAATTTCAGAAATTAAAAAATTTGAAGTATCAAGAATCTAGAAAATTGAAATTTCAATCCTTGGGAAAATTGATAAAACTACCCTTCAGATTACAAATTCCTCTGCTTCGAATCGCGAATCGACGAATTTGCGTAACGAAACTGCAAAGAAAGCACTTCTCAGTCCAGCTGAAAGCAAGAAAGCAGCAAAATTCGCGACAGTGCGTATCAACGATGAAACCCGAGCTAATTCTGCAACCAAAATACCGATGTCGTTCTCTCTATATTAAACGATACTGATATACCATGTAAAAAAGGTTGCTTAGAAAGGAAGAAAGAAGAAAAAAAAAGGAAACGAGAGATAAGAGAGGTTAAACGCGTAACTTAGATTATATTATACGATAATAGCAGACAGCGCTAGTTTTCGGATAATTATTGAAGAGAAGTTGAAGAGCTCTATATTTTTTATCGCGATTTGTCATCGTGATGCTCCTACAAACGATTGTTAACACGAGAAACATAGTTTAGTTAATAGCCTGGTTGGTTTTAAGCGGGGCAGGTGTGATTTAAATGGAAGTCTTCGCGATGCTGATGAAGTTAGAACGTAGATTTGCAAAAGATACTGAGATAAATGTTAGAAAGAATAAAATGTACTTTTCGCGACACGTGATATCATTTTTACAGAATGAATATATTTATATTTTGTGAATAGACGTTTGAAATCTGACACGATCAATTTAAAAGAATTAAATTTCATTTATCTACGAGATTGAAAATTTTTAGAAATTAAAATAGAGCAGCTTGAACGTATTATGTGTAAGAATCAAATTTTTCTTTTTTTCGTTCAATTTTAAATGCTCAAATATTTTTAATCGATCTTCGTGGATTTAAAGCGTCTACTTGCATTTCATAACATTAATTGTTTAACGTGCGAATTTCGCTTGATGAAAATGAAACGGAATTGCGTGAACCACTTTTTACCAGAATTTGTACCACAGTTTTCGATATTCAGAGAACGCTTGCTTTTTGCGATATTATATACATAAAGGAATTTTGTAAACGATTGTACGATTAGTTCAATTGGTAGAGAGTATAGTTGAATCACAGATAAAAAGACTCGATCAATTTTTGTACGAAGAAAATTAACGAAAGTGTTAATTCCATCGAGCAATTTTCTCTTATTTCACTCTGACTGACTTTGCTTAAAAAATTCAAAATATATTCCAAAAAAAAAAAAAATTACTTTTTATAAACAGCTCATATATTCATTGATCATTTCTTCGATATATTGTTCAGTTGCAGATGGAAGAATTAAAATTTGTGATTCAGGATTTGCTATGGAAATTATGATTACAGAAAAAGCTAGAATTTTTCGATGGAAATTTACCAAGACAGTTTGTACGAAATCAGTTTTAAAAGAACCCGAAAATATGAAAGTTTGAGAATTTTTAATTAGAAATATTTGAAACTCTGTAATTTCAAAAATTTGGAAATTTGAAAGATTGAAATTTCACAGATTTGGGAGTTTGTAAGTTTGAAGTTTCACAGATTTGGGAATTTGCAAATTTGAAGTTTCACAGATTTGGGAATTTGCAAGTTTGAAATTTCACAGATTTGGGAGTTTGCAAGTTTGAAATTTCACAGATTTGGGAATTTGAAAGTTTCAAGTTTCTCAGATTTAGGAATTTGCAAGTTTGAAATTTCACAGATTTGGGAGTTTGCAAGTTTGAAATTTCACAGATTTGGGAATTTGAAAGTTTCAAGTTTCCCAGATTTGGGAGTTTGTAAGTTTGAAGTTTCACAGATTTGGGAATTTGCAAATTTGAAGTTTCACAGATTTGGGAATTTGCAAGTTTGAAATTTCACAGATTTGGGAGTTTGCAAGTTTGAAATTTCACAGATTTGGGAATTTGAAAGTTTCAAGTTTCTCAGATTTAGGAATTTGCAAGTTTGAAATTTCACAGATTTGGGAGTTTGCAAGTTTGAAATTTCACAAATTTAACTCTCATCGTTACCTTTAGTCGCACAAACTCTTCGCGTTCTTTCCGAGCAAACATCCAACTCTTCGAAACCCATGCATTTTCCGAAGAGCAAGAGAAAATGACGGAAGAGCAAAGGTGCGCCTCGCATAGATCTCAGCTGGCATTTACCATACACTTCGCGAACCATTGCGTTGCAAAACGAAAAATCTCGTGGTACAATTATTCTTAATTTTACAACGAAGAATTCACACCTAAAAATCCCAATACCAAAATTTATTTGCTAATTCGACGTTCGAACTCAGGTAGAAATTTCACGCTACCAAATTCTCGAACGAAAGGATCCCGATACATTTTCTCACGATCGCAATGGTTCAACGATACGTAAATCCCCCAAAATAAAGCGTAAGATAAAAATATATAACTAGTTTTATCGAAAAAATTATGTACGCTCTTGAAGTTACTAACAACCTTGTAACAGCTACTCCAGTATTCGTCATTCGAGACACTATTATCTGTATTAATAGTATTTCGTACGAATGAAATTTTCAACGACCAATTAATAGTATTCCAAGAAAAAGAACGAGTCTACGATACATTGTTTCGGAAATGTGCACGAATTTTAGAAAGAATCTTGAAAGAAAAAGGAGAAAGAAAGGTAAAATCGTGTTTTCTCCGAGAAATTGGAAAATTCACGGATTCACTTGATTCGCGAAAATAAGAGCAATAAAAGACGTTGCAAGTGTTGAGAAAACGGGCCTAAAATGATTATTAATTTCTGTCGTCTTTTTAGATCGTCTACAGGCTATACTACACGTGATCGCTGTGCGCTCTATTTAAACGAGTTTTAACAGTTGTTGATGTTGTGTACCATATTGAGAGATCGTCTGAAAGCTTTATACGACGTTTGTTTAGATTTTATTGTCGCATTGTTACGCCGAGAGTACTTCCAATAGCGAGCTAAGATTATGGCGAATCCACGTGATTCCGTATTATCCACGAAGTTATGATAATTTCCTTCGAAGAGAGAAAGACACTTTATTTTTGTGATCGTATTTAGTGGATTTGCGTGTACCTTGCGAGATTCTCAAAGGATTAGACGTAAGAGGATACGGAATTGAGAAATTCAGAATATCTGCATAATTAATTTCTAACTTTTAATATTTTTCTACGTTTGAATTTCAAAAATTAAAATTTTTTTTAAAAATAACACGAAATAAGTATACAGTAGTCACTGAAACTACGTTAAGTAACAGAAAATATTTCTCTTTCTAATAATTTCATGATTACACGAGAAATTTGTGGAAAGATTTAAAAACCTCTTCGTCGGCACTGTAAAATAACTGTTTCAACGTAGCTGTACAAATTCTACGTTCCACTGGGATTTTTATTGCAACCTAGAGAGAGCATATACGAAACATTTGTTCCTAAATAAAATATAATTTAGCAAAAGAGTACTTATAAAACACTGTGCGGCGCACGTAAAATCAGCCCCAAGCGTAAAATACAATTTTATTTTGTAATAACATACTGTACATTTCAGTTACATCTGCTACGGTGAATAAACAGTATTTCCAAATTAGAAAGACTTTAATTTTAACAGTTCACTCGTTATCAGTGTTGTTATCTCTCTACGAAATACAACGTCAAAATTGTATTCTACCTTTGGGACCAGTTTCACGTCTGCCACACAGTATACTAACTAAGAACGTAAAACTACGTCAAGGTAGTTGAAAAAACTAGAAACAAAAGAGAAAGAGAGGAATAAAATCTCGATACAGAAAATGAAAAAATTAGGAAAAATGAAGGAATCTGGATATTCCCGTTTAATCGTCGAATAATCAACAAAGATAATTGCCACACGCGTTTAATCAACGAAAACGACGAAATATTCCATTGGACAACACAGCACTCGGATATAAACTCGAGTAACGGAGTATCCAGATACACGGGTTCATTGAAATTCCACACGGTGCGTCCTCGTGCGTCTAATCCCGTTCATTAATCACTGCAAACGATTATGCGAGCATAGAGCAATTCACCAATTGAACGGCCGCTAATTACCGTGACGTTAATCAATATATACTTCTGATCGTTTCTCGGTATTAAGCTGTGCACGATGCGTGACAAGTATTCCCATGCACGAATCGACAGGTGACCACACGCATCTGCGACACGTCGTGATTCAAATTGAGAACGAATCGCTCTCGTCAACGTTACGCTACGCTCTGTGTATCGATATGTTCTCGTAAATCAGGATGTGGACTCGTGTGTGCTTCTACGTAACGCAATTTCCTATCATATATGTACAGGGTGGATAAAGTAACACGGTCACTTTAAGAAGAGTCGGGATTTAAGAGGGAAGTTTTTCAGAATGCTTTTTGCATATGATTGTATACGCTGGAAATTATGAATATGTAATTTTCTCTTGTAAATTGTTGCACATTGTTCAACTTTTTTTATTTTACGAAGACAATTGCAATGGCTCGTCCAATGAGAATTTTTAAACGCTTTAAATATCTTAAATTTTTATACAAATTACAATTAAAAACTTTTCGAATTAAAGAATTCCTAAGAATTAAATCACAATTTTTAATAATAGTGTTTATTTACCAAAAAAAAAAAACTGAAGGTGAAAGTTAAGAAAAAGAAGATTGATAATTATCTCGAGGGTCTCTTTAAACCATACCATGCAATAGAAAAAGAAATTCTCGATTCCTCCCCTAACGAGAGAATAATTTAAGGTGATCGCGTTACGTGGATCACCCTGTACGATAAACTGGTTGCAGGAAGAATAACGACACAACCGGATCGGTGTTTGCGTCCACGAGCGGACTCGGTTAATTACCTGATTTGAATTAGCGGATGAACCGGATCATTTTGGCCAACGAGGGAATTAAATGTCAAGAGGAACGATACGAGGAATTATTTCGGTATACCGTAGCTCTTTTTGGAAGGTGTCATTTTAAAGAGCGACGAGGTTTCGCTTACGAATGATTTTCGATATTTTTTATAGACGGTTTTGCGTTATTTTAGAGAGTGACGAGATTTCCCGTGAAATGGATTATCGATATTTTTTAAATTGTATCGTTTCCTGCACGTTTCTAGCAAGGCGATATTCTTCGTAACTTTTAGTATCTTTTTTACTCTATTTTGCACCATTTCTGTTTAAATTTCTGACGAGGATTTTGAGATTCTTCTTTTATTCTTAACCAAGATTTTAAGATTCTTTTTTCTCCAAATGTCGTCTATTACATGTGAAACCGAGATTTATTGGAGCATTCTTGCAACCTAATTCTAATGCAGCAATTCTATAATAAAGAATTGCAGAATAATTGGAAACCGTGCTTGATATCAGCTTAAATTGTACCTCTTCGCATTTCACCCTCTCGATCACTATAATTTCTCGAAGAAAAAAAATTAAAAAAAAAACTGAATTGTACCGAAAACTCTGTGTTTCTCTAAAATCAATGCGATATTTAAACACGTTTGCATGTGCACCGAAGAACTGGATCTATCTAAAAGCAGCACTGTTTTGTAAGCGACAATTAAACGCAATTACAATGGAGTCAATGAGCTTTATTCGTTGTAATTCGTATTGACCGACTCTCGCTAAAAAAAAGAAATTCTTCCTGCGCATTTCTCAATATTTTCATTCGAATCCAACATTTATTCTACGAAATCGTTCCTTCTATTTTTTTCGTTTTTTATTTTGTTTCATTTACAATCTACAAATGAAATACGAGAGAGTACGGATTTATTGGTATTTTTGCAGTCGAAATGGAAAATCATTGGCCGCGCGAGGTAAAAGTATCGCTCGAATTAAAAAGAAATATAAAAAAAAGAACACTTGAAACTGAAGCTCACTAGATTTTACGGCATTGTAAGAAACTTTTCGTTCCGTTGACAGTATTTACAA
This sequence comes from Habropoda laboriosa, assembly GCF_001263275.1. Taxonomy (NCBI): domain Eukaryota; kingdom Metazoa; phylum Arthropoda; class Insecta; order Hymenoptera; family Apidae; genus Habropoda; species Habropoda laboriosa. Next base: position 673,426 of record NW_017100194.1, on the reverse strand, counting down.
AATGCAGTGTTTAAGATCAATGTTTATAACAATGATAACAACGAGAGCTAATTAGTTCTCGAGATTACTTAATCTTGCAGTAATGGTAAAAATTAGACCAACGAAAACATTTACTAGAAACATTTTCGATGGCTCAAAGTAAGCTTATATTTTAGTCGCACTAATCGGTCCCACGTTTGTAAACGTAGAACGGTGAGAATCTATATAATTTGTAATTTATATTTTCGTCGTTCTTCGCACGATTTCATTCAAGCGAGTGTATTTCAATAAATGAAAAATTATAAACTAATTGTTCCATTTTATTATAAATATCCATCGTTTCCTTACCATCATGTTATTCCCCGTAAAAAAAAAACAAACAAAATTCCAACTTAACATTTTTCTCTACGATCATTCGTTTTCGAGATATTGCAATTAATAAGCTTCCAGCCCGAAAGTTTGCAATTTCATTTTGAATATTAGCAATTAAAAGAAAATACGTGTCCAGTATTTTTCGATTCTCTAGCTGTATGCAAAATTTGATCAAAATCGACGTGCATTAGTTTCTCCCCTATCGTTGCCTTCAAAGCGTAACACTGAAAAAAAAATTCCTACATATTGTTCACGTGTGCTTCTATCGTTGACAAAAAATTTGACCAAAAAATGATCTTCGTTACTTCAAAATAAATTCTCAAAGAAGCGGTACTTTTCGAAGCAATTTAACCGCCTAACTACCAGAGGTTAAGAATGTAACTAAAAAAGTGGAGGGAAGATGGCCTTGACCGAGCAATACGTTCGGTACCTACAATAGCTGACCAGTGTGTCTCCGTTCAGGAAATTCGTTTCACCGAACGAAGGGACGGGGATCGGTTCATAAAATTTCGGATGCACACGCGAACAGGTGAGTAACTACTTCCGCGTGAATGGATTTCCCTGGTCACGAGTGACTAGGATTTATTTGCCTTTAGAAAAAATTGACACAGCCTGTCTCCCTCCCCATACGGTGCACACTTTATCCGACGTTGAAACCGTGAAATATTCAAAGCGGCTGGCGCAAAGAGAACGAACCGGCGCGGCGCCGGAAAATATTCGAAAAAGGAGAATGAAACGGCACGAACGCCCGGGACGCGTTGATTGTGCACCGTAGTAGGGCCTTTGTCACGGAACGGATTCAATCGGAAATTCTGTACAGGGCTTCCAGTTTCCCTCTCGCCCTCTTCATCATCCCCTACCACCTCTCTGTTCACTCTCTGAACCTCCTACGTCTATTGTTCAGGCTTCAAAGTCTGAATCTTGGCTGTCTGTGTGTGTGCTTGAACTTTGAAAATGAAAGGTTTGACTTTGGAATTGCTTAGCTGAGTTAGGTTCTTCTGGGAGGGACAAAGGGTGAAGGATTTGGTCTAGGATTTTCTTTTCTTTTTTTTAAGGAGATTCTGTTTAAGTAGAGCGGTGAAAATTTGGGAGATGAATTTTTGATGATTAGTGGAGAA
>NW_017100194.1:654742-671886 GCF_001263275.1 Habropoda laboriosa | reverse complement strand
TTGCGATTTTGAAGTTTCCTTGTAACTTTGTAATCATGCAATTTTGGAGGTTTGGAAATTGAGGATTTGTGATCTTTAGGGCTTTGAAACTCGGAAGTTTGGAAATTTTTAAACTTTGAAATTTCAGAATCTTACAATCTTGAAACTCTGAAATTTTAGTCTCCCGATTTTGAAATTCTGAAAATTAAGAATTTGGAATCATTAGGCCTTTGAAACTTTGAAATTTTATAGTCGAAGTAAGATTTCGAGGCCTCTGCACCCCCCACAATTTTGGGGCTTTGAAATTTACTTCAGAGTATAATTTTCAAAATTTTAAATCCATCGCCTCTTAAAATTCCCCAACCTCCCTAATCCTTTCTTCAGCTAAATCAGCGCAGACAGTTTCCTCGAAAATACGAAAATTTCACGAAGGAAGGGAGCATTACGTGACCAACGGAAAGCTTAACACCTGTCACGATTTAGAAACCAATAGCGAGATGAACGTAGACAACGTGATTTCACGACGGCGCAAAACTAGAATCCGGTCTAAGCGGGGAAACTACGTTTGACAAACGTCTGAAGCAATGATGGGAAAGCCATTGGCCCAGTTGTACACCGCGATCAATTAATCTATACTTGGCAGACCACTTAGTTCACTGTCTCGTGCAATTGCATTGTTCTGTTTGCGCGAGCAGCAAACGAACGGAACTTCTCGAAAGAAACTTTTAACTAGCTTGTACGAAGGAGCAACATTCTTGATAGTTATCATCTCTATCGATGGAATCACCTTTATCGCGTTGTTTTTACGATCGATCCGATTCCACTGCCTCGTCCATTTAGAAAAGTCGAACGAAAGTGGTGTACGATATCGTGTGAAATTGTTACATTATTATATATTTTTCTTTCATTCGTCTAATTTCAAAATTATTTTTATCTTTGGGTAGGTTAAATTCTTTCATTTTTTATTGAAAAGTTTCTTTATCAGATATTCTTAATTCGTTTAACTTATGGTAAATAATTTCGTATAAAGAAGAGTATATTATTTTTTTAAGCGACAATTACGAACGAATCTACTTATAGATAAATTGTTGATTAAATAAAAGATACCTTAGAATTATGCCGAACGTAAAAAGAAAGATAAATATTCTTTTTCATATAGAAACGATCTCTATCTAGTAATACATTAATAACAATGTAAATTACCATCTGAAATGTACACAGCAGAACTAAATAAAATTCTTTCTCAACACACATTCTCCACCGAGTAATACCCATTTTTTATTTAATCATTCTTATCTAGCCAACAGTCATTAACTGAAATAATATCAATTTCCATGCACGATAACCGTACCAATTAACTAACTTTCATTGGAAACGAGCAACTTTCCGCTATTTATGCATCTGACCAGCGTTATTTAATTTTCCAATTGATTTTACGGGAACGATACTGGAATTTATAAACGCCTAATTATAACGTACAACACAAGACCATTTCCCACTTGCAACGACATTACCATCGATCGTTTTCTCCCACTATAATCGCATAATAATCACCGAGGGATTCCACGAAAAATTTACAAATTTCTTCGATTTAATCGTCGACTCGGACGTTTTCAGTCACGATGGACACCGGCGATCGATCGACAGGAGTTCACCGTCAATTTTCCCCGTTCGTAAGTTTCGTACAACTGCTAATCGAGTTTTATGCAGTTTTCATTCGAACAGCGTGGAAATAATAGGGTTATTTGTTCGATCGAGGGCAATTTCATCTTCAAAATTGAGCGCACTTTTTTCTCGCTCGATCGAACTTCAACCTCGTGCAGGAAAGTTCGCCGTTTCCTTCTTTTTCGAAGACGAGAACAAATTTTTAAACCATCCAACGAATGTTTGCAAAAAAATCCAAGCAGCAAAAATCGCGACAGCGAATCGTTAATAAAAATTCGTCAGATTTAATTACAACTTTTCCCTAATAACAAGAAAATCTTCCATTGAAACAACCTTTTTACGGTTAACAAACATACAACTTTATCGATGAAAGATTCAATTACCGGATAAAATCACGATGAAAGTTTAAGTGAACTTTGAATCCTCGTTACGTATTTAGAACAAAAGCTTGTATATTTCAATACAAATACTTGGAACAATAAATTTTTTATCGACAAAGAGAGAGAGAGAGAAACTTTTATTTCACAACACACACGTCGAGTTTATTCAACACACGTGTATATCGATCGACCATCGCGTTTTTAACAACATTTTTAACAAGTCTGGTTCGACTCGTGGAAACACAAGTTTCGTACCGTGTACAGACACATATTTCCCTGGTAGCGATAAATAAGCAGAAAATGCGCATTGTCGACGAAAACGCGGAGCCGTTCTTTGCATGAATGGAGTTCTACTATTTAAACGTTTCGCTGGGCGTTAAATAGAAGCTAATTCGTACGTCGTTAATAATAATAACGATAATTTAAATAATAGTAATAACTTCATGGATCTGTGCCAACTGAAATAAAATATTTAAATTTTGCAATAATTTTTTTATTCGACAACCTTCCCGGAGAAAATGGGGAAAAAATTTGGAAAGCAGGCTATTCGAGGGTGTTAATTTTGAAAATTTAATATCGCAGTGAAGGAAAATGCGAGATTAGTAGGACACGTGGAAGTTTCAAGTTCTGAAGGATGGTCTTACAGGATGGTCGATGGAGTCGCGACGCCTCGTCCAGGTGAAATTCCCGACTTCTGAGATTTGGAAAATCAACTTCAACGACAGAAGTATCGACTACGTTGAATTCAGGCCAGCGTTAGAAGTCGTTGTCAACTTTCACACTGGCTACATCGTCCCTGGAGCATCGACCGCGCAATAACTGTTCAAACTGTCGCTGTTACTCAAATATTTCCAGTTTCCATGTATCCAGTCTCGTGTTCGTTTAAATTGAGCTCGGTCGAGATGAAATTTCGAGCGATGGGAATTGTTGAGAGAAGCACCGTTCGCTATTGTTCGCGAAGAAGACTTTTCAACGCTGAAATATTCATGTTTCACGCGAAAAAGAACAAAGAAAACAAAAATATAAGATAAGTACAGATTTATAGTGTAACATGATGAATTCTGGAAATTTTTCGCGAATAGCGAATTTGAAAATCGAAGAAATTGTGAATTTTACCGAATTTTTAGTACCCGAATTAGCACTGATAAAAACTACAACGAAATTACGTTCTTAATTATATTAACTGACATTTAACCCTTTAGCTACGGTGTACGTTTACGCTCTCAGAAGTGAACCAGTCGTTTGCTAAAAACGTACACGTAATACGTCTTCTAAAATACGCAACTATTTGTATTTACATATGCTGCACCTTTAATTAATAAAAGCCACTTTGATGTGCACAGTGGAAACGTTTTTACCTCCAAGGGTACCATAGCGAAAGGGTTAATCAGCCTAAGTGTTATACAAGAAGGTGAATAAACGGTATTGCAAAATCCATAGGAAATATTCGAAATTAAAATCATCGTCAAAATCACGTTTTCACTCTACAATAAAAAAGACAAGATTTATAGTGTTTCCGTGTAAAAATAAAATTGCAACAGAGTGTACAAGCTACCTCAAAAATTGTATCAAAATAAATTCTGAAATTTTTTACGTCGAAATATTTAACTATCTGTATTTGACCCCAACATCGGAGTTCCAATATTCGAAGTCGATGACCAGATTGTGTAGCAGAATAGAACGTCGTAGACAGAAGGAGTATCGGCCGTGTAGGTTAGTTTAAATTCGCGAAAAACTAGGATGCCCAATGTATTTATTTGCTTCGTGTATCCGTAACACGGGAACCCTGTGAGCTATTGAAAAACCAAGCCCAGCATTGTATTCGGTATCAAAAAATGGGAAGATTTCGTTTGACACTTTTAGCTGTAGGAATTTATTGTTAACCCCGAAATTTTGAATTCTCGGTATTTGTCCCCAATACTTGCAACATGATCAAAAATTCTAACAAGACGAATTCACAATTTCCACCGATTTAAAGTGAATAAAATACAACTCGGAAAAATCGCAAAAAAGTCACACCATCTTTTTCACGATTTAAAGAAATCATCCCTGAAGAGGTCTAATTAATTTAACATTCACACTCGGCTGGTCTGTTAAGCAACGTGTCAGGAAAGGGCCTATGATGTGATGGGCGAGCATGCGCCAAATTATCATTCGGCTGAAGGAGAATGATTCATCGAGGAACGAAAACAACGGGTCAGGAACGAATAACGCGAACAGGTAGTCACGCGAACCTACCTACCTCTGGCCTCTCTAATCAATGATTCCTCTTCGCGTGAAAGAGAGACTGCGAATCACCTGTGGATACAGCGTGTAGCAAAATCAAGCTGATTCTCTCTCCTGTGGCCCAGCCAAGCAAATACGTTACCAAGATACCATCGGGCACACGTAATCCGCGCTTCCGTCCAACCAACGACGCTTATAAGTCATGCAACGCGCCGCTTCGGTGGCGTTACGCTGAAAAACCCAACTCTCATTCTGCTAAATTGATTCTGGATGGTTAATCGAGGGGGGAGCTGTTCTGATGGATTGTTTAGAAAGCACAGAGTGCTCTGAACAAAGGTGCGAGCGAATCTGAGAAGTATCAGAGGTGAGATTTTTGTGAAACATACCTAGTTTTTTGGTTCAAGGTGTTATTTTTGTTATCGACAAGTATTTGGTGGGATAGAGTGAAAGTGGATGGAAAATATTAGGGTTCGTTGTTCTTGGGTGAGACGAGGATTAAGTTTCGGGTTTTTGGGAGATTAGTTACAGATACTTGTGAAGAACGGTAGGTAGAAAGGTGGGTTGTACGTTCCTCTTGAGGAAAACTGATCGAGATACGAAATGACGATGGAAGAATGCTATTAATTAGTTCTGAATTACTTAACCCTGGATTAAGTCAGAAATTTGTCCGTTTCGTTATTTTTGCAATTGTAAAAGTAACAGATGAAATTGGAGAGGCTGAATTATCTCGCCTTGTTAATTTCAATTTTTCTCACTCTCAGATCTACCAATGAAATTTTATTAAAATATAATATAAAAATGTTGAAAAGTAATCACTATTTCAGAGCAGATTTTTATTAGTCCAATTAAATCACGAAGATAAATTATCCAACTTTGACGAATCTTCAAACAAAAATCTTCCTCCTTCGTCTATCTACGAAATTTCATGAAAATCAGCGTTTCTCCACTTGCTACAATCTCTCTCTCTCTCTCTCTCTCTCTTAATTAAAGACAGATTTTCATCCATTGTTCAGCGTGTTATTTACCTTCAAGCAAATTCTGGAGGGTCGAGAGATCGATATTCCGATAATTTCGAGACGATTCGCTGTAGAAACGTAGAATTGCAATCGTCGAATAATCACCCGTTGGACTGACAATCGTAAAATCAATTTCTTCCTTGGCGATCCTCGTTAAGAAAATGTCTCCACGCCCTCGAGTAGCCTCTCCCGAGGATCTCGCGTTTTCTGGGAGCGTCGCGGCGCCAGTTTCAAGGTCGTGATCCCGAAACGTTTGTCGTCGCCATGACAACACCCCTTGTACACGCGTTTCTGTTTCGAATAATGTAATTCGTGTTGCTCGAAGAATGCAGCCGAGGCACCCTTCGCCGCCCCATAAAACTCTAACCCCCCGGTTCGAGGTCCTGGAGCCACTAACAAGAGAATCCTCCAACGAGTTTCTTCGATTAACACGTTTCGTACCGTCGATGGTAGACGATAGTTTTCGGGAATGGAACTATCATACTCTTCGACTCGATGTTTATGCAAAATACGAGGTTAGTGGTTCTCTTTAGAATAGTCGAATCGTTGCCAACGACTTTTACAATTCCGATGGAAACACCCTTTGTAGGTACTTTTAAATTATTATTCGTTTAGTTAATTTACATTTTTTGGTGAATATTGTGGATGTATGATATTGGTAGGATATTGAAATGAATTTATCAGAAGTTCAGGAATATTTTTAAAAATTTTGTAATAAGAATATAAAAGGTGACTAAATATTCTAGATAGAATGGAGATATGAATTTAAATTATAGCAGAGTGCTCCAGGTACATTTTTCAAATTTTTCGAAATAACAAGGATAGGATAATGGACCTCAGCTATGCGAAGAAAAATTCAGGCAACCTTAGAGTACTGATAAATCACGTTAAGTGAAAAAATGCTCGTTGATACTTTACGGTGAAAAAACATAAAAGTTACATATTAGTAATACACACTGAGTCATCATATAAGAAATAAAAAATTATTATACTAAATTAACTCCTTCATTTTATCGACTTAACTTTAAATTCAGTTTCTGAAAAAAACCACACACGTCGACTTAGCGTGTTTAAGAAAAGAAAAATTGTTTCTCAACAATAATACGAATGAGAACGACGAAAATAAGTGGTCGATTGAAAGATGGAATTGCCCTGTACTCGACACTAGTTCCGTCAACTCAACACGACCTGGAATAAGTTATTCCAAGGCGACCCGCACGGTCGAGCAACGGAGAAAAATGACGAGCACTCCAGAAGAGAAATCTAGTTTAAATCCGTGGCGAAGTAGCCCTATATTTTTTACCGCGTTACGGTCGACCAGGTGGCGAAAAGTCAGCCGAGCGTTTTTGTTCCGTACGCGGGATACGTGACTTGATTTACAACTGTCTCTCTTCTACCTTAAAGTTACGAACGCCGCATATCTCGCGTGTCACGGGATTTTACCTAGACAATGGTACACAACACGGTGAACATCCACGGAGAACAAGTCGACGTTAATGTGAACATCTTAAATGAAATAGTAACCTCGGTGCTTTAAAAGCGGGAAAAAGATGTAAAATGTTTTGCTCATTTAAACTTGAAATTTCTATTTTACGATAAAGTAGTTTAAAGTACCTGGGCTTTTTGTGACCAGAACATAGGTATTGGTGCAAATGAGAAAATTAAACAATAGCATATTATAATTAATTCATCTTTTGTTTATATTGAAGAATCCCTGGACTTTTCTCTCTTCTCCCTGTCTCTCCCTAGACTCTTTCTCCCTTAGCTTTCTCTCCATCTCTTCCTGAGCTTCCCTATCTCTAGCTCTCCCTTCGACTTTGTCTCTCCTCTGTCTATCTCTCCCTTGACTTTGTCTCTCCTCTGTCTATCTCTCCCTGGACTTTGTCTCTCCTCTGTCTATCTCTCCCTTGACTTTGTCTCTCCTCTGTCTATCTCTCCCTGGACTTTGTCTCTCCTCTGTATATCTCTCCCTGGACTTTGTCTCTGCTATCTCTCCCTTCGAACCTGTCTCTTCCCTGTCTATCTCTCCCTAGACTCTGTCTCTCCTATCTCTCCCTTGAACTCTGTCTCTCCTCTATTTTTCATCTTCCTCTCTGGACCCTCTTGATCCTCTACTCTCCTCTCCCTGTCTCTCCCTAAACTCCGCCTCTCCTTTCTCTCCACTTTAACTCTGCATACGTACCTATATAAAAATCAGTGTATTCAGTCATCGAAAGTTGCACTCAAACAGCGCAACACAGCTCCTTATCGACACACACGAGCACAGACCTGAACTCTTTAAACTTCGTTACGAGGTCATAAATCGACGGGTTATCCGATAAAGAAGTTAGTTTGGAAAAATTCGGGGCGCGGGGGTCGTTTCGATCGGCCGAATCTTCGGATTATCGTTGGAAACCGATCAATTCGCGCCCATTAACAATCGCAATTCCCTTGTGCCATAAAATCCAATAAACCGATATAAATGCATTCGCTTTAAACTCGATTCGACGTCAATCCCCGGCACAATCAAATCCGATGTAACGTAAATCACCAAACTAACCACCGTTCATCTTCAATTTATCTTTCAACCGATTAAACGCTACGTCCAACGTCACGAATATTTTCCCAAGTCTGTAGAATTACTTTCGTTCCATTTTCGACCAAAGTAAGAATACTTGAAAAGCCAAGTTTCTCTGCTAATTTTACAAATTTTGGCGAAAAATATGAAGGTATCGCAACGATACAAATATTTTTTACAAAACGTGTCCTCTGATCTAAGATATTATGGCGCCAAATTTAAATTTTGTATCGTTTAAATGGAGAAAGATAAACAATTGATTTTTGTCTCTAGTCACCAGCAAAACACAAAATAACTTACACCGTATCAAAGCTGCTTAGATCTCAGCTATTCAACAGGATTTCACCACAAGTACCCTAATACCGAGTCAAAGCTGATTAGATCTCTTCTTCGTCTGAAAACAGCTATTAACTCGCATAAAAACAAATTGCCCAAAGTCACAATAATTCAATCAACAATTTCAAACCTTCTACTGTAAAAATTCACAAGAACATTCTAAAAAAAAAAACAATCATACTTTCAAGTGTATCATGCGTATTAAAACAAGAAAGTGAATAAAATCTATATTATCGAAAGAACGGTCGAAGCGTGAATCTCCCACGCGAGAACGTTTTTCCGCAACGAAAACGTGTCGTTCAGATAAATCAGCGGACGCTCGAGCTTTAGATCACGCTACTTTACGGCGTTTCGAGTTCCCCGGCCCGGCTGGAGAAACAGCCGGCATGAATCTCGAAGATTATGACGCACGGAAGTTCCGGCGACGAAAGGGCTTTTAGTTATGCACTCCTTGGTTTCGTCCGATATTTTACGCTTCCTGTGTGCCCCGGTCGCATTTGTTGCGAAACGCAACAACACAAGGGGCCGTCCCGCGGGAATCTTCAAATATTCACCAGCCTTCCACGCTGTGAAACAACGACCATACGTCCTGCTGGTCCTCGCTTCGTTTGTTCGAGGATGTTGTCGAGAGCCGCTTTATTTTCGCCGGATTTTATTGCATGGTAATTTCGCCATAGGAATAATATCTTCTTTGTGCAATAATTTTATATTAAATATTAGATAAAATATTGTATTATTATTCGTATAATTATATATACTCTGTTGCGTCGTGGACATTGATCAACTGTTATGACCAGGAGTCTGGCGCAGGTTGTTGATAGTTCTCGCTGGTTCGAGGTGGAATGAAACTTGGTTGTTGGGTTAGATGCTTTTTTTATTAGATGTTTTTCTTTCGGTTCGTTGAGATAGATGTTGATGAATGATTTGCTTTCGGATCGTTGATAGATGTTTAGTTGAGATTCGGTTATTCCTTTCTTTTTTTTTTTGACGAAGTGTCTCGTGCACTCGTTGTACTGTTACCAGCATCGACACTCTAAAATTACAAATGTCACTTCATCGCGTTAAAAATGAACCAGAAACAATAAAGAAGCAATAAATCTTTCGACAAAATTATTTCGTAATAAAGTTTCACTTTTTACACAAAAATTCCGTGTGTCATTGTATAATTAAGCTTAATCAAGTAAGATCTGAAACTAACAGAGCAATTTATTATTCATTCCTTTCTCTCTATCTTTAATATTTCAAAGTCGCTCGAATAAAGTTTGAAAATTTCATCGATGTTAAATATTCTTTCAAAGCTGTACATAATAAATTCTCCCGACTCTTCGATCACAGCGTTCTTCCCCTCTCTCTCTCTCTCTCTTTCTCGCGATGCTAATCTAACATTCCCCGATTCGATGTTATCGCGTTGAATCGCGATTTAAACGCGCGTTAAACAGCGCCGCCGTCATAAATCGCCTCGGATCCAACCGTCTTTCGAATATTTAACGTCTCGTTATCGTCCAAGTGTTCGCGGTTACGTTTATCTCACCGCGGGAATAACACTTTGACGGGCGAGTTCGTCATAACGCCGCCACCTATCGCGATATATCCTGGAATATTTATCAACGAAGGTTTATTTACCGCCTGGTCGCAGCCTCTGCATAATTCATTAGGCTCGCAATTATTTCTGTTCACCCGGCCACCATTTTCCCAACCGGCGTCATAAGCTCGTTAAAACGGCCACATCGAATCTAATCGGATTTTCCCGTCGAAAATATTCCATCCCGGAGTTTCATTAGCCTGGAAAAACTCGTTGTGTATACACTCGTACATTATGAATTATAAATCTTGATTATTGGTAACTTCGTGACATTTCACGGAGTGAATTCGATATTCTGGTTGCTGTAGATTGTAGCATCAGGTGTGATTTTTTTTTAAACAGAGAGACGTTCGTTGAGGAATAATTACACACGTATGTTCAGCATGAGAGTGAATGAAATTCGGAGTATACCTGATTTTTACTGTTTCAGATAATTTAATTGTGACAGCAGTGATGGCGAGAAAGGGGTAACACTCGTATGGAAGTAAATTTTTTAAAGAAACAGAAATAAGTGAGAAACTAAAGAAAAAACGAAATTAAATAAAGTAAAAATTTGAAAATTTTGGAAAATTGAAAGATTTCACTTCTTAATCTTTCGACAAGAAAACCAGAGATCACACAGGTTCTACATATAGAAGATGAAATTCAATTCAACTCGCAAAAATATCAAGAAGAATCCCAAGAAGAAAAAATTGCAAAAATTACATTCCAAGCCTCGTTATGAAAGTTTCGCTGGAGCTCAAATTATCGCGGTTCGATAAAAAAAAAAGGAAGAAAAATCCGGAAAAGACTATCGCGGGAGGCCCTTGACTAAATGGAGTCGAAGCTAACTGCGCTAATAGAAGGTTTCCAAGGGTGGTTCGTTTTATATTCAGAGGTACGATTCGAGAGGCTTTTTAATAGTGCATAAGCCAGGAAGATCGATAAAACAGTTGGCAGGGAACGAAAGATAGGCTAACGGGCACTAATGCGACTGACTGTGCAGAAAGCATCGAACGAACGAACGAGCGAACATTACTCCGCCCCTGCTAAGACCAAAGAAAAACACTGGAAGGCTTTGCAATTACGCCGTGACTTTTATCATGGCTCCGGTAATGAAAATTGCAAAAAAGCACGGAATGAACAATGGGACCTGAACTTGTCGCACGGAGAGGAATGTCCGCACCTGTTTGAATCTGTAATGAGTGGAGCTAGGTAAAAAGGAGGGCGGGACCTGATGGAATCGAAAGTTGTGTGTGGTGCCTTGTATTTAAAGGGGAAAACAGAAAAATCGGTTGATTACTGTCTCCCGATGTACACATTCTGCGATGAAATTTCAGGATTTATTGGAATGACAGGAAAGTTTTCAGAATTGTGGAAAAGTAATTGACACTTTCTATGTCACTTAGTATTCGTTACAAACGTGACGATCGATAAGAAATTCTGTAAAAGAATAATTCACGAAAGGGTTAATCGACAATTTTTCCTTTGCAAATCTTGAAAAGGCTTACCAAGTGAGTGAAATGGGTTCGAAATGGAATTGATACAAGAACGTGAGTACCAGAAATTTGACGATCCATGGATCCGACACACTGGAAAGCGTCTGCACAGTCTCGAGGTGCACAAAATTTGTTTCATTCACAAAATAGAATTTCTCAATTAATTACTCTTGAAATTTTATCGTCACACCTTGCTGTTGCAGTGAACGTGTCAGCGAACACTTGCTAGTTTTGGACAAAGTGATCGGTGAAGTAGACCTTTGATAATTTCATTTCTATGTAAATTTATTATAAAGTTACTAAACTGGAAGTAACAGTGTATAGTTGTACATGTATATTACAGAAGAAACTTTAATTAACCTGTCTTTGTAAGATCCTGGCAGAAGGTGAGTTTAATCTACAGTATATTCGAAAGTAACAGGTCTCTGGTGATTTATGGATGAGAATGTAAATATTGCAAAAACACGATACGCGTTACATTTGCAATTTCTCTTCTTCTTTCTTTTTTCTATTATACCGTCAAGGTTAGCTTTATTACGGCTACATCCGCGATATTACTTCTCTCTTTACTTCACTTCACGGAAGCAAAATTTCTGAATTGTAAACATTACGAGAAATGTGTTTTAATAGTCGACACTCCACTTATTTTTCGTCAAGGTTTCTACTCCAACTCGCTCGTTACTCCCACAGTCACGTACAAAACGTTCGCGAGATTGTCTCCTTCGGAGAACTGCGATACCTGCGAACTTTCAACATTGTAGCCCCGACTTCAATTGACTTTAAGACGCCCAGCCGCGATTCTTGGCTCAACTTCCTTCATGGTTCGAGCTCGTAAACCCATCAAAATTTAACGAAAATACCTCTGCACAAACATAATACAACCTTCTTCTTCTTCGAAGAATAATAATCAGAACGACGCGCTGAATTTTTATTTCATCGTCGCAACTTTGTGGAGCACTTTTGTGCAGCTCCTCTTCACTCGTTTAACTCGTTAAATTCTCCTTAAATTCATTTTTTATGTATCGTTATAAAAGTATCGTGAAAAACCTCGTTGAACAAATAGCTATATTGGCTTCATTTTTATGACACAGTGATCAAATTTCCAAGCAATCTGAGAGACCGCAAATCTGTGATAGTCTTATAGACAGACGTCTGCAGATTTTATTTATAAAAAAATTTACCAATTATTCGACTATTTTCTCAAAATAACATCTTGAGAACGTTTTCTTTTAACTTTGTTAAGACAAACACAACTCGTGTAATTTTTATGATTTTTTCTTCAAAAAAATAATTCGCGTATTGCAAATGTTGGTAAATACGCGTGCCAAAATCCATATGAAAGAATCTTACGGTTTCGTTGAAAAAAAATTCCGAACAAATTGCACTCTAGACCGGAATATCCACTTAACGAACGAAGGTAAATAGCGAACTACGGAATTCAGCAACTTGTTGACACTAGGAACTCGCCAACTCGACCAAGTGCTCGATAATTAATAAGCCTCTCGACATTTACCAGCTTACACGAGTTTTCCGATCGACCGATTTCCCGTAACCTCAACATTCGACGTATTCTTCTCTTCCCTCTTTCGATACAACAAGCTCGCCTCGTAGGAGAATATCCACGCGGAGAGAGACACCGTTCCTCGGGGAAAGAAATAAACGTCTCGACGAAACGGAAGTCTGATTGGACTTGACGAAGTCGCGGCATTAGTCGCGGCATTAATCGCGGCGAAACTTTCCGTTTAACATGAAAATGTAGGTCCGGTGGCTGGCGTTTAGGAGAGGAAAGAGCCGTGCGTTGATACTAATTATCCGTGTGATTAAAATGGAAAGTTAACGAAGAAATGGTAGCAAACGTTCCGCCGGCGGGCTCTTATTCGAGCTTTATGAAGCAAGTCCTTAACTTCAAAACCAGCCAACTTTTATTTTATTGCGATGAAACTTCGAGACATGGTGGTCGGCTCGAGTGTATTGTCGTGTTACGCTTCGCCACGGAGCCTTCCTCTCGCTTCGTATAATTGTTTACCCAGAGACTCGTGAAATTAGTGTTTTTCATTTTGTCGCTTTTCACTTGGTAGAATCTTCGTCGAGTTCGTTTAATTGCTCTAATTTAGAGTTCAAGAAGGTGATTTGATACGACGTGTTTACGTATCTTGTAAAAAATCGAGGATGAAGATGCGAACGGGAAGAATTAATTACAGATTACTTCGGTTACTAAATTTGTCGACGATTCGATTTTTGGTTTATTCACAGATAATTTCCTCTCTTTCGTAAATTCATATTTTTATGAACTATCAATTTGTAAATAATCCTATCGTAAGAATATCTCAAGAAACGATCAAGAATTAATTTGCAGTAGTTTCTATCTTTCCCTTGATTCACAGAAGAAAACTCGTATAGAATTTAAAAATATGCAAAATTCAAATTTTGGATTATTTCTTTAACGAATGTTTCGAAACAGAGGGGAAAGAGAAAAAGAGGAATGGAATTCATTAGGTGACGTGGTTATTCTTCCACATTGAATAAAAGTGAACAGCGAGGCGCGAGACAACGTTCACGTAATGTAGTTATGAATCGTAACGCGGACCCTTACGGCAACCCTTAAAGGGAAACGCGCCTCCGCGAAACTATGAAAAGTTCATGAAACTCATAATGGATGCTGCGAAACGCCAAATAACGAGCCAATATCGTAACAACACACGTGAACCTCTTAACGGAGGAAAGTTTTGCATCACGTCGCGGATTTAACTTTCCTAGACCAAGTTCCCGCGTAACGTTTCACTTCCGGCTAAAGTACACCACTCTTGATTCAATTAAAAGGCGCGAAACGAATTTCGTTCGGGCTCAATTTTTGAAATATTCAATTTTGAGACCAAAATAAATTGCAACTATTCCATCTTCGAAATACAGTAAATTCTCTACAAGAGTCAGTAAGTTTGGATTCTACAAGTGACAGTATAGATGGTCCTACGCCTAGGTCTGCGTCATTGCTGCGCCCATGTTATCTTGTTCGCACTCAGTCAAGCGTGTAACGCTACACCAGTCGGAAAAACATAATTTCTTTAATTTTCCTTTTTTTCATTTGGAATTTTTTTTAACATGTTGGTGAGATTTTTCTGATGAAAACGATATCAAACACGATATAATTTGAACAACATTTACTTATTAACACGTTCACTGTCACGCCAGATTTACAGATTGCTGTCAGGCGGCCAAAATTCTCGTATATATTCCGAAAACCGATTTTTAATTGCGAAACACTACTGAGACGGTTTAATTTGGGGCAGCCAGCTCATATTTGAGCTGTCAATACACAACACAACTAACTACTAAACCAAATCACCAGGAAAAAAACCCATTTTTGTAACTCACTGTTCGCTGATTAAACAGCTGAGCTCTGCAACGTGGATTTGACTGCATTTTCTCCTTCCTTCCTTCCTTCCTCCAAGTTCCGATTGATTTTGCAAGATTCACAAAGTGTGAGTCACTGTGGAATGGGCGACGCGAAAAGTACTTCGAAACGCGATTTATTTCAGTTTTATTCAGAAAGGGAGAAACCGCGAATTTATATTATTTTCAATATTATTATTGAACTAAACTTTCGTAGAACGCGAGTGAAACATTGAAAGAATCAAAAGAAAAAACGCGAATTCATATCTTTCTCGATTCTAGAGTATAAGAAAATTTGAATAAAATACGCGACGAGAATTGGGGAGAAGCATAAGTTAAACGCGTAAAAATATTCAATAATAAACGAACTAGGGATGAAGCTATTATTTCAATACGCGATGCACTGACTCTAGTATTTACTAAAATTCAAAAATTCTCGTATAAATTCCGAAAATAGATTATTAATTACGGTAAACTACTGAGACGGTTTAATTTAGGGTGGGCATAGTGCACGAGTGTAGCGCACTCGTTCCAAATCAGCTCACAATATACAATAATAAATCAACTAACGGTAAATTATTAGTAAACAAAATAGCAAGTCATAAAATAAATTCAATATCAGAGAAAATATATGAAAAATACTGAACGAAAAATTTCAATTTAATTTCAATTGCTGGGAGAATAGCTACATACTATGCAGTAACGAAAAAGCAACCTCTTAAAGTCATTTCAATATCCTGTTCGACAAGTCTGAAGAAGAACGATGACTAAAATTCAAATGTTTATTTCCCTAAACCTTCAAAATAATTTCGAAATATTTTATTCGAAGCGGAGTATTCCAAGTCAGTATCGATAATTGAAGAAATTATTTGATTGTATTTAAAAGAACCGAAAGGAGAATATTTAAAGTCTGATATTAAATGTCTAGCAAGTACCAGTAATTGGTAAAATGATTTATATTTGTTTTAAAAGGAAAATTTCTAATAGGTATTAGTTAAAATGAATTATTATTCAGTCTATTGTATTGAAATTCTAATTGATTCTAATGTATACAAGTGTTACAAGAAGGCTGAGTGTGTACAGGGTGGACACTGACTCTAGTATTTACTAAAATTCAAAAATTCTCGTATAAATTCCGAAAATAGATTATTAATTACGGTAAACTACTGAGACGGTTTAATTAAGGGTGGGCATGGTGCTGCTTTAGTTTGAAATGATTTATAAACACATAATTAACAGAGGAAAAACCGTGAAACGGCAAAACGTCTACATTCTAATTGTTATAACATGTAAACAGAACTTTAAATTTAGTGTAAACAGAAAAAATATATAATACAATTTATTTCACGGTATTGCAACAAATAAACGTTGAATCAATATTTAATTCGTATAAAAACAATTATTTAACGTAATAATTTTACCTT
This sequence comes from Habropoda laboriosa, assembly GCF_001263275.1. Taxonomy (NCBI): domain Eukaryota; kingdom Metazoa; phylum Arthropoda; class Insecta; order Hymenoptera; family Apidae; genus Habropoda; species Habropoda laboriosa. The sequence continues at coordinate 655,853 of NW_017100194.1, read as the reverse complement.
CACTATGGCTATTTTTAATCTACGACCACAGGTCAACCTGATTTCTAATCCTTACGAACTTTAAATTCAGTCTAAACTGAGAAAATATATAATACAATTTATTTCACGGTATTGCAACAAACAAACGTTGAATAGATTCTTAATTCGTATAGAAACATTTATTTAAAATAATAATTTCACCTTCACTATGGCTATTTTAAATTTACGACCAAGGGTCAACCTGATTTTTAATCCTCCGAACTTGATTTCACAACGAGAAAGTAATAAGATCGTTGAAACGTACTTATTTGTCAAAGAAACTTGCAAAAATGTATAAATAATAATATGTAATGTTTTAACAAATTTTTGGAAGTATAAATTAATAATAAAATTGTGAAAATTAATAAATTATACGTTATTATAACATTAATAGAATTATGACTAAACCGAAGTTCGAAGTCGAGTATTTAAAGTCTGATATTACGTGCCTAGCGAGTGCCGGTAATTGTTAAAATTTGTTTAATAATTAGTAATAGAAATTCTAATTGATTCTAATGTATACAAGTGTTACAAGAAGGCTGAGTGTGTACAGGGTGGACATAGACTAGCTAGTAGCCCCCGACCACTCTATTCACATCTCAGAACCTTCAGGTCAAAATACGCCGCGAAGTGTCTAGGGCCCAGTATAAAGGGTAAATGATTTCGCGGGACATCGGCGGGTCCTTATATACCTGCGGTACCCTCTCCCCAAAGTCATTAGCAAAATCGTCGGTTAGGTCAGGCGGGAAATTTTCGCGGGAGATTTTCGCGGGAGATTTCCGATATCGTAACACGGTATAATTTATCAATTTTCACAATTTTATTAAAAATTTATACTTCCGACAATTTGTTATAACATTGCATATAACAATTTATACGTTTTTACAATATTCTTCAATGGAAACATAGGTTTTAGCGTTCTCGTTACTTACTCGTGGTTAAATTAATTTCGTAGGGATTAAAAATCAGGTTGACCTGTGGTCGTAGATTAAAAATAACCATAGTACAGCTAAATTTATCGTGTTAAATAATTCTTCTTACACGAATGAAAAATGTATTCAACGTTTGCTTGTTACAATACCATGAAATAAAT
>NW_017100194.1:651629-653789 GCF_001263275.1 Habropoda laboriosa | reverse complement strand
CACGAGTAAGTAACGAGAACGCTAAAACCTATGTTTCCATTGAAGAATATTGTAAAAACGTATCAATTGTTACTGAAATCAAGTTCGGAGGATTAAAAATCAGGTTGACCCTTGGTCGTAAATTTAAAATAGCCATAGTGAAGGTGAAATTATTATTTTAAATAAATGTTTCTATACGAATTAAGAATCTATTCAACGTTTGTTTGTTGCAATACCGTGAAATAAATTGTATTATATATTTTCTCAGTTTAGACTGAATTTAAAGTTCGTAAGGATTAGAAATCAGGTTGACCTGTGGTCGTAGATTAAAAATAGCCATAGTGAAGGTAAAATTATTACGTTAAATAATTGTTTTTATACGAATTAAATATTGATTCAACGTTTATTTGTTGCAATACCGTGAAATAAATTGTATTATATATTTTTTCTGTTTACACTAAATTTAAAGTTCTGTTTACATGTTATAACAATTAGAATGTAGACGTTTTGCCGTTTCACGGTTTTTCCTCTGTTAATTATGTGTTTATAAATCATTTCAAACTAAAGCAGCACCATGCCCACCCTTAATTAAACCGTCTCAGTAGTTTACCGTAATTAATAATCTATTTTCGGAATTTATACGAGAATTTTTGAATTTTAGTAAATACTAGAGTCAGTGTCCACCCTGTACACACTCAGCCTTCTTGTAACACTTGTATACATTAGAATCAATTAGAATTTCAATACAATAGACTGAATAACAATTCATTTTAACTAATACCTATTAGAAATTTTCCTTTTAAAACAAATATAAATCATTTTACCAATTACTGGTACTTGCTAGACATTTAATATCAGACTTTAAATATTCTCCTTTCGGTTCTTTTAAATACAATCAAATAATTTCTTCAATTATCGATACTGACTTGGAATACTCCGCTTCGAATAAAATATTTCGAAATTATTTTGAAGGTTTAGGGAAATAAACATTTGAATTTTAGTCATCGTTGTTCTTCAGACTTGTCGAATAGGATATTGAAATTACTTTGAGAGGTTGCTTTTTCGTAATAGCAATTGAAATTAATTTGAAATTTTTCTTTCAGTATCCTTGTGGAACTTGTAACGAATGCTGCTCCTAATTCTTAACACTTGCTGTAAAATTATTAGTTTTTGCATTTTAACAAAGTGAATTAATATTCCTAATTCTTATAAAATTATTAATAAACGTGAAATATTCTTGTAACGGTAATCTTATGAGAAATACTCGTATAATTAATTCTGAAATTTTTGCTTACATGTTATAACAATTGTAACGTTTACGTTTTGCTGTTTCGCAGTGTTTTCTCTGTGAATTCTATGTTTCGAATTTATTTCAAGCTAAAGTAACGTCTGTGTACTGCAGTTCAACCTAATTTACTTAAATTCGAATTACGATACAGTATATTTACAATTCTACCTGAATTTTCGAAATTATAAACATCACCAGTAAACTTCCATTGCATGTAAACAATATTCTCCACTAATCGGTAATTATAAAGTAATTATAAAGCAATTATAAAGTAATTACCGAAAAATATACACTTACATTCTCATGTTGGATCATTTACCTCTCTTCTTCTCGTCTGTTCACACATTCTCTCTAACTCTCCCAATTTCGTTATCCAATCGTTCCTATTTACTCTCATTTTCAAATTTCACACGTTATTCGCTATTATCCTCCCTTAACAAACCAACAAATCCCAGCCCAATTAAAACAAAAATAATACACTAGCAGCTTTTAAAACAAATATAAATCATTTTACCAATTACTGGTACTTGCAAGACATTTAATATCAGTCTTTAAATATTCTCCTTTCGGTTCTTTTAAATACAATCAAATAATTTCTTCAATTATCGATACTGACTTGGAATACTCCGCTTCGAATAAAATATTTCGAAATTATTTTGAAGGTTTAGGGAAATAAACATTTGAATTTTAGTCATTGTTCTTCTTCAGACTTGTCGAACAGGATATTGAAATGACTTTGAGAGGTTGCTTTTTCGTTACTGCATAGTATGTAGCTATTCTCCCAGCAATTGAAATTAATTTGAAATGTTTCATATATTCTCTCTGATATTGAATTTATTTTATGACTTGCTATTTTGTTTACTAATAATTTACCGTTAGTTGATTTATTATTG
>NW_017100194.1:650329-651096 GCF_001263275.1 Habropoda laboriosa | reverse complement strand
TAATTCTAATTGTTTAGCAGCTTTTCTGCTGCTATCGACCCTACATTTTACTGACACTTGTCGAATCGACCCTATATTTTACTGACACTTGTGGAATCGACCCTACATTTTTTTTTTTTTACGTGGAGGTAGGCCGACCCTACATTTTTCTGATATTTAAATCGCTTGGTTGCCTTGACTCACGTTTCATGCTTATCTTTTATTCGCTGTCCTTGTCTACGTTCGGCAAACTACAAAGGAGGGCGCGAGGCTTGAAAACGTAGTCCCTGACTCTACGAGTGTCAGGTTCAGCTTCCTTGCGGTCTGACATTTGTGGAGAATATACTATATGTCATTTGAACGACTGACTGTGACGAGGTTAAGTATAAATTAGTAGAAAATCCTGCGTAATTGTAATTAACAACAGAAAATTTGAAACTTCAATTTCGAAATGTGGAATTCTTAATTTTAAATCAGAAATTTGAAATTTAACTTTTTTCAGTGTTCACCGGAAACCTTCAATTACAATTCGAACGTAGAATTCACCATATCGACCCACAGAAATGAAACACGATTTATCGCAGGTATTATGCTGCTCCTAATTCAAAAAATCCTTGTTTATTCCGTTGGAACTAGATTCATGCCTTAAGTCCGAGAATATTTTATTGCACTTTCGCATGATCCTGCAAACGACCAATGTTTCCCTTTACACTCTCGCATTAGTTACTTCGTTTTACAGGTCACCGTGTAATTTGTCTCTGATTATTTATGAATCACCGCTCTCCCTC
>NW_017100194.1:607970-650313 GCF_001263275.1 Habropoda laboriosa | reverse complement strand
TTTTATATTCTATCCTGTATATCGAAGTTGCTCGGAAGAAACATCGGGGGCAGTTTTATGCTGGGCTTCGTTAATGCAACCCGAGAGGATCTTACCCTAAAAGCTACGAGTAATCTTTATCGCCTTATCCGTGCCAGTATCTTATCTGCTCGCCTTCCAACGAAGATTATACGGTACTTTTATACGTCGAACAGAACGTGGGGAGGGGAGAGAGAGAGAGAAAAAATTCGTTCGTTTTAAGGACAAATCGAGGACCTCCCGTCCTTTTAACCCGTTCACGTTTGTCCCATCAATTCGAGACTCGTTCGACAAACGACTGTTTGACGGCTAGCAAATCGGTGAAATTCATGCCAGCGCTCGGTGTATTCGGTCTCCTCGAGTAACGTACGAGCTTCTCGTGGGATTAAATGAATTTCGTGCATGTCGTGTAATCTTCGGTGCGATAACAGGGAAACGTGCAGGCATATAGATAATGCTCGCGTTCTCACTGGTTGCGATAGAGTGATTGCTCTATTTTTGTAGCGTATAACGTTCACGGGGAAGAAAATTTGAACCTTGTCTTGAGACATCGAGTATTAAATTGAATATCGATTTCACGGCGCGAGGAGTGTTGGTATATACGACAGAAATGGGGCGTAACTTTCTCGAAAGCTTGCAGAAATTCTTCAGTGCCTATACAAAATTCATTGGATTCGTTGACTTTTTAATTGGAAAATTCATAAGTCTGAAATTAACAAATTGCAAAATTTCTCGAAGAGTTCCTTTCAAATTTTTAATTATTCTATATGCAACCAATTTCCACGCGTAATCTCTACTATATTACGATTTTTATTTATCAAATTATACGTAAATTTCCCGAAGTCAACGTTTTATTATCATGTCGTAGAGTACATTAGGAAAAAGCTGTAACGAGCTAGTTAAAATTCTAATGTCTGACGAGGAATGTAAGATCGTCTGGTAATACGAGCGCGTAAAAAAGATCCATGCTACGAAGAGGACGACGTCAATTGCTATCAGAAAATATAACGACGCGGTAGGATGTGGTTTGCAAGTTTTCCGGCCGGATAAAAGCCGGATAAAGCAACGACACGCACGGCACTCGGAGGCTCGATAACGGTACAGAACGATGCACAAACGAGCGCGAGCTTTCTTGCGTGCGACACGAATGTCTGAAATGATCTCGGATTTATACCTTCGGTCCCCGTATAAATCTGCGCTTTATGTATCAACAAAAATTCGCGCATGAAACTCAGCCCAGAGTCCTTCCAATTTGTACAGATCGTGAATTTTATAAAATCTGCTTCCTCTTCTTCAATTCATAGAATGTGTAACATACAATGCACAATATACAACGAACAACGTATAATACGCAATGTGCAACACGTAACGTACGATACACAAACCTACAAATCTACTTACTCGTCTGATTCGCTAATTTCAAGTAGAAATCCAAAAAAAAAAAAAAAAAAAACAACGGTCGAATCATCAATTAAACGTTCAATTTGATCAGTCACTTAATGCAAAATAACAAAGTCCACGGTTACATGTATAATCTAACGTGTTTCACGGCTGAAGTATCGAAAATACGTGTTCAGGAAATACACCGTGGATGTCATGTTTTAATTGCGCTTCCGCGGCCCGGTTTTCACCAAGTTACGTACAGAACAGATATTTTGCATATTCAGACGCATGGGCCTAGCGCGAACGATCGTCATAAATATTTATGTTTTCCAAGTTGGTAGACCGCTGTCTATCCCCCGCGAAGCAGGAATAATGCATGTACACGCGGCTCTTCCGCGACTTCGTTCCGCAACGATTATGTTAAATCGAAATGGTGTCGACGGGGGGTTGTGCCGGCCGAGGAACAGACATCGTTGAATTGAACGCGTCAACGTTAGTTTCTTCTTTTCCCCCTCATTTCGAAAGGGTTGAATGGGTCGTTAGCGGCAAAACCTGGCGTGGAAATGTCCAGTTTGGAAATGCTCGTATTCGATTTATTACGACACGAATTGTTTCCCGTTCACTTAGTATTTCGGTATTTTAATGGTCAATAAAGACGGAACGATTAGGATCTGTACGGTGAAAAATTTGATGGTTTTTAAGTTAGAGGTACGTACGACTAGAAAAATATTCTTCAAACGCAAATGCTTTTTTCATTTTCACTGTAAATTCGATAAAAGATGCTTACTGAATCAACCATACGAATACGATAACTTCGGATACAGAGATTCTTACCTTTATGTCCCACGTCTCTAAAAACACACCAGTGAAATAACCAAACTTTCTGTTTATCTACCTCGAAAAAACTATTTACTAAAACAACCCTTTCAATACAACAGCGACAGACTTTAAGAATGCGTCCGTTTAAAAAAATAATACTCTGACGTTTCGCTTCTCCAAACACACGCGAAATAACCAAACTTTCTATTTATCTTGCCGAAAGATCGATACTACACCGAGGGAAGAACAATGTATTCCTTCCTTCCTCTTCACCTTCTTTTCCCTCTTTTCCCTCTTTTCCCCCGAAAGAAACGATCGTTCACCGAGAAGTTAGCCCATATATTAACGTAACCTCACGATCAACCAACAATATCTCGAACCGCGAAACCGATCGAGAATCAATCGACGGAGAAAAGGAGGGATGCTGGGGGAGGAGCAGTGCGGGATGATCATCGATCGCTTCGGAAATCTCCGCAGGGATCGCGATAAATGGCAAAGAGCGGGAAGAAGAATGGGTGGGTGCCGTTTAAAGGGAAAAGAAAGGAGAAAGAGAGAGGAAACCGAGGGCCTTTCATCACGAACAGGATGCACGTAATACTTCGGCGAGGTGTGCGAGCCAGCTGGCGTGACGAAGAAGAACGGAAGACCGGGTTGGACGTAGATAGGGAGGCTGAAAAGAGCGAAAATAGGTGGCGAGTTTCTCGGTTAGAACCCCGGGAGGAAGAGGAAGCGTAAGTGACTAGCCAAGCGAGACTTTTGTGTGTTATATTGTCTTCGAGCTTCCCTGGCCGTGTCGGACGAGCTGCTCAGACAGAGAAATGGAAAAAGGGGGAGAAAAGATGAGGCAAGAAAGAGGGAAGGCTAGAGCGGGACGGAGAGAGAGGGAGGGAAAGTTGGAAAAGGGAGTATAGAGGATAGAAAGTTGGAGAAATATAAAAAGAGGGAGTAAGAATGCAGGAAACGCGGAGGAGAGAGAGATAGAGGTCTGCAGAGGGTTCGGAAGGGGAAACGCTAGAGATGCAGAGAGGACAGAAACTTAGAGGAATAGGAGAAAATGAGGAAAAGGAACGAGTAGAGATCACTGAAATTGCGAGATACAAAATAGAGAAGGTTACAGAGAAATAGAGAAAAGGGTAGAGTCAAATCTAGTAGAAAGAACATGGAGGACAGGGGAAGCTAGAGAGCAGTGGAAATTTAGAGAAATCGGAGAAAATGGGAAAAAACGAGCGAGAGAAAAGACGGGGAGAAGACGAAACTACTAAAAAGAGTACAGAAAACGAGAAGCTAAAGAAATAAAAGGCGAGCCGTAAGAAAGAAATAGAAAGTAGTAATGTATGAAAGAGAAAACTAGATAAATAGAAGAGCAAGCACGGAAGAAGCTAGAAGGGAAAGCTAGGAAAATAGAAGATAACCTGGGGAAAAAAGAAATCGAGTAATACACAAGGGTAGGAAAAGGACAGGGAACGCGGAGAGTGAGCGATGGAAAGTTAAATAGAGAAAGAAAGAGAATACTTCTCTTCCCTTCGCGAGTCCGTGCGAATCGGTTTCGTCGAGGCTGGGCTATTCGTCTCTAGCGATTCGTGAACCGTTCTATAAAAAGCGAGCCGTGCATTTGTATGCATTGCACGGAAAGATTTATGAGCGATGTCGCGGTCGTGGACCGAAAGTCTGAGAGTCGCGGAACAAAAGGAAGGGAGGCTCGAGCTCTCCTTCTTCCCCCTTCCGCCATACTATTTTCCCTTCGAAGATCGAGAAATACGTGATACAGCCGCCGGTCTTCTCACGCACAGCAATATCTTAACCGACGAATCTTTATCATCCGCCTTCTTTATTTAGACCCCCTTCGTTTTATTCATCCCCGGCAAGTTGTCCCTTTCGCCGTCGTGATTCCGAATCGAATTACAAGAGCCGAGCACCGGCCAAGATGGCGCGCATTTTAAATGGTCCCTACACTTTCCGGCCAGGAGAACAGACGTGAAATTATTAATCCGGTCGGAAGGGATTTCGATGTTTCTCGCGAGCATCGACCATCCCCAGAATTTCACTCCATTAGCGAGCGGATTAATTTGCATTGTCGTCGTCGGCTGTTTCGCCGGTTTTCTACTTGCAAATGCGGCAATCTTTCGCGAGGGATTTTATTCGATTAAACCGGATACCTCGTCGAGACGGCCAGAAATCTGTCCATTGTTATGCGAAAGATTTTTTCCAGACACGGGCTGAAGGATTAAATTGGAGCTCGTTGGGTGAAACTTTTGTCAGCTGTTCTCGAGGGATTACAAACATTATGCTATTTAAACGGGGATCGAAAGAACAAATAATCCAAGTATAGAACTTTCACGCGATTACTTAGATTTTGAAAAATTCGAACTTTTCTCGTAATACTCCTTTCAATTAAAAAACAATTTCCACTCCTTCCTGAAAAACCTAAGTTTTCATATTACACCGACACATAGCACAGAATCCCGCTAATATCGTTCCCTAATTGTTTCACACGAAATTTCGACTAAATTACAGCACGCGAAGAGGTGCGTTTCATTCACGATTGCACAAATTCACTTACATAAATCCTCGAAATTGTCTGCTTTCGCGCTGTTCCGTCACCGATTAAATCCTACGCGCATCTTACTTCTAATTTCCCAGGCAACGTGTCTCTCGGAAGATCGTGGCGGGACCAGTTACCAGACTCCTGCTAACACTTTAAACAAATAACGATTACGCCACTTAACGAGGTGGCTGGTAACGTCATAACGAGAAGATTAAGTTGCCGCGTGCTATGTAGGTTACATTGCGATTCGAAGATAGCGCAGGTGAAAGAGGGAACGCGTGAAAATTGCCCGATGAAAGAAAATGATCGTTTCGCGAAGAGTAAGAGTGGGAGAACGAGAAGTAGAATAGGCGATAAAGTTACGACGATATGTAAATTTATATTTGCCCCACACCCACTCAACCCCTCCGAGGACCTATTCCTTCATCCTTCGAGAAACGACTTTCGTATTTGAAACAGCGCCATCACAAGGATTTACGTATACTTGATGTTCCCAGTAAAGAAGTTTTCCACGTATTTCCCTGTAATACGAAACGCAAATGATCAAATTTTACGACGCACGCACACATTCACAGTGGACTCGGTTTCGTTCCACGTTTCCACTTGGAAATTACACGTTTTCTATTTTCCATCCCGTGAAACACCGCGGTCACACAATTCAGCGGTCGTTTTAGTGAAAAGAAAATATCGAACGACTGCACGAAATGTTGAATGCTGGAATACTCACCGAAGAGAGCAAAACTATGTTCGACCCTCGCATGGCGGATGCCGGGTCAAATATGACCCAAAACTAAAATCTCTTCGATACTCGAGCGAATCCACATTTTCCAATTTTAATAGTCATCGACAACCCAGCCACCCACCGTCGTTCGAAGGTCGATCATCGTAGACCCTAAAAATCAATTTTTTCGACCTAACCTTGCAAATTTGATACATTTCCAGCTCACGAAGGTACCATCATACTTTCTCTCTCGCCATCTTCCATTCCGCTACAAATGATTAAACTCAGATTCTGGGGAACTTTTGTTACATACACAGCATAACATAACTCACCGGGTTCGTTTAAACGTTTGAAATATCGGACAATTACTCGAATGATCGGTGTTCAATGGGAATCCTCGGGGGATAATTCGCGAGGGATGCTTTTATAATCTTTAACGACGCGACGGGGAAAATTGCAGTCGATTCGAACGCGGTGCGCGGGTGCGAACAAAACGAACACGGCAAACGAAGGCGGTCGGAACAGAATGACAGAGGAAAACTTGAGATTCGTGCCGTGAATAATACCTAATGGAATATTTCGTCGTAGCTGCCGCGTTACAGCTAATTAAGCGAAAAGGTTCGTACACCTTCTCGTTCGCGTACCACTATCGTTCGATAATAACGGTTAGCCGGCGCTGGCGCGGTCATCGCTGCCGAATGGAAAAGGCCAGTAATTAAGTAAGATTGACTTTAAACAAAGCGAGCGTGTCGCTTCCAGCCGCGGGCTATATTAATAATGAAAGTTCCATCGAGTCGAAACAGAAGGGAGAGGGGAAAAAATTCGTATTTGCTCGAGCATCCGCGTAATACGCGAGAGAAGCACAGTCGGTGTATCCGATGATGGCTAAGTAATTGCCTGGACGAACGTGCACGCCATGGGAATCTTTGTTCCGCTTCGAATTTCAATTAGAAAAGATCTCTGCTGATATCGAGAATAACACTGCACCGTGAATCGACGTTTGAAATTATGCACAGGGGAATTCGTCGTTTTACAGGTTTTTCTTCGGCTTTCGCCGAGGGAAAGTGTCTCGGGAAGTGTTTGTATTCATATTTTCTTCAGTGGGGTGGATTGAAATTCATTTCTCGCGAGTTTTATAGTGTTTGAGACAAAGGTTCGAATCCCATAATTGCGAAATCTACATATTCGAATTCTAAACTTTCAAGATCCCAATTCCCAAATTCAGAGCTTAAAATATTCCAAATCTCAACCGAAGAAACTTAAAACTCATCTGTCTCCAACTCGGCAATATCCAATCTCCGGTTAATTCTCCTATCGCTTCCCATTTAACACGGGCATTAACATTGATTTACTCCGCTTCGGTAAATTTCACCGCCAGCGCCGTTCCCGAAAATTCCTCAAGCTACCACCGGCGACCGTTAACTTTTCCAGCAAATATTCGCTCTCCTTGATATTCATAGCGCACGTCCAAACACTTGTCGAGCAGCAGTGTATTTTTTCAAATAGCTGCAAGCGAAGCAACTCACGGCGTATATCCGAAACAAGCTTGCTAGAGGAACCGCGCATCCATCAGCGGACCAAGTGGAGGCGAAGCAACTGGTTTGCGGTGCTTTCGCGTGGAGAATTCATACGAGCTTCGGTAGGGTGATACTCGATTCGACGAGCGGGGATATAAAGCTCTGGAGCACGAGCGGAAGATCAATGCGGCGGAGAAATCGCGGATTACACCGGCTGCGTCACGTCCCGCGTCTTTATTTTTCACCGTGGAAGGCATCGATTAGCCTCCTGACACCCGCGTTGGTATTCAAAGCGGCCACGAAAGCACAGCCTTCGACTCGTCAAGAAGCTCGCTCCACTTAACCGGAAGTGGGAGCGTGTGCCAGCGGTGTTACGTCGGGATAAACTGTACGATACTGTGTAACTTGTCGTCGTAAGTAGATTCGGCGGAATTACGCGACGTTATCTTTCGTGGTAATCTGCTATCTTGTTTTCTTTCGCACTTTCGTTTCGCTTTTTCTTCGACCTGAGCTTCTTTTTTTTTTTTTCTTTTATTTCGCTGTGTCAGTGAAAAGTGAAATTCAAATTGAAAACAATATGGAAATTTGCTTTTGTACCGACAGTTTTAGTTATAAGCAGCTTAATGAACTTTTTTATAGAAGATGAGAAATTCACGTAATTGGAAAAGTGCGCAGGTACGTTTTCCGAATATACGCTTTCGTCTGTAATTATACTTCCGAATATAATGCTAATTATGACAAGATTTTAGTCCCATCTGCCAAAACAGTATTATCTAATTTCCAGGTAAATCTATCAAGTGTATATAAATGAAGGTATAATACTGATGTTGAAATATGGAGAATCTAACACAATACAGTATTTCTATCTTTACTACACGATGTGCAGAGTTCGTGAACGATCTATAACTGAACGTAATTAATCAAATTCAACGTATCCGTTACAATTTGTATAGTTTAAAATATCTTCAAATTATCAATCTATCTATAAACGTCGATTCAAAAGCTTCCAAAAAATTGCTTCAAAAATTCTCCGGCAACAACTGAACAAAAATTGCACGAACTTCAAGTTAACACCGAAAAACTCACAACTGATTAACCGAATTTCTATTAAACCTCTAAATCTGGGGGTATTTTAAACTTGTAGAATCTTTTCGAGGGTCAAAATAGCCTACTTTGTACTTGAAATTGGGAGGCTACGCGTTTGGAACGCACGAAAATTCTAAAATCATGGATTCCTGAAGGAAAAACACTGGAACGATGAATTTGCAAATGATCAGAAATCCGATATTCCATATTACCCGACCTAATACCCAGCAGCATCCGTAGACAGAGTCTAGGCCACGAGGAGGTGACAAGGAAAGAGTAAACTACCGTGATAGGAGGTAGTTTAACGAACTCCTAGTTGGCCAGCCACTAGGGTTATAATTAACGTGCCGGAGTAGTGCATGCGTGCTTGATGCGTTGTAAACATGCAAGCACGTTAGGCCCAAGATTAATTGCGATAAAAATGACAAGCTGTTATAATTGAGACCTCTTCAAAGACTTAGGCGTGAACCTTTCACAGACCACCTCCAAAAAAAGAACACCAGCAAAACTCCTTCCTTTAAGCCTCCATCCTGAACAAACTATACCACACGCTGAAAAAAAAGAAACTTCCTTGGAGTAATTTCACGTTGCGCGATATCGATCGGACCGTATTCATGGTTTATGCGTTCTCCAAATTGTCGAGGCTCGTGCAAGTTTCTCTCGTTGTTTGCATTTCATCGTGATTGTTATCGTTCCCCGGTCGAATTAGATCGCATACTTTTCCTATCCTTTCCCGACCTTTTTATCCATCGATCTTGAGCTTCCCTCGAAACCCTTCAGTTTTGCATTTTTCGCGTGATATAACCGCCGTTAGGCATAGGTTTCTCTTGCGCTAGGTCGAGAATTTATATGGATCGTGATAAAAAAGAAAAGAAGAAGGAAAGTATATTTTTGGAGGTCGTCAAGCTGTGAATTCTGATAAGGGATAAAATGACGGGGTAAAGAGTGAAATTACGGTGATTTAACTGGCGCCGAATTAGAAACAGCCTGGCAATTAACAATCTTCGTTAAACCCAGTTGCAAGGTAGTAGATGCACAGTGGACGGCTCTAGCAGCAGTGCGTTTTGTGAACGTGTTAATGAGCGACCCGAACTCGCCACCAATCCTTCCAAGATTTATCGTCCTCTTCTAATCATTAATATTACCATTTAACCGGGCTGACGTGCTCAAAAACCGGATGCTGCAGCAATCAATTACACAGGGTGCCTGATTTACGCCACCGAGTAATCGACAAATATCCACTTGTTCTTTAATTATTCTCAGAAACCGGCGGCGTTAATTGTTACGCTTTTCTTGCTTCGTCAGAGTTACTTATTTCCAACTTTTCACAGTTTTCTCTCGCGTAGATATTTACGGATATTAAAATGTAAACGTTGCAACGTGATTTTTTTACGAATATCAATAATATTCTACGAAATTGTACACTTTTCACAGTGTTAGTCGTCGAACTAACTAACCGAATTTCTCGAGTACTCGAAATTGACACAAACGTGGCGGGAAATTTAATTACGAATTTCTATCCTCGTTCGTGAAAAGCTACAATGCGGTTGAATTATTCACTGAATTTCTACTACATGCCGCGTTCTGCGTTTAACAGAACAGCATTCCTTCGATGACAGAAGAAAAATTCAATCCTATCCGTCACCCACTCTTCCCTTTCGTTTTACTTGCAATTTGTAAAATTGACGTACGAACGGTCCTTCGATTTCTCTCGTTTCGAATGGAAACAAAGTGGCGGGGAACGGAGCATCTTATTGTTTACTTGTTTAAAGACTCAAGAAAAGAAACTAAATTTCATCGAAAATTGACGGTCACTTGGACGAAAAACTTGGTCCATTTTATGAAAAAAATTAGATCCTGAAAGACTGTGTAATGCTTCTAGGAATATTGCAGACACATTTTGCATAAATCCGTTAATCCTCGAGATACGATGTTTATTAATCTAAGGGATGACAAACTCGTGTTAGTCTTGACTATTAAAGCTCAGAGCATATTCATAGCATTCCAACTTTTCGAATATCCAGTAAAAATCAAGAAATTTACTTTTCGATCCCTTTAACCCTTTAAATCCAATCCACGTGTAAAATTAAAGCAACGAACACTAATACTCTCCTTTGAACTGTGAAGTTGTTCAAGAAATCTTAATCTTTTTAAAAATACTTGTGAAAAAGTAATAACTAATATATTTAAAAAACAATCGTTGGTATGAAATTTCTCATTTAACAAATATAATTAACGGAAAATGTTGTAAACGGCGATGAAATGGAAGCATGTAACGAAAATTAAGTTGGCACTGTAAACGCGAAATGAACGTATGCAACAGAAACAGGCCTTAAGCATCGACTAATCGATATATCCAAGCTACTTTGCATCTAGTAAGTAGCGAAGAACAATGATGCGTGGAAACAGGTTCTGACACGGCCGGGAATTACGCGTTAATTAAAACAAAATGTGAACGTAACACGGTGTGGCTCTTTTTTCATCTCTGCGCTGTTTTTCAGTGTAACGAGAGAGGCGAACGCAACAACGGTTCCGAAGAACGGTGTTTAATTAATTTCCCTCTTTTCTTTGCAATTTTTTAATATTCTCCGGCAAAAGGTAAAAACGATACACTCGATCTCGGCCAAGAAAATCGATACTTTATCTATTCCCTCGCCGCCAACCCTTTCAACGATGACGAATTGTTGTCGTAATCGAACCAACTATGTTCATTTTCCCACCGATTTTCACAGTTTTTCTTCTTATTTTCGTCTCGTTTCTCATACTTTTTCCACGCGATTCTTCTCGACGAGATGGATCTAACGACCAAGTTCACTCTGGCAGGGTGTTAAAGGTTCCTGTATGAATGCGAAGTTTAATCAACTGGGGAAGTTTCGTATTTATTATGGATGAGGTTAATGCAATTATTCACGAACACGTTGGAATCTCGTTTAAGCATTAACGAAGCGACCTGCAACGCTTACGGAAAATTTCAGCAAAGATGAAGTTCGTTGGAAATGCCAAGCTATCTTTGGTAACGGCGATCCGAGTAGTAATTAAAGAAGACGATATTGAAAGGTGAGATGACAGTTTACGATACACCTGAAATTTTTCGTTCCATCACTTTACTTCTCCCTTGCCGATATTCTTCCTGTCGAAGTTACTCGTGGACATTCGAGAATACTCGAACCGTGTTGTAACTATAAAAATAAATTTAGTTTCCAATTCCCTTCGTTCTTCGAAGAGAAAGAAATATTTACGGAATTTCGAACATCTAACGAACCCGTGAAATATCGTTTCTAAAACCTGCTACCAAAATGAGCCAGGAAAATTGTACAATTTTTACCAGAGAGGCAACACTGTTCCTCAAGGGGTTAGACTACTGTTTCTTCGAGAATTTATTTTCAAGTAACGAACGCTCTTTCTTGAATAAAATTGCTTCTCAATTATGAAGGTACGTATGAACAGTACAGAGGAATTTTTGTTTCCAAAAAACGTTGCAATTCCCTACTAAAGCAAAACAGACAAATGTTCTAAAAAATACCTTCCACGAGGTCCTGCAAACCCTCTGTCAGACAAGAAAACCTATCTCCAACTCAGTGCAAAAATAGATCGAGACATTAGATCAACGAATTCGACAAAACACTGTAAGAATACCTGGCAAAATGGACCAGCAACTCTTGCATCCCCGAAAAAAGTCCATCCAAATGCTGTCGCCATTTAACACCCAACCCCCTCTATTACAACTCACATCGCATCTGTTCTCAGCCCAACGACCGTTGCCGCTTCCAAGCAGAAAATTAGCCCCGGACGATCGAGCAACGAGCATCATCCCCGTTCTCTTGCCCCGTGTTCGCTCGAGCCTCTCTTCTCATCCCCCGGAAGTCGACGCACGAACAAGCGTTTTCTTTGGCGTAGCCACGCGAACGCTGGCTGAGAGGTGGCGAGAACACCGTTCGAACAGCCAGCCAGGAGGATGAAGAGAGGAGGGCGACGAAGAGGTGTGGAGGAGGGGACGAAGGACAGGGACGTCAGTATTGACCCAGTTGGTGGCGCTCGCTGTTGCTTCACCCTCTTCCAACCCCGTTCACGCGGTACACCGCCATCTAAACGTGCGCGCGCGCGCGCGCACACAGCGTGTGCACAACCGCACAAAGTGTCACGTTGCGCAATCCCCATAGACGATTAAACGGGGCTGCACGCAGCGTTGACGCGCGATTGTGGCACGGCTACTCGCAACTTCCTCAAAGGACCGACTAACGCCCCTCCACTCTTTCAGAATGGATCAACCACTTTTCAAGGACTTGTTTGCGTTACGCCAACTCACCTGAGGGGGATGATTATGCGTTTTAATAATTAATTACGAAAGCTTGCCCCGATGGTAGTGGTAATGTGCCTTTTTTTCATCAACTTTCGGATGGTTCTTCAGCTGGTTGTAGAGGGTGTTTTTTCTCTGTTGGAATGGCGAGTTTTGCTTGGATGAGATTCTGTTAACATGTTGCTCAGGATTTTTGCGTTTTCAGATGCAAAGAAGTCTATGTTGGAAGATTGTTGTGAAAATATTTAAAGTATATTTTTTTTAGGTTTGTTCATTTTATGTAGCTACGTTAAAATTTCACTGCAGGGCAGTGTAATTTTCATTTTTTTTTCTTTCTTGCCCAGTACATTCAACGCAGGCTAGGATAGGTTATTTTTGTTTATAATAGTTACTTGTACAGGCTTTTTAAAGTGCGTGATTAAATGTTAATTAGTTTGAATGAACAAGCTCGCTTGAGGGATTAAAGGCTACTTCAGGTGCAGAATACAGGGAAAAAGGTTCTGGAAACATGGTGTCAAAAATCAATACTTAATGAAACGACCGTCGTTAAATGTTAGCGCTACTTACGTCGCGAAGCTATAATAAAGGTACAAAACCATTTTCTTATATAGAGGGAAGGTAATTAGGGAGGTAAAATAGAGGAAAAAGGATCCTATAAATACCATGTCAAAAATGTTACAGAGGTTGCCACTATTTGCGTCATCCAGCTACAGTAAACGTTCGTAACGACCACCGTTTTCGTGAAACGGTGGCTTAACGAATTCGTTGGAATACATTTGCCGTGATATTTTTACTTGTTATACACGTGAGGACCATTTCCTTGGTACGAAGAGCGAGAGCATGACGCAGAGCACCGGTATGTCAAATGTCAAGTTTCGCTTAATCGTTTGTCCACGGCATCGAAAGTTACTTCATTTCGCATCACGAGCTCTAACGAATTTCTCACTTAGAGTAGCAAACTAGCGCAATTAACCTTTCACATCACGAACTTTTTACACGTGTCGAAGCTAGATTTAACTATTCCCCATCTCAATACTACGGAAAACGATAAAAAAAATATCGAAGACGTGAAATACTATTTGACAAAAATTTGCAAGTGTAATTCAATATTACAACACAAGAAATTATTATAAATCCATCTACCTCCTCAAAACAGAAAAATTGTAGAACAAGTGCAACATTCTGTACACCCGACAATGTTTTATAAAATTTACATCCACAGATTTACATCGTCGGTAATAAGTAGTACACGAAGAACATTTGTTCACGGAAGGAGCTCATTGTTCCGCGTTGAACGAAACAGTAAGGAGAATCCCATTCACGGGGGATGAAAAGGAGGATCCTCGTGAGTTGATTCGTGCATTATAAATCCTCCGACCTATGACTGGCGTGTCTAAAACGAATCGGTATCATTGTCCGCCGACAGGTTGTCGGGGCAAATTAAGGAACGAGGCCCCGAAGACACCTCGCGAAATTTTATCACAATTAAACGGTCATTTATAGTAGCGTGACAATTACCGGCTGTCTGGATGCTCTTTGTTAGTTTTTAACGAGGGAGCTTCTTTTCGCGGCAAGTAACGCGCCGTGAATTATTACACGGGCTAGCACGTGGATACATTATGGAGTAACGGGATGGCCATTCATAAAACCCGTTGCATAAATTATCTTCGTTGGCACGGTTCATTCTCTCGGACCTGGCAACTTTGCATTCGACTGGACAAGTGCGTCGAAACGACCGAAGAGAATGGAAGAAGAAAGAAAGAGAGATGCTACTGTGTTGAAAATGTTCCAGGAGTAACTCGTTTATCAATTATCGCGATAAGGTACGCGAACAATTCTTATCGACTGGTGAAACAGTCAGACTATTTCGTGACTTTTCACTCGAAAACTTAGCACCATTCGATTTTTTCCTGCTTTCCAGATTGAAACTTCCGCTACGAGGACGCAGTTTCGAGTCAATTAAAACGATAAAACAAAATTCGCTACGGTGAGCTGAATGCCATCCCAGAAATTCAGTTCCAGCGATGATGCGAAGATTGGAAAAATCGTTGACGTAATGGGGATTATTATACCGAGGTACGGAGATTACTTACAAGTCGAAACTTGCACTTTTTGTTGGATTTGCCGTGGAAAATTTCGAATAGAACAACGAAGCAAGGGAAACGCGAAGACAATAGAAAATCTGCAAACACCGTTGCGATCGAGGCTAATCGCATTGCTGGCTGTGACTCGTCTATTCCGGTGTTAGCAAATTGTGACGAGGTTCCTGCATGCGGCACAATCGAGTTAATTAAGAGCGAACCACGATCACGAAGCTTACGAACGCTGTTAACTATCAGGAGTGATGAACGCTAAGTGGTCGGGGTTGCAAAGACGGCAGAGGATACGCGTAACTTCCGGTACCACGGGAACTTCGCGAAGAACCTGAGGATCGAAGAGTACGCGGTACGGTGAATCTTCTAATCTCACGAGTTTCTTAACGATTCGATCGGAAATTTTCGCCAAAATAAAATTCAACTCGTCCAATTAAATTTTCTCGATAACCTTTCGAGACCGTAGCAATTCGAATTCGTAAGAAATTACAAAGTTTCTACAGGGCTCTACAGGTTCTGCCGAACCCTGGAAAAAGTGGTTAACGAGATTTATCGAAAAGTGATAAAAATAGGATAGCGATCATTTCGAATTACAAGTCTCTACATCTTCTGTGTTATTTGCTCGGTACGCATATTTAAACGAAGAAACGTTGTACAATAATTTTCTGTACGAACATAGCCGACAATTTGCACATTTGTTACAAGCCTGCCGATAGTACAAGTCTTTCGAGATATCAATTACTCTAAAGTGTATGCAAATGCGCATAGAAACGTCGGTATATAAATTATAAACTGGAATATCTCTAAATCGATTGGTTTATTCACCTTCCATTTATATGATCAAATAAACCCATTAATTTTCTGCTTGCAGACTCCGTAGAATTGTACGAAAAAAGAGAACATTTTGCCACATTTTACAACGCATCGAAATACCAAGCTCGCTTCTGAATTCGCAAAATAAAATTTGCGACAACGTGCCTAGGCGGCGTGTACACAAATGATTAATGAGCGACGTATTGAATTATTCAGAACAAACGGCACACGGGTTTCAGTCAGCGTGATCGTTAAACCTACGCTAATTTGGCACGGTGATGTCGATGAAAACGCATCGATTGAAAAACCCGCAACAGGAAGCGCGGAAACCCCAGAAAATTGAATGGGCCTCGACTAAAGGATCAGTAAACCATTGAACCGAGGGTTGGCCGAACGGTAATTTGACAGCAGACGCGTTTATTCTCTTCTCTGCTTTTCATCATCACACGTTTCGCTAGCTGCGTTCAAATATTCATACCCTACGTAGCGATATCTCGTTACAAAATCTCGTCGCCGCTTTTATCCATCTTTCATCGTTACGTCCGCTAATTTTTATTAAACATCCCCGGCTGCTCGATTTAATCGATCCCCGCGGTATCGATAACCCGTGCAAACATTTCTGCGACGCGTTCAACAATGACTACAACGCGTGAAATTTCTCCTTGGGAAGAAACCACGCTATATCGTTAATCATTCGATCGAGTTAATCTCCGTTGATCGATTATTCGCGGGGGGGGAATTTCGAAACGTCGTTCTCTGGGAAATGTAAAGCAAACGTTGAGTAGCAAAATATTATCGCTCCTCTGGTAAACCGAACTTCCCTCGCCTTTCTTCCTGCCGTTTGTACGAAGTAAGATGGTACTTTTATTATGGAAACACTTCGTTATCTAGATTATAATATCGAAAAAATGTACCGTAGTTAAAAACGTCACGCTCGAAGAAGTGCGATAAAAGTGTAATTATTGTCGTTAACAGTGTCGGTCATCTACGATTTTTCATATATTTTTCAAATATTTGCCGTTGACGTCAGAAAGATCCTATCGCTGCACAAGCAGAGAAGAATGTCGGAAAAGTGAAAATTATTTTGTCACGCTAGCCAAGCTCGTTAATTTTCCTCCAATTAGTCGAGTAACGTTTGGCTAGACCAACGAAGAAACAACAGTGACATTCGTTGGGTAACTGACACGCCTGACGTGGGATCAGTTTATGAACTAACGGCAGAGTAGCTTTTACGTCGTGTACCTGGATGATCACAGACCGAGGGATCTGTGCCCCGTCAGAGATTGGACGAGCAACAAGAGTGTACCTAAGGAACAGAGCTAGTTCCCGAACGATGTATCCGCTTCAACTTGAAACACTCTCCTACAGAGCCGGTCTATCCTCGCGGTTTGGCTAAAGTAACGAAGATATAACTACGGTCGTTTGTACGCGAATTTATTCATCTCTGCGCGGAGCTTTCAAGACTTTCTGCGTTTCTGTTCGCCAAGGGTGAAGGATAAAATGTGGCGTAAAGAGATTTGTCTGTTAAAGGGGAAAGTATGGGTTGTTTCGTTGCCGAGGATTCGTCAGTTCTTTGATGTGAAGCTCGGGCAGTAAATGGTTTATTTAAATTACCAGGAATTGGGATAGTTTGATGCTTTGAAAATTCTCAAACGAAAGTTACACGAATGAATACGGTATGTAACGAGAGTTCCTCGATGCTCGGTTTAATAATTTATAATACCACGGCGGAATGGAAAACAGCGAAAGTTGGTAATTCTGTTGAGTGACGTGAAACGTCTAAACTGTCTAAAATTTTGAAAAACAATCGGTACGTAAATCGCAAGTTTTTGCAGCATGGGTCGAGAATTGTAAAAGATAATTATTACGTTAAAGCAACTCTGATATCTGATTACCGCGAACCAAGTTGCGAAAATGTTACTCCCCTTCGTTGACAATTTAACTGGTTGCAATCGAGCTTAAAACATTCTCGTTAACTGGGCAAGCAATGAAAAAGCTTCGTTCCACATTTTCTCCATTGATATTTATACGAGAAATCACCTGTTTGTCGATTGCGTTACAATTCCCCTCTGTCGAGTATCCACTAAACGTTCCTACATAATACATCTCGAAAAAGGATCTCGATCGGTCCACTAACAAAAGAATAATTTAAGCTGCTCGCGTTACGCGGTTCACCGTATAGTCGTGAAAAGGTTCAGGTGTGGCGAAGGGCGAGCTCAGGTGCTCGATCCGCTTCGGCCACTCGGCTAGGAGGACGAGCTTACCCAAGGCGCAGGTGCACCGTGGCCTCCTGGCGTCGGCGTCGGCGTCGGCGTCGGCGTCGGCGTGGTCGCGCGGCCCGCTTAGGTACGCGCGTTCCGCCACGGCACAGAGCGCGGCAGGAGTCCAAAGGATCACGAGGTCCAATCACGCAAAGAGTCGCTCGCCGGTAGCCCGTTGTCGCCTAAACGACTCTTGACATGAGCCTCGGTTCCCGCGTGTCCGTCAGCTAGGAGAGCCAACTTCCGGACCCCCAAGGTCAGTGATACTACCGATCTCCGTCGTGATCGTCGTCACCAAACAGAGCTTCGACGCTGTTCGATCTCCATTCAATCATCTCGCATCTTCCAAGTGAACGATACGTTTTAAATTTCCATGGTTTTACCATTGGACGATCTATCTCGAAGAAGAGTATTTTTCTATATCGTGGATGTGATTTGTTTCTGAGGAATACCTAGAGGTGTTTGATTGGATCTATCGAGACGCAGTGATCGCAGTCAGTGATCGACGCCCGTGAACAAGTGAGCACCTAAGATTCTCGCGGGAAATTAAACGACAGTGAAGAGACCATGTGCTTCGGTTATTTGTGGATCAAGAGAGGTTTTCTGTTGTACAGTGTACCCAGGACACTCGTGGATAATTGTGTCTGTCTAACCTGTATCTCTCTCTCTCTCTCTCTGTATTTCGTCGTTGACAGAGAAGATTCATCGATAGAAGTTGTCGAATGTCTATGAGTTCTTCTTAGTTCGGTTTGATGGAGTATGTCTCGTGGAGAGAGGGAGAGAGAGAGATCGGTTAGAAGTTTTACGAAGAATGGTGGCTATTTGTTCACGGGCACGATGAATAGCAGTCAGACACCTGTTACTATGTACGGCGAGGATCGCTCGGTTGACAGCGTTGAAGTTGTTGGTGACGAGGAAGTAACCTCACGGAAGATTTCCACCTAGTTCGGTTAAGTGTACTCGATGGTTAACGAGATTACCCGCGAAAAGTTAACGTCGCCGGGACAGAACTAATTACACGAGCTGGGAACAGACGTGAGTAATTATCCGACTCTTCTCTCCGTACGAGACTTTTACAAAAAAAAAACTATCTGTTCGCTCTATTTCATCCCTCGAATCGCTTCTTCTTCTTCTTCTCCCTCTTCAAACTCTTGCACGTTATTTCCCTGCGAGTGCTTTTTATCCGTGTGCATAATGCATCTCGTCTAGCTGTAACTTCGAAAAAAAAAAAAAACTGTGAGACACCGAAAGAGCTTTTCTCTTTTCCGAGAGACGGTAAAACTATTTCGTGGGGAATATCGCGAACGAAGGTTCTCGCGCACGTACGCTCGGTCGGCCGGAAGTACGAGAGGACCAACGACGTCGAGGCGTAGACGATCCGCCGTTGTGGTGCACTCGAAAATCATACGGTGCAGAAGTTTAAAGAGTTTTCGAGTCGTTTTTCCAGGAGGGCCCTTCTGAATTTCTTAAAACAAGAGCTATCGATCGTCTCGCGGATACACGCCTACACACTCACCAGAAAAAATATCCCTCTCGCTCACACCTCTCTCTCTCTCTCTATCTTTTCCCCGTTGCTGTATCGCATGAAAATTTGAAAACGTGCGAGGGAAACAGCAATGACGTTACGTTTCGTCAAGTCCAGTTAGTGAAATATCGTTCGTTGAATTTGCCATGAAATAAAATTCCACGCGAAGGAAAAAGGGGCGCATTTGTCGTTGCACGTTACGTGCTTGTTTTTCCTAACGTTTCCACGAAAAATATCGGTCATATGGAAACTACGAAAGGAGAGTGTAGTTACGCGGATCGAGTAAATATCACAGGTCGAAATACGATATCAAGTGGGGGATTCGGTGTTTCATTTCGCTGGGCTCTAATGATTCGTCAAATGTCAACGAGCGCGTGTTTTAGCATTGGAAACCCCCTCGTTTACAACGCCGCTGGCCAGGGGACTCTGGCAGAATGAGCACGATATCGATCGTGACACGAATTTCACCGAGTTAACGTACGACGAACCGAAGAAACAACTTGCATCGCGCGTAACAAGTGGCTCCGTTCTTCCGCTTCTGTCCTTTTACCCGTTGCCCACCATTGTTCGCTTGCTGCTTCCCCGCTTTTGCTGGAGAACCGTCGGGGGAACACGTTACAACGATATCGAGACACGTAGAGATGGGACACGTTTTTCCCCCGATACACAATGGCGTCCATTGTGCGCGCAGTTCTGCCCACTTTTTTCCTCGTTTTCGATTTCGTTCTCCGAGTCGTTTGACGCCGATCAAAAGGGTCGTTACAGGGTTGTGTAAAGATTCTTTTTTCCCGGACAATTTTTCTCGATCGTTTGATGTCTGATAATTTCAGGAGTTTTTTTGTTTTTAAGAGACGATGTAGACATTTGTTCCGGGAATTACGGAATATCCGACGGATTCCAAGTGAAGATACTCTGTCGATGGTTATTTCTTGGAGTTTACTCAACGCTAATTTTCCAAGTTCGATTAAAATATTTTTTGGAAAGACGTAGACAGATTTTACGTAAAATTCGATCGTTTTGTTTCAACGTTCGGTTTAAAACTGGCAAGTATTTATGGGCGGAAGTAGCGCTACTTTGTTAACGATTTTTGTAGGATAAGGATTGAAACGTGAGATAGAAAAGGTAGCTTTTTACGCCGTTTGAATTTACACCTGATGATATTCGCAAGTTTACTTTCTTCCCCAGTTACAAACTAGGGAAACTAGATACGATAGCAGATCGTTCATTTCCGACACAAGGAAACCTTGTTTTCTTCTTGGGCTATCCTAACGTTCCATCTACGTTCACGAATTCGTACAATCCTCCCTTATTTCGAGATCCAAAGTACACCTTCTTGTGAATAATGAAAAAAATAACGTTCTCGTTACGTATTTCAGATTAAAACTAACTCAACCCCTTGATTTACGATCTTTTAATGGCTGCGTATATTGGTATAGTTAGTCACTTCTTGAATACTCTGTCAGATGAGACGAATTAAAATATTGCATGGCAATTTGTGCTTAGTAACCCTTAGATCCATAAATTAAAACCAAGATCGGAGTTAGTAGTACATTTTATTGCGGATGCAATTTGTCCACATCCCATCTTAACCGTAATCTTTGCTTTAGCGCACCTACTTAACCCAAAGGTAAAAAGTTAATATCGGAAAACGTGAAATATACAAGCCAACCCTTGTTCTAACCATTCTAATCGAATAACACACGAATTATGTCTACTATCTTTTAAAAAAAAAATTCAAATATTACAAAACAAACGAAATCCTTCTTCCTTGAAAACTGGTCAAACGAAGTTGTTTATCAACCTAAGTTCACAAGAAAAAGTAAAAACTCACGAGTGTTATTACGGTGCACGTCTCTTTAAAGAGCGAAACATCGAAACTACCCACTGATCATCTACATCATCGAAACAACCCCTCGTAAAAAAATACCCAACAGCCCTCGCATTTGAAAAACGTTTCCAGTAAAATCAACCACCGTCCTTTTCCAATATCTACCCACAGTAAAAACATTTAATAGCAATCTCCTAATCCCCCGGTATACCTTCCCACGATCCATCAACCCCTTACAGCTTACGTATTTTCCCCGACGTTCGCATAAGTCGACCACGCATAATATATCCGAAGATAGAAACGTTTCCGCTGATGGTAAACGCGTGCAGTTACGTCAGCCACGACAGTGAAGAGTTATGACACCGTGAGGAATTCAACCACGTTCCCAAGGGAGAGAGAGAGACCTGTGTCACGCGTATACCTCGTCATCAACGATATTTCCGAATTTCCGTGGAGCAAAAGGCTGAGGGTGTGTCCGATTCGAGTGTGCGTGTTTCGCCCACGGTTGTTTGTTTAATCCCTCAGGGTAACTTGCAACATGGCCACTTGCTGTTTTCTCTTCCGTGAAAGCCTCTTTTCCTCCCTTTCGACCACGTACTTTCTAACACGACCTTTTTACACCATCGATACGGTTTTTTTCTTTCAACCGGTCACAACTGTGTCCTACATCTCGAAATACAGAAAATAGAGATGCATTTGATGTTTCGACGAATTTATGTACGTTCTCGCGTCGTTCCGCGACATTTTCATTCCTTGCATCCCGAGTTGATCTTTCGAAATTCCACGAAATACAAACGTACCGAGGAGACTCGCGATCGCATATCCCACGCGCGCTTTCAATCAGAACGAAGAAAAAGAGAGAGGGGAACGGGAAAAAAGAAAAAGAGAAAAAGGAACGCGTTCGAGAGCTCGTAAAGCTAGTCGGCCGTGGCCCGAATAAAATCGAGGATTTTAAGTTCGCCTTGTTCCCTGCCTGCGAGTTCTTTTTTCCCTTCCTTCGCTGAATTTACTTGTTGCCCCTGGCTGGCGCGAACAACTTTCTTCTTTCCGTGCAACACTAATAGAAACTTCGCAGCGGGGAAATCGATTTACGAAATTGCTTTCGTTAGAAACGCTCGATGCGTTTCAACATTTTTAATGGTCCAGAATCTTCCGTTACATTTACGCTCCTCCTCTGATTCGAGGGAATCAGACTCGTTATATTCGCCCCCTTTGTCGCCGTTCTGTTTCTTCTTTCTTTCAAGATTATACTGGGTGTCTTCGAGCTGCCGGCCCTAGATTCGTCCCTTTTCAAACGTTGCAATCAGTTCCGAAGATATTATTACGATTAAATTGCGGAGTTTGATGTTTTTATGGAAAATTTGAAGGCACGAAAATACACAGAACGCGTACCTAAAATACAGTACTCGTTATAATATTTAGCGAATAAAACAACTGTCTACCTAGCTTCTATTTTTTAAATTATATTCATAAAAATATAATTAAGTCTAATTACGACACTCGACATTTTCTCACGCGGTACCAATTCGGTGATGGTGATCAAGTCTCAGCTATCTAGGCTATTCGCTCCCTTGTACAAAGGAGCGTAAACGCACCCTTATCTTTGTGTCACGATCGATACTGTTATTATATTCTAGTCACCTTAACGGGCTTGCGAGCTGGCAGTTTCACCCCTCTGACAACGTTAACCCGAATTAAATGGAAAGGCACGTCAGAATCTGAGTGAAACGCACTCGTTTCGTTCCTATTCTAACATTCCTACGATTTCGAAAAATTGTCATCATTTCTCGTGTCTTATCATCGACGGACAATTCTCGAGTGTTTCATATTTCAGAAACATTTTCTACGACGATTTTTTCACGAACCACAGCAACAGCAATCGCGTTTTATCATCCTTTGCGAAGCAAAACCACGTATTCCCTTCCCCTGTGTTGTTTAGAAAGCTGTTTCTTGCGCGAAAAAGGTTGTCTCGTTTGTAAAAATGCTCTCCCCCTTTTTTTCAGAACAGATATACGCGTACACGACGATAACATTGCGAGTTCGCGTTTTCAGAGAAAAAATCTGCGCGAAATGCAAAATTTTACGCGTGTTTTTCTCGAGCTTGTGCATTTGTGACTTTTAATTCTTATTTTTTCAACGGTAAAAATGGTGATTTTCTGTTACAAAAGGATGTTTCATTAACTTAGAGGGAACGGTAGTGAAGTAACGCGAGGTTCGCATGACACCGTACTATGGTTCTGAAGGTTACAATTGCACTCATGATTCAGAAGTGTGCAGCTCGAAATGGCGCCAGTGTGAACGTATGCAACGTTTTTTTATGGCTATAATGCGACTCGGAATATTAACTATACGTAATTTTAACAAATTAGAATTTTGTTTCGTTTGCATTATTTCGAAGCCTCGAATCACCGAAATCTCACCGATAAATCCGAAGATAAACGGAACTCGAAATTAATAATCCACGCCAAGTAGCTCCAATTACATCGATAATTACTGTGATAAACGTTCGATACTGTAAAATATTCCGCTCGAAATGAAGAGTGGGTATTAAGATTAAAATAATACCGTTATATCCAGAAATATATCCCGGTATTTTACAAAATCACAAGTCATTGTGTAATACGAGAAAATTTGACAAATCAAGTTTAACCGTTGTACCACTAGAAATTTACAAAACAACCGTTTATTTATTAACGTAAATATTTATTTACGTTAATTACAATCCGCGGAAACAAAGAAAATTCTGTTTCACTTGAATGACGCACGATCACGTGTAAAATAATAATTAAAATCCACACTTCATATTGACAATCTACCAAATAGAACAAACAAATACTATCGATTACGTCACATTGACCTTCAATTATACAACGCTGAAATAAAAATTTTCCATTCGAGCAAAAGAGAATAACGTAGAAATGATTCTACATTTCACAAATACAAAAGAACGACGATTCTACTTGGAAACGAGCCGGCAAATATCGCAACCACAAGAGAAGAAGCATGAAAATCTAGAAATTGTTGAATATCCTCCAAGTTGTAACTTTTTCGCAATTACCTCCGACTACAAAAGGGAAGTTTCAGTAAAAGAGGAACGCGACAAAAATGATCGCAAGTTATTCTCCGTTCTAACGAACGTCACGTTGATAAAAAAAAAAAAAAAATGATTTCGAGTCGATCTTCGCGTTCTCCACCTAGCGCCAGGTTCCAGAAGAAAATTAACGCTACCGCGGAAACGAGCTGACAAATCGATTTGGAAGCTTCTTGCCGTCGGTCGATCGGGCGAAAAGTGCTCGAGCAAAGCGATTCTGAAAAGCCACTCGGCGTTCGTTACTGCGAGCACTTCCTCTACTCCGTTGAATATTTCCCTAACGAAAAGAAGGAACGTCCCTCTCGAGATTTTTAACTATCGTCCGGCGCTGAGCGGAACGGCAACTTTCTAAGTTCAACTTTAACGCGTTTTACATAACGCGGCCCGAGAGGATCCGTGACAATTATTAATTTTCAAGAGCGAGTCGCGGCGCGTTTATTAAAATGGACGAGGCTTAGAACGC
The DNA here is from genome assembly GCF_001263275.1 of Habropoda laboriosa. Lineage (NCBI taxonomy): Eukaryota > Metazoa > Arthropoda > Insecta > Hymenoptera > Apidae > Habropoda > Habropoda laboriosa. Next base: position 625,853 of record NW_017100194.1, on the reverse strand, counting down.
CTCGAATCGCGTGAATTCGATGCACGACCATTTTCATCCTGCATGCTTCCCGCAGCTTTCCTCCTTTGGCGAACCTTCGAAACAGTCGTTCTTTTCTCCATCAAGTTTGTCGTTTTGTTAAACGAATCGGTGTAATCGGTGTATAAAATTTGACCGAAGTAATCAAGCGTGCATTACAGTGAATTCGATTATCTCGAGTGCACTTTATTCTCGGGAATTTTATTTCAAAAATTATCAGAAGGATTAAATTGATCAACGTTCTTCGGAAAAGTTCGTCGGATTTTCGAGTAGAGCGAGAAAAGTTGGTAACTTGATGCTTATAAATGACACAGCATTTACGTACCACTTAACGATATCACAATCCCAAGTTCTAGAAATGAATTTGCACGATTGGGAAAAAAATGGTGAGACTTGTCTGGAAGTCAGACACCTAGCGTCTCTCCCATCGCGAATTTAACTTTAATTTTCAATTCACCGAGTCCAGGCCTCGTCGAAAGTTTAACACTTATAGTTACGCCCGCGCGTCGTGCACTCTTGCGCAAATTAAGCATTTCAAACCGCGAATATAAATCCTGTTCGCGGTGACTTATGAATCAACTAGCCGGGGAAAGACGTTTTCTTTTGCGCCTGCCTGAATTTCTGTTTAAATGAAATTTTAATTAACGCCCTTTCGAAACGGCACAAGAGAAAGGGAAGAATCGGGTGATTGAAAAGCAAGGAAAAGCACTCAAGACGTTTACCGTGTCAAGTCTCAAAAAAGGGAATTTTTGTTCGTGTTTCGACGTGAAATTACCAAGCGACGCAGTGCGAGCCGAATTAAGCGAAATTAAATGTTTCCAGAACCAGCGGGGCTGACTCGTTGTGACGTTAGAGCCGTGGCATAATTACGCGAGACTCGACCGGACAAATATTTCTGCTTTGGGAAGTAAGATAAAAGGGAAACCTGCTTCCCTCCTCGACATGGGAATAATCTAGGCGACGTATCGCGAGAAAAGAAGCGAGGTTTCAAGTCTCTCCGTTCCCGTTCTGCCCGAAGGGGATTGCTCATTTCGTTTTCTGATGTTACAACCACGATTTCGGTCGCAAGTAATCCTCCAAGGAGCTTCGTTAGCGTGTTGCACAATTTTTTCCTATTTTTAAGTTTTGAACGTTAGAACGACCCTTGTCGTGGCTGGTACTTGTGGAATAAAATGGGTAACGAAGAGAACAAGTTTTTATATTTGAGAAAATGGACGTTGAAGATAACTTAACCCTTTCTCGTGTTTTTAAATCTCCAATGGTAAAGTAATTCTTATTGGATCGTGCTTTACTTTTCACCGCTTTCCATTCCGCAATAACAAATTACGAAACTTAGAGCTCAGAGATGTACGAAAAAGTGTTTGGCCCAGAAATGATGAAATTTCGACTCGGTAAAATTATTAAAAAATTCAACTATCGACCGATTTTCACAGAAGAATCGCGTCTATTTTTAATTCAACACCAGACGAGTTCAATATCCATCGATAAAATCCCCTCGTCTTTGATATTCGCGCGCATTCTCGGTCAGGCCAGAACGAAGATCGGCCGATTCCCATTGGGGGCGAACGCTCGTTTCGTTTCTCAGAAGTTTCCGCTCTATCGGTCTAAGTTTCCTTTCTCGTCCACTGACAAATCCCAAATGTAAATGCGAATCGAGGTGGCGTCTGAAAGGGAGGAGGTGGAGCAGCAGGAGGAAGTAGAAGAAAAAGAAGAAGTGTGATTCTACGGTGAACTTCTCCCCAACGTTGACATTTCCCCGATTATCGATCTGCTCCCACGGAAAGATGGATATCGTAATTTATGCCTCGCACATAGACTCATTTAAGCTATTTCTTCCCACGACAAGAGGAGCTTCTCTGCTTTTTTATCCCCCCTCGAACGACAAGTTTGTACGATTTTTATAACGCCGACTTTTCCGTGGGCGCGTATATTTTTAACCATGCGAGAGTATTTCTGGACGTATCGATAGTGGACGTGGAAGACGTCAACTGGAAATGACAGAGAAATCAATTGGAATTCTGAAAATGACTTTTCACCAGATTCATTTATTTACGGTATAACGATTCTGTGTTGAACATTTATTAAACGAATATATATATTTCAGATAAATTACAGTAATTAATGAAAAGTCTGTTTAACATACTTTTATTAATTCATCGTGCTAAAACTGCGCGTATTCGTAAAATTAAATGTACATGAATTGTAAATGAAAATTAAAATATCAATTAATGTAAAACGTATCCACGGAGTATTACTGTTAAAATACAATCTTAAATTTGTCAAATTTTTTCAAGGAAATATTCTGAAATAGCCAGTTCATTTGTCGTAAAACTCATAAAAACAATGGTCCACAAACCTAACCCACAAAAACGTATCTAATTCAACTCCCAAAAAACATCCTCCAATACCCAATAAATTTTCGTTGGTATCGATCACGAGCATGATAGATAGACGTCATAATCTATCCTCCACACCTGGCCGATCGTGTATTTTCACACGAGAGCCACGTGGACGCGATTACGTTCGCAAGATATTCCACAAACACGTCCAAGTGTCGTACGTAAATTTCGGGTATAGAATAATCGGAGACAGGATAATCGAGGGTGAAGGAAGAAGAGCCTCTACCGTGAGGCTCGCGTATCGACTTCACGTTCAAGCAGAAACTGCGAATTAGGAGAACGAAGGAGGAAGGTTCGAACAAACAATTTCGCGCTGAACGCTTTTCACGACGGCGTTTCGGTGGATATCGATCGTCCCACGCCAAGATGAATACCGTGATCAATCTTTCATGCTCTCCTAGCGGAAGTTACTTCACGTCCGGGTTCACGCGGTCAACATCCGTTCCGCATGAACGAATTCCTTGTTACACCGCTGTCCGAGAACCCTTCAGCGTGTATTTTCAAAAGAACAGCGAGAGACTTGAAGAAAATGCGAGGTAGCTTTTGAATTAGCCGCTCTACCTGGTGAACGTAACTTGTATACATACAGGTTAGGTTGCGTTTTGCCGCATTTTTAGAACTCTTAGGTTCCTCCAAGATTTCAAGCTTTTCGAGGTCCCGGAGATCTTTGTCGTGGAAATCCTTCGGAACGTGAATTACAGAAGTTGGGAGATTTCGGTCGTGTGAAACTTTCGAATATAGAATTCGAAGCATTGGAATTTTACGGAGATCGGAATACATTAGAGAATTCAGAGTTCTAAGAGTGGAGAGTTTCTGTAGAGAGTGGAACTTGGAATTTAAGATTTATAATTACTACTCTATTGAAAAAAGGCGAATAATTGAGGTCATGCAAGAAACTGATTTTGAGGAAATTCTTCGTAAAATACAGGCTTCGCATAATTTCAAAAAAAATCAATCGAGTCAAAGTTTATTAGAACAAAAATTACACATTCTCAAGAAGAACCGATAACGGGGCAGTGGACACGTTTCACGCGATGAAACGCTTTATTAATCAGCCCGTTTCGAGGGAACCTGTAAAATCATGAAAATTATGAACATCGCCGTTTCAAGCCGCTGTCCGAATTCCAACCTGTTCGATACGATTCAAAAATCAATATTCAATTACTCGTTACGCCGCGTAATTACGTTTAACTTGGGCAATACGTTAATTGCGCTCGCGCGTCGAAAAGGACCGGTCACTGTGCGCGAAAATAACGAGGAACGCGTCGAATTTTTCGGCTGACGCGTCCAATGGAAGGGGAAAATTTCTATTAACCCTTTCAGTACTGCACAGCTTGTCGGTACAAATTATGAACGTGTTTAAAACGAACAGACGCTTCTCTCATATTTATTTCAGACACTTTCGTACGATAGAAAATAGAAAAAACTGGAGATTTTGTCACTTATCGTCAGACTTCGGTACACGAAGGGTTAAATACGAAGTAAAATTTCACGATCCGGATTGCTTTCAACTGGTAAACGTTTCATCGATTCTACCCTCGTAGATTAAACTAGAATTTACGATTTCGATCGTGGACACGACATTTACTTCTGTTCGTTTTCGTTCGGTATAAAGACTCTGGCTCTTTACGACCATGTTTCGTGTACGAAAGACCTTGTAACTCGTGACAAGCTGGAAAATTTGACCAATCTCAAGGTCTGCTTGATATTACGAAAGAGAAAGGGTGATATCGGTGTTTCTGTATGAATTATGTAATGGTCCATTGACATGATTTTATTAAATTAACCTTTGCCCCGTGGTTTCTTTGAAGTTCAAATTAAAACTAAACTTAGAATTTATTATGCTTCCGTAGTATCAATTTGCATTAATGCAATACCCTGTTAACATTTTTACGACGAATACCGGGTGTCGTATATAAAACCAGCTCCAAACGCAAACTACAATTTTACATTTTTATTCGCTCTAATAAACAAACAGTATTTTCGACTTGAAAAAAAAGCTTTAATTTTAACCGCGCGCACGTTTATCAACATTTTCATCTCGGCACAAAATGCAACTATAAAACTGCTATTTTTACGAGCGCCATCCAGTATTAAATTGTATTAAAAAAAAAAAAAAAAAAAAAAAAAAAAAAAAAAAAAAAAAAGAAGATAATTCACGTGAAACTGAATAATCTTGTAGTTTACCATACGTAACAACGTCAAAGTGGAATTACTACTTATATGTAGCGAAGTACAGTAACGAAATGATCTGGCTGCACGAAAATAGGGCGTATGAATTTAACGATTCGGAAAAGAGGGAAAAGGGCCTGATAAAGGGAGTTTAATGGTTCAAACTTTAAATCCACCAAGAAGTTCTCTCGCTAGTGCTCGCGATAATGAATAGCTTCGGAGCGTTCGAGAACAACTTTCCTACGCATTTCTGAGATATGGCCAATGCCGTTGGTTCAAGCTATGAAACCAGTGAAATCTCAATAACGCGTGCTAACTTCCGAACTTTTTAATGAAACCCTGCTGCTTCGTTCGTTAATCAGCTCCTAACGTAAAAATTAAAAAAAAAACAAAAAAAACGAGTATCCTTTCGTTGTAACGTTATTAGCAGAGCTTTCAATTACTCGACGATCCTAGAATTACAGATAAAGATAACAAACGATTCTTTAATATAAAGAAAAGAAAAGTTCACTCGTTAGTTCGTTTCTCAATTTCACAATACGCGGTATTTATTAATATAACAATATCTTCGGGTTTATCCAAGAGGCTGGTTTCTACGGTGCATTACCAGAAGTCTGCAGGCAGCGTCGTAAAAAGCAACAACCCTTGTTAATCCTACGCTTTTAAAACTTTCGCCGGGATTTCTCTGTTTTTTTTCTTCCTTAAAATCAAATTACTCCTCAATTTTTCATTTTATCCTCTCGCCGCTATCTTTTTCTTCTTCACGCAGGAGAAGGAAATATTTCTGCTTGCGTACACACTTCACAACTCGCAGTTTCGCGTTATTCTTTTCTCTCTTACCCTCCGGTGGTTAATTATCAACGTTTTAATTATCGACCTGATCTCGCGTGATGATATCACGAATAAACATCATGCACCACACGGTCTCCTCGCTGACGAAGGTAAATTGTTTAGACAGGATAATTGCCATCCACACAGGTTCTGTTGCTGTTTCGAACTGTAATTTTCTTCAGCTATGCACCTCGAGAATTTACGAGCTCACCGGGTAAGTGAATTATTTTTTCCCCCCGTTTTAGATATATAAAGTGCTCGACGAGGCTAATTCCTCCCAAGGGTTGCACGTAGACGTAATTAAACGTCTTTTCGAAAGGTTCCATCGGAGATGCCATCTTTCGGCATACGTCATGTAAAACGTTCGCAGGCCAAACTCGACTTTCTGAACTTTTTAAATTGCAGCGTCAAAGCGGATGATTGATGCTAATATTTGAAATAAATTCTCTTAACGATCAGGCTTACCACTATTCAACGACAAAAATTTGTTTGGCCGTTGAATAATAAATAATTTATTATTCAGAAGCAACTCTGAAGAAAATCGTTGTAACTAATTTTTTCATGCAACGGTGTAAAAAATATTCATGTTAATATTTCACGAATTTTCTCTATTTTACCTTTTCACGAAGTTAACCGATTCGGCAAATGTGCATACGTCACATGTACCTCGGGTTCGTAATACAAAATTCAAGCATTACGCCGGCCTTAAGGGAGGTGCCGGCTCGAACATCGTTCACGAGTGACAGTTGCATAGTTTCAGGAGATTACAGTCGTAAAATGGAATATCCTATTCGGAATCAAATTTTCAACTCGATCTTTTCCGACCGCTGCTAATCTAAAGCGAACCGAGAGTTCACGCGAACATATTTATCAATCCTTGAATTACTTTCACGCGTATCCCGCCGTAATAAAGGCGACACTGTATCTGAATACAATTACGAATTTCATCGAGTTACGAGGAACCGTCCTTACCGCTCCCGAGGAAAACTCGGAAATGGAAACACGGAAGACAATTTCCCTACGTGCTGAATATTATATTCCACGGGAAAAGTGTGTGATCGGGGCTTAAATTCGAAGGGACAGTGGGTGACGTTGAAATTCGGAATTGCAATGTTCTGGGAACGCCAGGCGTGGTATAATTGCCGAGAACTTTGGAGAAGGATTTCTGGAGAGAGGAATTTCTGCTCCATTCTACGAATAGAAGAATAAAAATTGCAATTGCGAAAAATCAGAGACTACAGGTAGCTCTAAAATTTGTGTCTTGGAACCTTTCAATTGTACTTCAAAAATTTTAGACAATAGACGATCGTATTATGGAAGAAATGGAGACGGTACGCATCTAAGAACGATCGCAACGAGACCAAGAGACTGAATAAATAATTCTTCGAGCTGAGGTGCTCGAGGTTGCTTGATCTTCGATTTCTGAATATTCCTTAAAGTAAGGTCGGCCAAGGGTTCCGGGCAGGCACGGCCGTTTATTTATATTCGTTCGTAAATTGGGAGAGCTTATGAAGGCATCCGTCTAGAAAATTTGCATCAGCAGACACTTCTTCGCCCGTAATGTCTGCCAGTAGAGAGGAGTTGGCGTAATTTAGCACGCAAGATGAAAGGTTATATTGCCTCTCCTTTCGAAATATGTACCGCGTTTCTACTACGCTATCCGATGAAAGTACACGCAGGCCCTTCCAACTGTGAAAATTTCTTCTTGCGGATAAGTTATCGCCCCCGGCGAAAGAAGAGAGAAAAGAGAAAGAATTTCTTACCAATTGCATTTGCAACGAGAGAAAGAAACGAGAATTCTTGATTAGACGCGAATATTCGGTGCGTGAAAATGAAAGATAAAATTGCGCCAATCGAAAACTTTTTTGGTTCTTCTCTATTTTCCATTTGCATTCGCGTAATTTCTGATCTATCTTGTAATCTAACAAAATTGAAGTTTTCTACATTTCTGCGTTTCCTCGGAGAAGAATTCTTTGGAATATTAAAAAAATCATCGAAACACTTTGCCTTCAAGATTACTTTCCAGATTTTTGGGTAAGAGGAAATCGCAGAGTGGTAAATTTGGAATAACTACTCGAAGATGAGAATACTCGTGAAAAATTTGAAGATTACCACTTAAGATTACGACAGAACTCGATCAATTATCTCGCGTGGAAATTCACGACGTAATTCCACGACGTGGCTTCGAATTCGCTGTTTGAAATGGAGATACGTTTCGTGTGTATACAGACGCTTCGCAACTATACTCTCATGTAAATTACACGCTGCATCACAAACTCCGGATGAATATGTATCGATGTGTACAACTGAGCTGGTCTGTAGCAACATCGCCTTCTCGGCGTAAACGTTTCCTCGAAGATCGCGCAGGAAGCTGTTGTCTTTAATAATTAAATTTTTTACTCGGTATAATCATACAACTTTGAATTCTCGACTTTCAATTCGAGCCACGAGAATCCACTCCACAAATGTTACACGAATATAAAGTTCGCAAATTTTTTAAGTATCCAGACACTTCTCTTTTTTCTTTTTTGATGCATTCATAAAATGCAATTACATTCTTGCAGCAACATGTAAGTATAGTCCAGGAAATTGTTTGGATTATAGTCCAGGAAACGTCTGATTGGTTAATCAGCGTGTCTAATATCGTCTTTGCCGCCCTTCCAGTGCGCCCTTAGCGCGCTGTCACCTTGGAAGGGTGGGAGACGGTCGCGAGGGGTGGGCGGAAGGTCCCAAAAATCTGGAATTTCCTCCGGGTGACTGATCGGCAAGCGGACCGTTACATACAGATGTGCCGTTCGGAAACACTCGCGGAACGCGAGGGACAGAAATTACTAAAAATCGCGTAGGAGGAGGTAACGAGACCCGTGCAAGCAATAAACGAAAATCCTCAACTGAAAAATAACCGTTCCCGGTCGATCGTGCCATAAACCGTTTCTACAGAAAACCCAACAGCAAGGAAAAAAGATTCGACTGCTCCCTAGCAAAATAAAAACAATAAGCTACTCTTGTGCCAGACTGTAAGGTAAAGGTACCAGTAGTTGACCAGTTTTTAGAGAAACGTAAAAGTTACGGTTTTTCTGTGATACTCTTTTGAAAAAAATTCACCTGACATGCCAAGACATCTATCGGTTAAATTTCAAAAGAATTACGGACGTCTAAATTCATTAAGATAAGTAATATGCCTCTATATTGCTATTTCCTTAACGTTTCTGTTAAGAACAGCTGTACGGTTTTTATAACATAACTTTTTTTTAAAATTGGTCTTGTTACATAATCTAGAAGGCATCGAGTATCTTCAGGCATCGACTCTCGCTATTTAATGACAGAGCAAGTGGTTACTATTGTTACTGGTCAATTACTGGTACCTTTACCTTATACCGCCAGAATCGATCAATGACCCTGACCCTGAAATCAATCATTCACGAGAGGACTTTAGGTCGCTGTTCCTTCGGATCAGAGACTAGACGAGGGATAAACGAGTCATGAATTAAGAAGTATCTAATAAACGACAGTATGACTGTCTGTCACGCGAGCTTTCAATAGAATTGTGTCATTATACACATGTGTAGTATCCTAAGAACGTGTGCACTATTTTTCAATGTACCATAAGAAAAAGAGTATCATTTGAAATTAACAATTTTCACCGTTCTTTTTATCTGCAATTTTTCCAACTTTTCCATGACATTATTAAATATTCCATAAATAATTGTACTATTATACTTTATTAAAATCCTAGGTGTCTTTTTCCTAAAAAATACCAATCCTCGCTATAAAATCGGGCGAACTGTCCAACTGTCTTACTATTCCAAGACACTTATTAAGGGAACTGTATAAAATTAAAAATTCGTTTCGAAGAAATACAAGAATGAAATTTCCAAGATTCATCCCTAACGACCAAACAGTAGATCCACCATAAAGCCCCTAATCAAAAAGAAGAAAAACACGTCCCAACATTTTTTCCGCCGATCGTTCCACCGTCGAACGAAACAAAGGACGTTGTAGCCAAAAGAGAAGAACAGAGGGAAACGACAATAATCGAGGTACGTAGGTGCCATTAAAGAGAACGTCAGGAGGCAAGGTAACGCGGGAGCGTAATTGAAAGTAATGATAGACAAGCGATAACAACGCAGTCGGGGAAGAAGTCGATAACATTTTTCGTCCGAATAATTGCCATCTAGACTTTTTCCCCTCTTTCTTTTTTTCAATATCCTCTTTATGCTCTCGCCGTGGCTGCGCTATTGGCTCATGCATATGCTCTCCGATCTACGTACGACGGGGGCGCATTTCCAATGCAAAGGCGTTACGCTGCTGGTGCACGGCCACTGGAGAACACGCCGGTGAAAATCGAACAGTGTGCTGTTTCTCCCTTGAGTCTCGAACGGAGAGATTCGCTGAACTCGCAGGAATTATGCATCCGATTTTTGTTCCGGGGACAAACATACTACGGTTATTCGACGTTCTTCCATCGAACACTTCCTCCGATGATCCACTGTGGCGTGACAAAGTGAGACTCTCGTGTCTGGGCGAATTTATCGCGATACACTGAAATATTCTCGAGATGGTACCGTATGAAAGTCCTCTCGGATAGAAGCACCGAGTAGCTTCGAAAAGGGAATCGTAAAAATTTTTCATCAATTTTTAACGAGATATGGGAAGTTTCTGCGCTATCTTTCTAACGGACGTCGCAGCAGATGTTTCCGACACGATAAGGTTTCTCTCGTTTTCTGGGATGTGTACGAAGGGGTGAGGTGTAGATTGAGGATTTGATTCTGTGAGTTTGGTCGGTTTAGAAGATTGAATCTGATCTATTTAGAAGAAGGTTTAGAAATCGCCTTCAAGAAAAACTGAAGTACATTTACACCACCGGCCAAATGTTTCGAATCACTATAACTTAAGAAACTCTTAACGAATTTTTTATCATTCAAATCAATCGAAATGAGGTAATTGATCTCCACAACGTCAATTTCAGATCCATAAAGAATTAGTAGCAGATTCAATATCGACGTAAATTGGCAGGTGATTCCAAACTTCTGGCCGGTAGTGTATGTTCTTCCAGTGCATGTGCATGTATTTACAGAACCATCTCGATATTTTCAATTCCCATATATTGCGGTTAAAGTGATAACAAAGAAGTATGTCATGTTTAATATCTTTGTATCTTTTTAACAGTTACGCCGTGTGTGATCATGTTTAAAACACGAGATATAGTTGGGGCCACGATATAGCGAGGTCGTAAATTTAACTCTCAAGAATCGGCATCGATTGATGTTGCGGCACTCAAGGCCGTGTGTTGCAGTCTGTTTGAGGGTTCCAACAATAAACGAATGGTAGCATATGATTTGGTACTTCAAGTAGAAAATGGTATTTCATTTACAAATGGAAAATATGTTAATATTAAAGCTACACAATCCTTTTGCATTTTCTATCTGTATATAACACGAGCAGGTAAATGAAGATGTTAAAGACCTCAATAAGACCTTTACTTGTAACCGTACTTCCAAAAGCGGCTTCCCCCAGAGGGAGAAACCCTAATTTGTCCTAGCTGCATGCAGTTTTCAGTAAATATATTAGAATCAGTTTGACTTTCGCTGGATACAAGAATTCTTTGTACGGTCCTGACCATGGTTTCAAGTACTTATCTGCTCGTATTTCTGTCAGTTTCGGGGTCCCGGCAGCTAAAACATGTTTACTTTGACGCCTAACCGATTTTACGACCTCGCTATATCGTGGCCCCGACTATACATAATCTAACTTTCTTCCCTCGAGTTTTTCTCGAGTTAGACACTTAGATATTTGACGCTCTGCCCGAGTCTCACACGGGACGAACTGTCGAAGGGTTAAAAGCCTATTGAGAAGCAACGTTTCTCGGGGAAAAAACAGTAAGAAACTGATATGACTGATAGAACACATCGTATTACAACAAAAATAAACTCAGAATACAATAAAACGAAATTTACAAGCATAATTAGTAACGCGTAGGCCCTTCTCTATCTTCAATTAACTCGATCACTCGCTTGTGTGCGTGTAATTACATTATTCACGCATATACATACCGCAGGAACACACTGGTTGTTGGATTTTTCTCCCAAGTTCGGCTGTTGGTTGTGCTTCTTGTACGCACCAGTTCACACAACCGAATGCACTAATTACGTAAATTACTTCGAAATCCGCGTTGCTCGAGCGAGCACTGAATATTCCACAAGACTACGATGGCGTCGTACAAGATGGCGTCGTCGCTTATCGAGGCACTCGTTCGGTAGCGATGTAAACACCGACTGAGGACGTATCGTTCCGCCCGAATTTTGCACGTTGTTTACGTACAGCTAGCCTGGTAGGGAACATCAAGGGTGAGTCACCCTAACACGTGCCTGGTCTCGTCTCATAACATCGCGTGAGACTGGTGAGATTTTTTCGGGCCAAACATAAGAAACGCGAGTTAGGATCGCTGTACGTAAACACAGAGCTAGGCGTTCATTTGGAAGTGAAACTATCGCGATCTACGCTGGACACTGTGTCTGAGAGTTGATATGTAGCGAGTTGCTCTCAAATGGATACAAAATCGTAATGCAGACACGAAGCAGTTTCGTATACTTGAGAGAACTCTCGCGAGAGTGAAAAGTGTCAGGAGAAGAAATTACTCGAGAAATGAAATTACCGGTTTAATCACTGTTTACGAAGAAGAATCGGTGTTGTGGAATAGAAAAGGTATTGGAAGAAATTGCGGCAAATTTTCAGCGTTATGCAGAAGAAATCCAGCGTAAAATATATAATTTACACGGTTAATTCTAGATTTATCGTTTAATTTCGACTCTGCGCCATTTAACACCGTAAGAGTTAATTGAGAAATTCACAAATCCTCGTTTAACGAAGGCGTGATAATTATTCTCGTTATCGTACAACGGTGTTACGCAAACTCGTGACCAGATCTGACTGAAACTTGTCAAAGATTGATCGCGTCGGATTACAACGTGACTCCCTCAGTTTTTACGGTTGTAACGAATGCGAAGTTAATATTTAAATTGCCATCTGTTCCTGAAATCGTTGCAGGACGATTATAAATATATGTACTTAACTCTCGTACACGTGACACGTAATCTGTAATCTTAATGCACGGACAGACTTATCTTAACAACGCAAACCTAACTAGGTTGCCAAAGTAAATGCACCAGAACGGTTCTGAGTAATCTGAAATCATAAACCCAGTTCACCGACGAGAGAATTCAATAAAAAATACGAGGCCACTCTTCCGCATGCAAGCTGAATAAAACGAAGTTACGATCCCCTTTCGTGTTCGTCTAAACGCCATTTTCTCGGCTATTATCTTTCCAAAGGAACCCGGCAAGAGAGAGAGAAAAAAGAAAGAAATACATCTAAAAACTAGACTGTGAAATTCCACTTTAGATCTCTAAGCCTCTTCTTAATAAGTTATCAGCGAATTTGCATGAGAAAATTCAATTTCCACCCTGAGAGAAAAACTTTAGAATCCTCCGACTTACTTCATCGCTTAAAATTTTGGCATACGAAACAAAAAATTTAAGATCTACGCAATTTCTCTCCTTACGACCGTTTAAGGTTATAAGGATATTAGGGGGTGTGATAATGAAGTATAAACGTGAAGGAAATAATTCGTAGTATACTATTTTAATGGTGTGGTGTGATTTCTCTTTGATGTCTGGTGGTGAACTGACTCTCTTACGAATTTCCGAGTCGAGGGAAACTCGGGAGCCGGTCTTGTCACCTGACTGGTAACTATTTTTTGCCAATCAGGTGATAGATCCACCGACACCCACCTATTCCGGGCAGGAGAGGTGGTGTCAGTGGAGGTGGAAGACGCTATTTGGGAAATTTGGCAAGGTGGTGGAATTTCCGCCAGGCTTGGATCCTGCAGCCTGACCTGGTCGACGGTCACTGGGCCCGGTCTCGATGACCCTTTGGAAATTCACGTTTAAGGCACATGCAATTAGTCGTTGAGGACGACTCTCAAAAACGACTTTACTGGCTTGCGTGTCATAAACGTGCTTGCAATTTGCACTTCGGAGGTTGTCCCTTGTACAAATTGCTAGCCACCCGTGCTATTCAAGACGGTGAAATCATGACAAAGGGTATGCCACGGAACATCCTGCTCGAACAAACGAACGTAAAAACGAGGATAGCGAATTTACCGAGAAAATTCCATTTTCCATAGTTAGCTCCGTTTGCCGGCAATGTTTGCGTTCAAATTCAACCGTAATTCAATATCTGTCCGGCAATTAGCGATTAAAACTTTTCTAACGGGACTATTATAAGCGGGGAGGACGTTCGCGAGTAATTTCCATCGTCGTAATACGATTCACGCGAGCGAGATCGTCTTCGTCACGAGAGATCTTACTCCGTGACGCACGCAACGCGTGGAAATAACATTTAGTTAACGTTGAATCGGCCTCGTTACATTCTAGATCCCCTCTCGACGATCGCAATTATCGTCTCCCTGGACAATACCGCACGGCCGTGACAGTTGTAACAAAAGAATTAGCTCAAATAGGACGCAATAGAGACGCAATTACCGTTCGCGCGACGAACCGATCGAGTAACGGTGAAATTAAATCGACCACCGGAGAATTGCCGCGATAACACTAATGTGGAAAGTGTTTCTGGTTACAGCGGGATTATTCTGTTTAAAGCTGGCTAACGAAAACGTCGGAAACGGTGTTTAACTGACTATATTAATTGGAATATGTATAATCGGATTACGTTGTAATGGTAAATCTGATTCTCTGTCTGCGCGTATCCGTGGTTGATTTTAAAGATTTCTCCTGTGTACGCGGAATTCATTACTGGGTGATATATCGAGAGGAATTTTGAAGTAGAACGCATTGTCGGGCATTTGAGGAAATGTATCATAATCGTTTATAATAAATAATGGATTTTCTTTTCAAATTCTTGAAATTCTCAAATATGAAAATTCTCAAGTGTTTAAATTCTCAAATATTAAGATTCCCAAATATTAAAATTCTCAAATATTAAAGTTCCCAAATATAAAAATTCCCAAATATTAAAATTATAACTTTCCTCACTTTCGAACTCCAAATTTTTCTACTTTCACATCTGAATTTCAAGCTTCTGCAAAAATTTTCAAAAACCACCCTCTCGAATACAATTCACCCTCTTATCAACATCTCAAATTAATTTCCAAATGTTCCTACCACCCAAACTATTCTTCCACTCAACTCTCGTCTCTAAACGACCCAATCGTACATCAACTTAGCAAAAACACACTGTGCTTCCTCCGTCAGCAGTGGAAACGACACAATTTCAATGCTTCCACGTCGCTCGAGCTCGCTGAATTGCCCCTAAGAATAGGCAGTCGGAACGGGGAGAAATTCGACTTGGAGAGTTTCATCGTGGACTGGATACGGCCTCGCGAGAAGTTTACGTTTGAACAATGCCGTGAAACTTTCTCGTCTACGTTGAAACGACGATATTTTCTACGCGAGTTCTACACAGGGGCTAACGAAAGAAACAGGTTTTCCTCGTGCTCAGATTTGACCTGGATCCGACAACTAGTAAGAAACCTATAATCTAGATCTGACCCAGACTTCGGCTAGACTCGAATCGCGTACACGAAATCCAAGCTTGTTCTTATCTCGCGATACAACACGTTGCTTTACGCAATGATAAAGGAGGGTTAGAACGAGTTATTAATAATCAAGCGTGCTCGGTGTACCCGAGTTATCTGGTAATTTGATTAATTAAAAGTTTCCTGGACACTCGATAACAAAGAAGAAAGCTCGCAATTAACGAACTTCATTTCACCCTCCTCCTGTCGTAATATGTTGCGTACAAGTGTTTGATCAAAAAATGAAGAAAAAATAAGGGAAACGAACGTGAAACTCCCGATAAGAAAGGTTCGTTCTAGCATGCGTATTTATAATTCTCACGTAATTATATGATCACGGAAGGTTGCAAAAAACTATGGCAAGGACCATTAACGTCACGTGGATTACTGGCAGCCACAGGAAGTAGACTTTTCATTAAGCAAACAACGATAGTGTTTGTCAATGTCGAGACTTTTTCTTTCTTCCCCTAATTAGATACTGTAATGTGATTTTTTTCTTACATATGTTTCAAGTCTTGTTAAATTCCCCGTGATTACCTCAACGTTTTGTCGTTAGAATAAAGATTCGAGAAAATTAATAATTTCGTTTATCATATTTTTGAAATCTTGCAGAGACAATTTTTTTAGATTCTTAATTCATATTCGAAATTTCTCCACTGTCTTCCGTTCTGCAACGATAAATGATTAAACTCAGAATCACACTGCGTTATTACGAAAGAACGAACTCAATTCAGTCGGACCCCAATTTTCCCCCTAAACATTATACAGCAACGACGAATTTGATTTTGCACCTTTCCGAGCGCTGAAGCGATCACCAATTCTTCCAAGCAACAAGAAATCCAAACACCGGACAAAACTCTATTCGCAGTTCTCCTGTAATTGCTAGCTGTGCCCCGGCAGAGAGACAGAGAGAACGGACACCCTCGAATCTAACGTTATTCCAGTTTTCCTTTCGACCCGAACGTTAATTGCACGTTCGACGTTCACCGAGGACGAGCAGAATTTGCATTTCCCGTTTGAACTGTTCGCCTGACTGGCTATCGAGAAGCAACAGCGTGTAGAAGGAAGCAAGACAAATAAAGCGTGAACAGGGGAACAAGAGAGGAAGAGTTGTAGTGCGATGAAAACGCTTCAATTTGGTCACCAGATGTTTGATCAACTGATGAATGGGCAAAGTTAACTTTCGCGTTTGCGTACCAACGATGTTAACGCGGCCACTGCACGACAAACGTTCTCAGCCAAACACAATAGCAGAGAACCACCCGAAACTCTCCACGCTTCTTCGAATTTTACGAGCGTTACCACTCGAGCTGGACGCTCACGGAAACACTCTCGAACTGGAAAGTAATTCTCCCCTTCCGTCTATCGTGCCCTGTTCGAATTATCTGTTGAACTTGCCACGGCCTGTTACGTGCATGCAACAATTAGACAAGTTGACGCGGTAACTTCTGCGCGATGGAATTTATCGCAGAGTTGGGCTACTTTTAACCGGGGACCGAGAATAACCGTGTTTGCTAATCACAGTTTTTTTAAAGAAATTTCTAATTTTTTTAGAAGTTAAACTATCGTTGAGGAAATGTCGAGTGTAGTGTGGCGACCGCCACGCACTTAGGCCTGGCGTCTCTTGGCCCTCGAGGCGAACAATCGAGAGATGTTTTTCCAAACATCTCCGAGTTTCTTCGTCCTCGAGGACAAGAGTATTGCGCCCCCACTTCCTGGGACTTTCCCAGGGAAAAGGGGCTACGTAACACATTCCGTGCCGGACCGATTTTCGGTGACTCCGTTCACACCGCGTGGGTCGTATGTCGAGACTAACAGTTTTGCTTTTCGCCCTATATGTCTTCCAATATTTACAAGATTGCAAAAATCATTGTTATCGAGAAAAAGGTAACGTTCAAGATATGCTATAGAGCAAAGGAAAAATTTTTGTTTTAACAAATTATCACCGTAGTTGCATAGTTTAAGTTAGCGGAAGGAGAAGGCCGAAATATCAGATGGCCTGAACGAAAAGACCAGAGTGCGACCCACGCGGCACGGAACGTGTTAAGGGAGCCCCGAAAAAGGCACGAGGCCTTTTGTCGTAAACTAGCTTTCTACGTGCATCGCGTTGCCTACACTTCAAAATTACGTTAAGCATTATCGGATTCAAATAAATATATTTACTTTACACCACGTCACTTCCAAAGTAGCGACCTAGAGACTTTAGTAAAATTTTCAAAATTGACGTTAACCCCTCAATCTTTCTCAATTGATAGTTTTATTTATTTTTTTCCCATTACTTCCTAGGCGTATAGAAATAAGTTTCCCATTTTTTTACAATGCTGCGACTTAAATTTTTGCAATAGTATAGAAAGGATAGCGCACCACGAAGAGTGAAAGAAAATAATTAAACGAAATTGCAAGTGTAGGGCAAGGGCACGAGCGTCAAGGGGTTAAAGAAATTTTTAACCCAACTATCTTCGAGAAAATATTGAACGAGGTGACCTAAAGATTCTGGGACCTTCCAGAATTTACCGAATTTTTATAACACGTGAATTCGTGTTTTACGAGAAATTTAACAACACCTGGAGAATCCAGAATTTTTATTTTCCATTCGCGTTGTTTCCAAGCTCCGAACCACTGAAATCTCGTGGACGAATCAGAGAGTAAGGGAAATTCGACGTTGATAAGTTGGGATAAACCGAGTCTCCTTAACTCGATATGAAAATTATGGCGTTGGGTTTGCCAAACTTCGTCAGACTAACCCGGAGTTAAACGAATTAGGAAGGAAATTGGAACGGAGAGGACTGCTTAGAATTCAGTAGGGCAAACATTCCTCGGCGTGTAATAAAAATTGCATGCAATGCTGTAGGACAGAAGGTATCGCCG
>NW_017100194.1:602498-607306 GCF_001263275.1 Habropoda laboriosa | reverse complement strand
TTCTTACAACCTGAAGAATTGCCTAGAATCTCTAAAAACGGAGAACACTGTCCAGTATTTCTTAGAATAGAAAATAACTGTGCGTAACAGAGAATTTTCTGCGACGATAAAAATGGTCCAGAATTTTCAAAAATAAAATCTCCAATAGCACGAACAAATTAAAAAGAAAGAAGAACCTAGAAATTTCTCAAGTTTTCTCGAAATAAAAAATTGCTCTAAAGAAGAAAGAACGTCCCGTTACTTCTCTCCCGTGAAACTTCGCACTACCTACGATGTCTACAATTTTTTCTCCCGAAGATTGGAACAAAGCAGGAGGCTTCCAGCAAATAATCTTGCCCCTCTACGTAACGATCGGGTTGGTCGTAGAAAAATGACGTGTAATTCGCGGCGCACGTCTGTAATCGTACGGAAAGTGCATAAAACAGTCGTTTAGATGGCACGATGTTAATCCGAGAAAATGAAACCGAGATAAGATTTTAGTTATTGCTGGTGCACAGGTAGGCAGAGGCCGCGGTGGCGTGATGTGTCGCGTGCTTCATATTCGAGCGTTCACGCAACACTTGCATTTGTCTGCTTTTTACCAGGCTCGATCTGAATCGTCGTCGGTTAAAGTGTTTTCACGGAACGCGATATTTTCTGGAGGGAAATACCTGACCGGAGTATTTAAAGAGTACAGATCCGTTCGTTACCCCTCTATCTCTCTCTCTCTCTCTCGCTGTTAATTGTATAGGAAAATTCGTTTTGCTTTTCGGAGCACCTCTTAATATTCTCGACTCTGTTCCTCTTTAATATCCCGGTAGAATGTAAATGAAACGTGCACTTAATTGCCGCTAATTGTACTCCTCTATTTTTAACGAAACGTTAATTTCGAGGATTTAAGGCAAGCTACCGAGTTTAAGGTCATTTTTTTCCCCCGAGAATTCGAGTGTCTTTTAACCCTTTCGGTAGTGATATTCAAAAAATGAAAATAAGCCTGCAGACTGAGATTTTTGAAATTTTTAATTTTTAATTCGTGTGTATTTTTATACTGTTC
This sequence comes from Habropoda laboriosa, assembly GCF_001263275.1. Taxonomy (NCBI): domain Eukaryota; kingdom Metazoa; phylum Arthropoda; class Insecta; order Hymenoptera; family Apidae; genus Habropoda; species Habropoda laboriosa. The sequence continues at coordinate 606,273 of NW_017100194.1, read as the reverse complement.
GTAGTATCGGTAAATGATTAATAAACAGTAGTCTACATTCTGTACTGCGATACGAGTGTCTTTTAACCCTTTGGATAGTAAATTTCAACAAAAGAAAATAAGCCTACAGACTGAGATTTTTGATTTACTTAAAGACGGAAAAGATACACAGTAAAATGCGTATTTTTATACTGTCCACGGTCCCGGTAGATAATTAACAAAGAACAATCTTGCACGGCACAACGCATACGGAAAAAGTCAGAGTCCTCGAAAGATTAATAGGATAATGTAGAGGTAAAACTTGCTCTATAGCTCGTACATCGATCCAGTTTCCATTTCCTTTTTTTTTTTCACGCCGGTGAAAAACGAGGCGATAAAATTCCGTTATATCCTAACGAAACGCAATATTTTCCCACGGAAAACGAGTTAGCGTTTCTTGAATCGGTATTAAAGGGGACAGACTCGTTTACCCGCTGTTCCATCAGCGTGTGTTTCAATTGCACGCAAGAATTCGTAGCTGCTACTCCTACACGTCGAAACTCCAGGAAAAAGGAAAACCTGATTACCTGTAAGGTTTAAAAATAATGAAATTCCGAAGAAAATAATTAACGAACAGCTCGTAACACGAAGCAACACTTACACGTCCTTCGAAAAAATTCGTCGAACCCTCTTGTAACTACCTTAATTCGCGACTATTGTGCTCGACATTTGGATGTTTTGATTCGCCAATTAGACCCAGCCGCGATTTATCGGAGTGCTCGGTGCGTTCGATCCACGGGGCACAATGCAATTATCTAGATTAGTGCCGTGTTGCACGATCTGATGTGCAATTAATAACGATGTATCCCACTTCTGACCTTCTAGAATTGGATGGGATCGATACCATACGGCGAGACAACTCCACGTTGGTTTATGTCCCCTTCTGAATACCGTACTTACGGTAAGCTCGACAGAACCAGGCCAATCGAATCACCATTTCCGCCGATAGCGCATAACCAATTAACAAAAGCCTCCGTTGCAAATTCTATCCCACTCGTGACGTCGTTATACATACTTTATGCTGTAGGATTGTAGTTTTAGGGAACGTACGAGGAGGGTAGTAAAAGAGAGAACGAGGATCGACAGGGACGTAAACCAGGAGCTTCTTCGCGAGGACCGTTTTCGTTCGCCTTTATGGGGAAGACCCGAAAATACCGTGCATTTGTAGCGGGAGAGAAAGGGTTTTTTTAAGAGAAGGTGAGAAAAGTGTGAAACGGGAAAAGGCGTGGAACGAAAAAATGCAGTGTGGAAGGCAAAAATGCAGTGAGGACCGAAAAAAGGCAGTGAGGACCGAAAAAAGGCAGCGTGGACCGAAAAAAGGCAGCGTGGACCGAAAAAAGGCAGCGTGGAACGAAAAAAGGCAGTGAGGACCAAAAAAAAAATGCAGTGAGGACCGAAAAAAGGCAGTGAGGACCAAAAAAAGGCAGCGTGGAACGAAAAAAGGCAGTGAGGAACGAAAAAAGGCAGTGAGGACCGAAAAAAGGCAGTGTGGAACGAAAGAAGACAGTGCAAACCAAGAAGAAGAGTGTGGTTTGAAACTGGAATGGAAACAGCAGATAGCTTGGACTTGTAATGCCCAATGCGTGGACTTGGTCAGTCAATAAATAACGTCGAATTTTCTCCCGAGAGATCATTTCTGTTGTTTTTAAAATTCGTAACGCGCGTATAGTCTACAAGCTGAGATTTCAAAAGTTTTTCTAGTATTTTATTTAGCCAAGCCAAAAAAACACGAGTAGCAACACCACTAGTCTTGCAGTCAAACACTTTCTATTTTATTTCTGTTAATAAATATTCGTCATTAAAGTACATAGGATATTTTCGAACTACATATTCTCGCTGAAATTTCTACAAAGTTGAACTCGCTACAAACAAAATTATCATATTTTCCAACGTTCAAATATTTATCCTTCGATTCTCCAAACAACCTGGGGCTGATGAAACGAAATGTATCAGCGTGAAGCATCGGGAGTGTTTTTCCGCTGTATTCCAACGGGGGCGCATCTTTCTCTCGTGGACGTAGCAGGAGAGCGGCATGGATCGATGCATGGTAATTCTTCAACGCTTGAAATGCACGCGGTAATAGGAAAACAGTAGCATTTTCGGACCACTTTCCGCCAAAGATTCGCGTCGATACTTCATATGGCTTTTACTTCGGACCGACGATAGATTTACCTCTATTTATTCTGCCGGCTACGAAACACCGTATTCGTGACCGGGAGATATTTTATCTATCCAACTGGCTCTATCGAAAAACCACTTACGCGAGTACGAATGGGTGTTCTTTTCGAAATTTGTTAGTTGGTGTAAGAGTAAAGAATTACAAGGGGCTTAAAACGACGTTGGTTCGCTCGTCGATGGCTAGGTGCGATGAAGTGTGGGCCGCTGCCCTTTTTCCCGTTTTTATACGCTTCTTCGGCCGTTAGGGCCCTGCAAGCCGTGGGATGGGGGGTGCAGCCTGCGGCTCGGGCCGCACGGCGCCTTACATTGCTGATTTTAGAATGCAAACCACTTTGAATATTATGCTTTACCATGGGCAGTGTACAGTGATCGTAGAAAATTCCTTGTGAAAACATTAGTCAAACTTGAGGAATGAAATTCTTCTGTACGAGAAAGTTGACTTTGACAATTCGAGAAGATTTTTTTATTAAATAATTTTCGTACGTTTCAGCTATTTTCCTGATATTGGCAGAGTAATGAAAATAATGATCAAAATTGTAATGTAAGTACGAGGAACGGAAAAATGATCACGTTATCGAAAGAAACGTGCTTAATTAATAAATTTGGTTATTAAGAACGATCGCATAACTCTAATTCGTAAAGGGCAGATGCACATTAAAATGAAGAGTTCACGGTCTAAAGTTTCTCAAATTGTTCTTACTCCTTATGTAGCGTCCCAAAACGCCGTAACTCTTCGATGTTGGAAACGCTGACTCGCGGCAGGGCGAGTCTTATTTATAGGAAAAAAATCAACACGTTTTCCAACTAAAACAATTATTGTACTTTTTAAGCGTGTTTTCAATAGAATGCGTGTCTAGGCGTGTTCTCGGTAGAAATGCGCTTCGAGCGTGAAAACCTCCGTGCTTTATAGCACGGAGCCGTCCAGCGATCATCGCTTTTGGCGGTCCATGCGACACAGGACCCAACGCGAGTCCCCTCAAGCGACGAAACACTCGAGCGCTCTCGCCTCGGCAACCGCGGTCCCGCTTCGGTTCCTCGCGGGATCCCTTTGTCGAAGGCCTTATCGCGACATTGCAGCACGGTTCCGCCGATGCCATGCGGCTCGGCTACGCACTCGTCCTACCGGTCCTGCGTCGCGGTGCTCGGCACCGAACACCTTATTTCTTACTCGAGAAGGAAGGCTCGCGTGGGCAAGTACAGTAGTGCACACATAAGCGTACGCAGTCGGGACCGAATTAAGTGGAGAGATGACTTCTGAGAATTGAACTAAAGAAAAGAGAGAAGATGTTCGCATTCAGGACTCGATATCGAATTACAGTAAATTCTCCACAAGTGTCAGTCCGCAAGGAACCTAAACCTGACACTTGTAGAGTCAGGAGCTACGTTTCCGAGCCTCGCGCCTGCCTTTGTAGTTTCCTGTTTCACCTGAGATTCTAAATACAGTAGATTGTCACTGTATTGATTGTTCTAGTCTCCACAAGTGTCAGTCCGCAAGGAACCTAAACCTGACACTTGTAGAGTCAGGAACTACGTTTCCGAGCCTCGTGCCCGCCTTTGTAGTTTGCCGAACGTAGACCAG
>NW_017100194.1:602007-602369 GCF_001263275.1 Habropoda laboriosa | reverse complement strand
ACGTTCACTGTCACGCCAGATATTTCACTGTATTGAGATAAAACAGACGTCCTGTATTACATTACATAGAGTCGGCCTATCGTTTGACCGCCAGTTGGAGAATTGGCCTGCCGTTTGACCGACACTTGTAGAATCGGCGCTACATTTGACTGACACTTGTAGAATCGGCCCTACTTTTTTTTTTTTTTACGTGGAGGCAGGCCGACATTAAGTTAATTACTCAATAAGTATTAAAAAGTAAATGTTATTCAAATTATATCGAGTTTGATATCATTTTCATTAGAAAAATCTCACCAACGTGTCAAAAAAAATTTCAGATGAAAAAAAGTAAAATTAAAGAAATTATATTTTTCTATTATGAA
>NW_017100194.1:561521-601962 GCF_001263275.1 Habropoda laboriosa | reverse complement strand
GTAGGACCATCTATACTGACACTTGTAGAATCCAAACTGACTGACACTTGTAGAATCCAAACTGACTGACACTTGTAGAATCCAAACTGACTGACACTTGTAGAGGATTTACTGTACTTTGTTTCACTCGGCACGCATTTCCAAGAATTGGTGGGGATAGCGACGGACGCTTAAGTGTGCAAAAATGCGGACGCTTATGTGTGCACTACTGTATTATTTCACGCTTTTGATCATTTTTCCATAGAAAAAAAGAAATCAGTTTTTATTTTACCCACTCTCAATTATTCACCGTTTACACACAAATTCTACTCCCGCTGGAAATAGGGAAGACAAACGCCGAGAGCTCGAAACCGCGTGCAATCCCATTTAAATATTTATGAGGTATAGTAAAGAAAGAAATTACGAAGGACTGTGTTCAGAAATGGGGGGCTGTTTTATATTTAATCGAATCCCTTTGTACGACTGGAAACGTAACCCCTATCGTCGGTAATCCGAGGAAGCTCTCTGGGTCCTCTCATTTCCTCCGCGGCGTTTTCCTTCTCTCCTTTTCAAATCCTCCTCCTTCGAGCGGAGGATATCCGCGATAAAATTTACGCCCACCGGGAATTCATCGTTGGTACTTTTTCTCATTTCGAAAGGAACTTTGTTCTTTAACTCGTTAAAGTGTCGTAATCTTGAGTGCTCAACTGTTTAAGCTGCAGAGAGGAGAGGTACTTAATTTCTTGATAGGATCTCCGACAACCTAATTGATGCTCGTTTCGCACGAATACAACGCATGTGAGAAAATGGTAGAGTTTTTGGAAAGAATTTCTTATTTGCCATTTATTTATTAAACCATGTGAAGATAAATCTGAGATTTGCATCGGGTGATGTTGAAATTTTCATTAAAGCTCTAACGACAGAAAAGTATCGAAATTTTTCGTTAATACTGTGGGTTCGTTGCTCCTCAAACCACACACCAATCGTAAGCGTGGAATATGTGTTGAACAAGATTTATTTTGTCGATACAGAGTTTGCTGGTAAATGTCTAGTTGACTCGAGTACAAGGTTTCCTCCAGTTCGCTGTCCCGGACTATCTGTTTTGTCCTTTTTCGGGCGTCCTTATATACGCCCTTTTCCTGTGCGCGGACCGTGGAGAGTGCCCCATCGGTACACGCCTAATTTGCTCATTACGCTCGCCCCCTATTGGTGAGTGTTAATATTATTTTCTATTGGCGCGGGTCTAGGTGTGACTTACTCTCTATTGGCGCGCACTAGTTACACGCTACAATACGATTAAATTGATTTGAAAGAAAGAAAATCACCAAACCTTACAGTAATCCAGAAATCACAAAGGGCAAGTGTAAAAAATTAGAATAAAAAACGCTGCAAATGTTTCAACAGACAAAACTAAAAATCTTGAAGGAATATGGTTATTATTTATTAATAACGAAATGTGTGTCGGGTTTCGCTAACGTCGCATCGGTGTTAACCAATCAGGTAATTTCTTTCCCCAAGTCGCTGCGTGTCCCTTGTGCCCTTGGCGCGCTTTTTCGGGGACCGCAGTGCGACTTGGCGGGGGAGGTTTTTCCCCTGACGTCACTTGGCGGGCAGCTGAGTTTCCTCCAGGTCAAGTACTCGTGACCTGCCGGTTCGGGCCTCTGGGCCTCGTACGGCTGACCTTTCGGAAACCCTTGGTTTATGATGCGGCAATTTGCTATTGAGGCCGTCGGAGAAAGTTTCTACGCGGACATGCATTGTCGAATTTTTAGAAATTAAATAAGCTAAAAACGGTTTCCTCAAAAATAGCCTTTCAAGCGCGCACGTCATAAACCGTGCTGGTAGTCTGCTCGCCAAATGTTTTCAGCAGTAGCTGGTCGCTACAATCTTTTATTAAAAAGAAGATTAAATTTCACCAAATCAAATATGTGAAATCGTCAAATTTCAGAAACTAAATGTTTTCAAAATAAAAGTTACAAAGTGAAACCCTTGAATGGAAACTCCTTGGAAAGTAGTTAAGCGAAAGTCTGCTAAAAGAAATAAGAAACACTGTGAACAAATGGTTGGACAAATACTTAGGAGAGGCAGTGTATACAGGGAGAAAAGGTAGAGGACCGATAAAACAAGGGGACGCGTTAAAATTTTTCGCGCGATCGACTCGTGATATAAATATGCCCAGGCGCATTTACATTTTTATCGAATCTCGGCCCTACGTACACGTGAAATAAAGCTATCGTATAACGTGGCGAGCCACGGCGAAACGATAATGCCGTGGGACGTGTACAGCTGTACACGGAGCCTGGCTGAACTCGAGCCTGAAATTGAGACTAAGTGGCTGTATTCCGTAAAACACGTACTCCGATATCGTCGTTACACCACACACACACACACACGCGCCGCTGAATATTATCTTTTTCCCGAGTAACAGAGATAACAACTCGTTGCAGTGGCGATCCTTTAGTATCTCACGAGTGAACGTTACGTAGAATGCGTTTTAACGATGCGCAACTGCAGCGTGGGTGGAAATTTATTGTTTGCATGTATAAATCGTTGAGAAAAGAAGATCCCGAAATTTATATGGAAATTTAAACCCACGATATCAAAAATTATTCATACACGTTTAAAAATTCCATTTATTATAACTTGGAAAGTTTTCACGATTCACTTTGAACCAACGAAAACTGTGTAGTTTTCGAAATAATTGAACCACGTGTACAGCTAGGAATATGGTGGAAATCAGAATTCCCTAGGGCGGTGGTTACATTTTGAACCGGTAGCACAGCATCTCTACGGCACTCACGTAGAGCTCTAAAAGGCCGATAGATTTGAAAGGGGCCACCTGTTTCTAGTAACGACGAAATAATGACCGAGCAGAAATGAGAATCTTTACGTGCAAGGATATCCACGAGATCACCCACCGTTTCCTCCGTTACACTGACCAGACAAATTCCCTGGTAAAACTTCGTAGCTATTTTACGAGCGAAGGAAAAAATGAACATGGAGGAAAGAATTTTTTCTCATCGCCCTTTTGTCCGCAGGGAAACTTCGTAAACGATTAATCTTTCGCTAAAGTTCAACGACCAAGTTTCACCTTGATCTATCGATAGAAAGATTTTTCAAGTAGCAAATGTTTTATTCGAAAACTTCGTAACGAGCATTGTTTAGCTTTGAAACATGGAAATTCCATCTCGATCGGAATTTTGACTTGCTTGTCAAATGCAAAGCGAGATGAAATTTTGCTTTCTCACGACGAAGCTGTAAAGATTATTTCGTTTGAACTCGGAAAATAGCTACCGATAACGCAAACTTCTCTGTGTATTGACGCTAGCGTCTATTCGATATAAACGCTTTAACGTCTAATTTCACCGTCGAGCAGCCTTTCACGGGAGAAAAGCTAAACGATCTAAGGAAAATCAAATATTCCCGTATCGACGACCGTGTGTTCGCGTGTATGCATACAATACGAATACTGGAGGATATTTGGTTACCTTATACGACGGACGATCGTTGTTCCATATTTGGTGGTTATGTCTCGTACGTGACGTCTAGGATCGGTGAAATATTTCCCATACGCAACTTGTTTCGATGCACCGCAATAAGGTTAGGAACTTGTCACACGTGATATTACGCAACGTAACACAGTATTAACGAGAAACTTTGTATACACCGGCTACTTTAACTGTTTTCGAGAATATGCACTATTAATTACTACAATAACAACGTCACAACCGTCCCGCCGCAACTTCGTTCTGACACTGCGTAGTTGCACTTGTCACACGCGTATGCACCTTATACGTTTAGCAATATTTTTCCCATAATTCCCTCGTACGCGTCTATTAGCAATATTCTTCCCATAATTCCCTCGTACGCCGTATATTAGCAACATTCTTCCCATGATTCCATTCGCGCCCTCGATCGATATTTGCGCGCCAATCGATGGTTAGTATTGATGGAGGAGCGCTGGAGTGTACACGTTGAAAGACGTAATGGATTGTTCGTTTTACGTCGTTCTCGGCTAGATAGATTTGTGTCCATGGGTATTTGCGATTTGAAGCGTGTTTAGCTACCGTTTGAACGCGTGATGAACGATCCGATGAATATGTTGATAACCTACGTAGGTGGAGCACGACAAACAACGATGGCATCGGTAATAGTGTCAAGTGGCCGGGAATCGTTTAACTTTTATGCGTACCGTTTACGTCCGTTAAAGAGGTTGAAAATAGATGTTTTTTTTCTTTCAGTGCTTCGCGAGTGTTAACTAATGTGTTCGTTCAAGTGCTGTGCTGTTATCGCGAAACGATTCAGAACGGAGCTATTTACGAAAATGATAGGTTAGGGTAAATACACGACACGTACTACGTGTCGTATGCAACGTAGTCTTTAAATTATAAATCGTGCTTACCCTTATAAACGTTCGCACTTTGTATCGTTGAAAACCAGAGGAAAAAAACACACATCGGAGATATATTCGCGAACTGAAGTACTTCGTTCTGAATGTTTCGGTTCGTACGTTCTTGTCTGGTGCGCAGTAGAAAAAAAACGAGCTCTCGTATGTCTGTACATTTGGAAAATGTGAGCTACTTACCGAAACTACAGCCGCAGACACAACGAGAAATAACGTAGCGCAAAATGTTTCGTACGGAGATGCACTGTACGTAGAAACAGCGAAAGAAATAACGTTGCAAAGAAGTGTGAACGCGAGAAAGATCCGACGAAAAGAATTCGCGCGCGCTTTCAAGCAACGTACATGCATCTCGCGCCAAGTGCGACACAAGCTTGTTCGAGGGTTAAAATATTTGATTATCGCGTTGATTACATCACGTTAATGTTAGATCGTTTATTCAATTCCCATTAGTGTAATACGATTCGCGGCGAGTGTAACAAAGTGTAATCGTGTATTGTGAAAATTGAACAACGCAATTCGTCATACTGAAAAATGTATCATCGGGGAATATGGCGGGAACGAGGAACGTTAACCGGTAACTATCATGGCGACGATGTGTCAAGAGTCATATAAAACGTGTTATCGTTGCAATATCAGTTTTTCACGTTGTTCCGACGTTTTTTCGTCCAAATTCACGCTCACGTACTTGAGCGTTGAGCGATGAAATTTTTAACGACGATACATCAAAGTGCACGTAAACGATTTTTCTCACTCGTTACACTTCCATGTGTTTAGGTGTTACGTAAGAAGTAAGCTGGTTTCCGTGACAAATCATCTAAACACTGCTTTCCTGGGCACATCTGATCCTCTCACACGTACAGTTCACATTAGCCATTATCATCTTCGTCATCAGTAAGTACCATCCATGCGTTCCACTTATCAAACCGTTTATTTCCAGCGCGTTCGTTATCCTAGTAGAAATATGTAAATCGAAATTCGACGGAGAAGTGTTTGTTTCGTAAATTGACAAAAATTCAAACGAGAAAATTCCATTTACAATTTACATCCGCTCGTTACATTAATACGGTCGCGAGAGGATTAGCTCCTAAATTAACGCCGTTAGTAATATTATCTGATCGAATTATCAATTTTGCGCTTTATCAGAGGCATTCATATACGGTATTCATAGTAGCGCGATAAATATCAATATAGCGATGTCACGTTGGCAAGAAAATTTATATTAATGTTTAGCGTGTAATAATATGAAAATCTGGTAAAATCTCGGTACGGTGAGTCCGTTTAATTACAATTCTGCACATCTGCGGAGAGCACGAACAAATAGTTTTGCGAAATATTTAATATTCCAGTAAAAATTGATCGTATCGTTTCGTTTTTTCTTTCTTTCTCTTAAACACCGTGCGATTCGTGATTCGGACGGCTCTGCCGATCAAGATCGAGCCGCGGCGGCGATGCAAATGCGTGTTTGTGAAATTGCGCATTCGCACATTAACGTTCTCATTATTATTCACTTGGTTATTATTCCCATAGCAATTTCGCTCGATAATTACGCCCCCGTTTCGCCGGGTAGGAAGTTGATTGTGCTAGACAGAATATGAAACTAGACGAAAATTTGTTTCGGGGGGACAAAGAACGTTACATGTATGCTATTAACACTAAGTAGTCCCATACTGGGCTGTGTAACAACAAATTTATGCACCGTGTACAGAGGAGAATTAAAAGTTTCGCGCAAAACTGCCGCTACGTTATTAACGTCGGGCGGTGATACACGACGGCGGATTTATGTTACACGAAAAGGGGATCATCGGTATCAAAATCCAAGAGTCAATGGACAATCAACGTGATTACGTTTAATATCAGCGTACCGGAAATTATAGAACTAGATAAATGACTATACTAAAGTTATATCAGGTGATCCTGTAAGTTCGTGTCGAATTTTGTAATTTAGATCAATATTTCCGAGGAACCTTGAAATTTGAGAAAAGAAACACAAGTGTTTCTCTGTTCGTTATTTTGGGGTGTTGGATGTTGTCGGAAATGTACACGCAAAGACACACTAAATATATATGTATTCTTCACAAGATTATATTACATCGCAGCGCGTTGGAAGAAACTTGAAACAATTGAAGATCGGGGCGCGGGCCCCAGAAGCGCCTCCGCCGTACTAGGTGGCGCTGATCGTATTGCCTACCGATTGCGGGCAGGGCTTCTCCTTTACCGACGGATTTACAACACTATTTTTTTGGGGGAAGGTCGTTATATCGTCTCTATAGAATTTCCTTCGATTTTCATTCAAATATTTCTTGCTTATCACCAAATATATTTCGCAACTATTTACATACATACGTCCATTCGAGAAATCTCCATATTCCGAGATATGGGATCTCGAGCAACCTTAAGGTCCGAAGTGCTTGCGACCGTGGACCTTGAGGAGCTGCGACCCCAAAAGTCCCCGAGGCTGGACTCAGACACTCGGTGTCACGGTCCTCGAGTGTCTTTCTGTCCAGAAAAATGTCACATAGATCTCTCTATACCACGATTCCTCACTGTGTATATTATATACCTTAACTCAGGGGTTCCCAAAGTGCGGCCCGCAAACCCTAGAAATGGGGCCCGCGATGCCAGATCAGCCGCGATCTTCAATTTACAGAGATAATTTAAATTTTTACAAAAGAATTTATTGTCTTAACGGCCCCCCAAATATTTTACAATTTGGCCCACCTAGGCAAAACTTTAGGAACCCCTGCCTTAAATGTAGCATATCTATATTCTTCTTTGCGTTACACTCTTCAAGCTTCGTTTCTTCTAATCTCTGATAACATCTTGAAAATTCATTTCTCAAATTTCCTCTTGTGCGTTTCTACGTGTAATACGACTGTTTCTTCGATACGAGATCGGTAGCGAGAAATGTGCGCTGTTACCCTATTATTTACATCTATTTACATGTTCTTACGAGGGATTATTTAGGTCACACTTGATCGACAATGTCGCGTAACTGCGCGGATCCATTATTCCAAGCTTCTGGTAACTCTCCATGGAAAATGGACGGCCGCTCTATCGACCAGACGGTCGACCCATATTCCAGGCATTATTGTTTAATGACTTTTCGTCTTTCGTCGTGGACGAAAAATAGCACAACCCGTAGTTAAATTCGTTCCCACGGCTACGATCCTAGCGTAAGCGTCTACTTCTAATTTTATTCTCAGAAAGTCTGTATAGACCTGATTCGTGTGTTAAATCGACACCCGATTCAGGTCAAATCTGCTCAAGAAGTATTCTCATGTCGTATTAATCAGTTTTCACGTTCTCTGCCCTGTTTTCGACATAATTGCCCAAGCAGAAATAAAACACACGCTTCGTAAGTCGGATTTTTTATTCTGTCGCACGATTTGTCGTCGTTTTTGGGCAAGATGCAAAATTGCACGCAAAAGTACGACACTTTAACGCTGTGTCCGATTATAAAACAGCTCGTCGAATGCTGCATCGTGGAGGATTATTGTATTTTCTGGTTTCGTGAGCCGGGTTAATTGTCGATCGAAGATCAGCGAGCACGGAACCGGCGTTTAGGCGGCGTGAATGGACGATTACGTTTGGAAAGCGGGGTTGGGATGGAATCGATAAAATTTCTCGTGCCTGTAACGAGCGCAATTATCTTCGGACGTCCTGGAATCGAAATATCGATCACGATGCCTCTAAGTAAAAGCCGTGAGTCATGCTGTTGATCTCTTTCTCGCCAGCCCTCTTCACGTCAAGCACACTCGCTCGTCGAGCGGCTATGAAACAGATAGATGTCTCTACCTCTAAAACGCGCGCAATTGCTGTCGTTTAGTCGCCGATTCTTTTCCAACTCGCATAACTTCTTAACAACCTCGAGAAACTCAATTACGCAAAATTTCAGCCTTCGAAGTTGAGGAATATCGCGGCTCGAAGCTTCAAACTTTAACACTGAATACCTAGAAAACGGAAGAAACTAAAATGGATACCGTGAGTTTAAAAAAAGTCGGCGACTAGGACCGCAATTCCGTGCGTTTTTACGTGGAATAAGTCGCAAGCGACCGCATCGCGCGGCGCAGAAAAACCGAGGAGGAAAACGGAAGTTACAGAGAACCGGAAACGTGGATATTGCGGTGTTTTATTCTTACCACATACGCGACTGTGTGTCGACGGACCAGCGGCTGTAGCCGTGCATGTCTACCGGTTCCCGTTCGATCACCGAAGTCAAGATGCACTGGGCGGCGTTCCGTAAGAAGATGGGTGACCGCTCCACATCCGTCTCTGGAAAAGCCGTGCTGCTGGTTTTATCGGGCTGAAATTTCACACAGACGTTAGTTCCATCCTTACTAACGTCTAGAAATTGTAAAAGTCCAACAGCAAAAATCCTTACCGCCAAGTTGGGGTTCAAGCATGGTCGGGCGTCCTCGCTCATTCTCCGGCTTGTTCTTCGGTTGGTGGTTTCGATGGAAAGTAGAAACCTGGTCTGATAGGGGGTGTAAAGCTAATAAGCTGAGGCACCCTGAGTCCTTCTAAGGACGACCCACACCAGCCCCCCGATATCTCCTGCGCTATGTCCAAACATCACGAAATGTCATTTTCATTTAATCCGGGCAAGCTTCCAGGAAACACATCTCTCGATTGAATAACGAAGGAACACGTAGGTGGCCCTCTATCCCTCGAACATGTTCGACCGTATTGTCGGAAATTCTGTGCATTGTCGATACGTCCAGGCAATAACTGCCATTTGATGTGTTTTTTTTTAACCGTAACATACTTTTTATTATTCAGAGAGTAGAAATCCTTTCAACCCTTTGTGCACCGAGCATTTTCTGGCAAGATTAGTCGGCAACTTCGATATACTTTTGCGGTGAAAAAGATTTTTCGTATTTAACTTTCGTTATTTCAGTAATCCAAACAAAAAACACGAATTTTACATTTCAAAGTTCTCCAAAGTAATTACGCGCGTCGCTCTTGAAGTGCAGAGGGTTGACACAAGTAAAATACCTATCGAGCGAATTTAGAAAAAAATCAAAAATAGTAAAATTGAATTTTGCAAAAGTGAATTTCACAAAAATATAAAAATTGTGAAATTGAATTTTGCAAACGGATAGAAAAACTACAGTTTCGGGTTTGCAAGATCTCTCCAGACGAACCAAGGGTTAAACGAAACGTCTGGGTGGAAGTGCAATTTATCGGCGCTTTTATAAATCATTTTAACCGTACAATTTATCCTCCCGGCACAACAGGTCGATACACTTCACTCTGCAAACGGCTGTAAGCACTCCCACTCCTTCGGCAACGTCCGTCTCCATTATTTTTTCAATCGTAACTCCGCTGACACGGAATTTTTCCAAACTAGATTATCAAGCTTGTTGTAGCGTAGCGTTTCAACCTCCTTCTGCTCGATGATAGACAAAAGAGGGGTGTAGAATCGATACCGTGCTTTGTCTTCTTCAACCCCATTCAATGGTAACGTCTAACACTCTCCACTATAGACGTTGCAACTGACGTAACCGTTACGATATACGTCGATACGATACCTTATCTAGGCAGCAGCGAAAACGAACCTCGCTCTCTTATCTCCTCTATCCACGGGTTCAATCCTATCGAACCTTATTTCCCCTCGAATACGAAAGATCAATCGCGTCGATTACCCCGGAAACGATTATTCCCCGTCGCGCTTTCCTTTAACGATCCTATTTATGGTTGTTCACGGAGCAGCTAGATACACTGCCACCAGGAGCAATATTTCCTGGAGACAGTTGCGTGTGTACGACCAACGGCGACATATTCACGAGCAAACTCTCTTTGGAATTGCAGTATGTACGTGTGCAGGTTGGTAGGAAGAAGAGCAACACACGCGACGGGAATAACTTTGCACCTTGGTTAGGGGTGGGAGTAGCGGACCGGTTATCGGGACTTTCGCACGTTGCTTCAATTGTCCAGAGTTTTCGAGTGGAAATTTGACCTGACTTAATCTTAAGTGTTCCTGAAGGTGGATACTGTGCGAGGGATTGCTTCTACACTCTTTAGGATTCGCAGTCTCTTCGTTCCGTTTCGTGAAATTTTTCACAAAGGGTGGGAGATACGGCGTGACTCCACGTGAGAAAGAAAACTTAGGGCTGGGAGGATTTTGGTATAGTTCCTTCAAACTGTTTCATTGGTTAGATCTCTAACGCATGGATAATTAGGAAAGAAACGAGAGAGGAAGTGAAAGCAGAGGAAATACGAAGATCTATAGATCTACTGTTCTGGAAAATTTTATAGGTACAGAATTGTCGAGAAGCAGCCATTCAGATGGCCAATGTATAAGTCTGTGCTTTCGCAGATTAAGAATAATTTCCAAATAATTCACCTACGGCTATCCGATCGCAATCAATTCTCTCTACGACCGTGTAACGCCGTTTCGTTTCGCCGTGGCACTTTTTAACGAGGTTTCTACGATCGAAAGGTTCTCAGAGACATGTTACGAGACAGTTATCCGATACACGGAATATCAGGTTTTTCCGCGGGGCGCAATTCTCCTTGGTTCGGGGGTCGAAGGTAAAAATAACAGAAATTCACAGGTGACAAAAAGAGATATAAACATTTTTCATAGCAAAGCGGTTTTCGCCGCGGAGAACGCCGTTCCTGTGTTCACCTATCCTCGAAATATCGCGAGCACGCAGCCACCGACGCAACGTTGGAAAATGTGCTCCCTCCGTGTCTGTATTTTCACAAGAAAACGCGGCTACAAAGCTGTATTTTAATCTTTTTCCCTCCACCTGTCTCACTTTATGCATGTTTCTTTCATCCGCGGTTTCGATACTGTTATTTCAATGAATTTCGTACGAGCAAAGGGTCTTTTAAAATGGGTTTTAACGAATGCACTTGTCACTATCCGGACAAGGGCAACGGTTAAGCGTACGCATTCGCGTTTCGCCGTTCGTTAATTTACTATATCTCTGATTCTTTGCGCTCGTGTCCAGCGACGTGGTTGTTAACAGAAAAGTTCGTGTAATTGTCGTTCGGAAATTTGAACGTGGTATATGTTTGAAAAATAGATACTCGAATTGTGTAACTGTAATTCTCGTACGTGAAAAGAAAAATTGACGACACAATATAAATTGGTGATTTAACTGGCGTTGAGTTTCTGTCGCATTTCATTCGTGATTTACGCTGGTTTTTGTCATTCGATTTTCTTCATCTGGGTGATTTTTCAAATTGGAACTCGTTCAGGCATAATTTCAGTTTTCAGCGAAACGCAGTCACCTCTGTTTCTCACTTGACACGGCTTTGTGCGATTTATTTTTCGCTTCTGAAACTGAAGAGTTCATTAAAGGGACGCACTTTTCAAACGATTGCAGAGACAAAGGGAAATTCGGGAGCTGCTCTGAAAGCAATTCCTAAAACTGCCTACAAAGAGTGCTCTCGCCTAGCAAGAACCGTTTGTAACGACGAATAATAATTACGACTCTGGTGCTTTTTGAAATTTGAAACAAGTTGTCGATAATATCTCTCTTTTTTTTTTCTTTAAATTTCCTTTCAAATTAAAGCACGGAAAATGTGTTCGCTCTTTTCTCGAAGAAGGGAGCGTAAGGTAAAAATCTGAGACTAGAATTTGCTCCACTTTGTTCGAAAAGCGACGAAGGAATAAGGAGTTTTTCTTTCGCATATTAATTTTCTCCGTAAAATGCAAATTTTTGCGAATCTCAGCGTGGACACTTGACATTCGAATCACGTGTGAATATTTCGGACGTATAAGTCTCCTCCTAGATCCCTCGTCTCTTCCGCAGAATCTAGGCCACATGTACACGAATAAATTTCGTGCACACATAAATATACATACCCGTGTTTCCACTATTGATATCCGAATTTCTATACGAGTTTGGTGTTCCGCGTCGCGGATCTCTAATTCGAAGTGTTGAGTGGCCTGGTTGCACGGCGACAGGCTTAATTGATAACATAAACTTCCAAGCTTTCCGCCTCGAAGGAAAAACGAAGGAAAAAAATTTACTTCATTGGACGGATGAGAAAAAAGGAAGATTGTATATACGGAGTACTTTTAGAGAAAAATTCGGTAAAAAATAGTGAACGAACGTGGGTGAAAGAGTCAAGCTTAACAAAAGTTAGAAGTAGCTTTGAAAGTTTACAATGTGAATAACTCGTTTGCTTCTGTTCATTGTTACGTTCTTAATTTTGCCAAAAAAAAAAAAAAAAAAAAAAGAAGCGAACTCTGTCGTACACTTACATCTGATTAGGGAAAACGAATTCGAGACAAAAATCGCCTAGACTGAATGAATTCAAAACTGATCCGGAATAGTACTATAAATATTTCAATATCTTTATATCAGTTGGAACAAAATACCAACTATATCGTTCAATATATATTCTTTAAACATAATTGTTACGAACTCTTTCGGTACGGCAGATTTCAACGTGTAACGTGGATGACTGATGGTAAATTATATCGTTTTAAAATTCGGTTCATTAAATTAAGATAGAAATGCATAAAAGATAAAATTAAGCATTAAATTAAGGTGGAAGTGCACCAAAGTGTCCAACAGCAAATTTTCGAAACGCCTACAGGCGCCGATAGCAACGAAAGGGTTAACAGAATCGTTCTTATCGAAATAAAAAATAAATCTGCAATGTAGGTAATCTAGATTTCTTCCAAAATGGCGTCCCACGACTTGCGAACTGGGGTTTAATTGAGAAAAAGCAACGTGCGGTAAGTAAAGACTTAGTTTAAAGAACATGCAACAATTGCATCAATTTTTCTTTTTCAACCAATTCTCTACTCTGATATTGGAAACTGCAATTTCCATCGAGGCTCCATTGTAGCGGCAACGTTTGTCCAACTTTCCGCGGGAAACTCGTCTTTTTCGAAATTTCCAAGTTCCGAACTTTCAATAAAACTGTCGGCCGCTGACGTATCTATCTATACGTGTTCCGCGTTTTTAAGAACCTCGCTCAGGCAACTTGTCCGTGATTCTGTCTTCCTATTCGCCGTATGAATTTTTACTCGAACTCGAGAGGAACTTCCGCGAATTTCCTCCTTTTTTCCCCTTCTTCTTCTTCCTCTCCTTGAAATTTTTAAGACCAACGGGAAACAGCGGATGTTCCTCCCGCTGATCTTTCGTGTTTGAAGCGGAAGTTGCATCAGCAAAACCGCGAATACGTAATTTTGTTTGCTTCTTCGTGGAACATCGCGGATTTCTCAATTTTCCTTTCCACGGAAATATCACCTTTTCTTCGCTTCCGCGTGAAACACACGATCCGAAACTTTTTCTCACTCTTCGTCGTTTCGAACGACCAAGTTTGCACCTTTGCTAATAAATTTTACATCTTCCTTTCAAATATCTCCATTTTTTTAACGTTCTTATCTACTTGTAAAAATGCCACGATTATTCGCCCTCCTATTTCCGTTTCGACTCGAGTTAAACATCGTCGGAAGATGAAAAATACTCGTTTTTACATAAGAAGCTTTCGTATCGTTTCAAGTCACGTGTACGCGTATACGTGTATAAGTATATTGCACAATACGATAGAATTCTATCGAACAGAAATGCTTTGGCATACGTTTCGTAACGGAAATGCACAGTCTTTTACCCGGTGCATTTACCCGACGAAACTAGATTTCCGTTTGAAGTAAATTCCTTTATCCGAATTTCGTTGGAAAAACTTTCATCATTTCGCCGCGTTCACGTGAGTCGTGCATCGGAAACGATGGAATACGTGGCGTAGGAAAATTATTACCAACCCTCCGCCTGATTAAATGTTGTTGACCTAATATCGACTATCCCACGCGTTTCACATCGGATACACCGATGGAAAGTTCGAATAGAAACGACTGCCGTAAGCTGAAATATAACTGCTTTGGATTTGGACGTCTTTGGTTGAAACAGCGTTCAAATATCGTCGCGAAGCGCTGTAAAGTATATTGTCGTTTCATCGTAAAGTATATTGGGTTTCAAACGCTCTCCCGAGGACAGTATCGGAAACCATAATCTGGACAATTTTTTACATTTTCTTTAAGACGCTGCAACATTGTTCAAGGAAGAATACTTTTTCAATTCATCGAACAGCTTTGTAACGTTATTTTGGATTCGTGAAGGATTTCGAGCGAGTTTCAGTATTGCAGGAAATTTGAAAAGCCTTCGGAAGGTTTCGAGATGTTTTCGAGCAGTATAGGAACGCTTTGGAAACTTGAGAAATGTGCGCGGAGTCCTTTGAAATGTTGTTCAAAATTTTTAAGCGTCTCAAAGGATTTCGCAGTACGTACTTTTAAGATATTGCTTTCACCTTTATAGATATTCCGGACTAACTTGTACGGAATATTATTTACCTAGCCGGATTTTCAAGGCTTGAGAATATTTGGGAACAGTTTGCAAACTTGCTACAGAAAATAAAGTGCCTCGAGAGCTTTCATAATTTCACCGCCTTCGTTTATCTCGCGAGTATTTCATCGGACAACCACAATTCGATACACCGCTGTGAATCCTTTGTTAAATCTTCTATACAAAAAACTAGCCTAAAAAAGACAATTAGTTTCTATAGCTCTCGTAACACGCTGTGAATCGAGCAAACTCTATTTTTTTTTTTCAAATTAAACGGAGTTCCATCCGATCTGTCTCCGATAGCTCAAAAAAGAAGAGTGCAAAAAAAAGTTTCGTAATAGTTTATTTTATATAATTAAACCTGACGTTTCGTCGGCCAGCCAGTTTTTCCCAGCATCGTCACGCTGTGGGAACAAAGAAACGTAGGAAAAATCCGGCCCGGCGTTGTTGCAAAAATTAAATAACTTTTAATGGCGCGTATTTTTTTTTCCATTGAATGCAAAATTCTATTCGCGCCGCGACTCGGTTACCCCGTGGACCGCGTCGAATGCATAAAACCAACGGCTGAGACAGGGGAGTTTGAACAGGAGTCCTTCGTAACGCAATGAACGTGTTTAAAACTAATTTAAGTTATACGAAAAAGTAACTTCTTTTTTACATTTAAATACTCGTCCTCCCAGTTCTTCTGTCTGTCCTAGTAAATCCGCGTAATTAATTCACTTGCTGTTGTTCACTTCCCTCCCTTAAAAATGTCACACACACGTGCAAGCATGTGTCGCTTATGTTTCTTTTAGTTAAACATTCTGAGAATTATTTTGTGGAGATCGAATTAACAGTATTTGGAAATAAAAGAGAACGAGTTTCGAGGAATAAATATTTCGTTTATTCCATCTCTTCTCGTGCATCGGCGAAATATTCGACTAATTTTTCTCGGTGCTCGTAGCAAGATTCTTTCAATCTGAACGTAAAGTGTGTTGCCTATATTCCGCTGGAATATCCGTCGAAATGCAAGAGAAAAACATAGAGAGATAGAGAGAGGAATAAACGTAAGATAGCGTGGCGAGGAAATTGAAAACATTCTCGAAGACAAGTCTTTTAGAAATTCCTGTTTTCTTCGTCAGTAGCTTCCGCTCCTTTCGTCCTCCTCGCTCCCATTCAACCTTCTTAACTTGCATCCATTGGTCTCCAGGAGGAACACTTGCTCGTTCCTCGGTTTACCTGAAACTGAAGCAACCTGCGCTTGACAGAGCCTCCGTTTGCCCTGTGTACATTCGTTCTTCTGTATATTTACATTACGTTCAAGACATTCTTCCACTCTCTTTCTCTCGTCTTCGTTTTCTCCCCTCTCCGCGCCAAAGTGAATTTATCTCTTTTCATTCTCTAGGAGGGGCTATTAGCGAAGTGTAAGAGAAGCTACCCTAATGTTAGCTCGAATGATGAACGATGGTTTTTCGTTGGTAGATTAAACGCGGGTCGATTAAGCCTGTCTGAGAACGTACGGAGCTCCCTTAAAGAATGCAAAACTAAATCACGCAAGATTTCCCAGGCGTGTGATTCGTCTTGCGTCCACGAGACAGTTCGTTCCCGCAAGCCTCACACTTTCATAGAGTTCCCTAACCATTTGTTACCAGCCAGGATTTCGCCTCTTGGCCGGCCGAAATTGCCGAAAGTAATGCTTCTGATGATTCATCCTCGTGAAATAGTCGATCTAATTCAGGAAAACTCGTTTCGCTTTCTCGGAATCTCGAGATCGTAAATTTTCGCTCTTATCGGTGGATGACTGAAACTTTCATCGGTGAAAAATAGAATTAGGTTACTTCTTCTCCAAGTTAATTTTCATTCATTTCTGGCAAAGTAGAGTCAAGTAGAAATTTTTAAAGACTCATTCTCACTCGTTTAACTGCTAATTTGTCTCGAAGAAAGAGGACAAAAAACAGCACATCTTCCGGACGTATTTCTCTGACGAATGTACAAGGAACGAAGACCAGGATTGGCCATTTTTATCTGAATATCACACAACTCCACTTGTCTCGCAGACGAAGAACACACGTTAAACGTCCAAACAGAAATTCCTCCGACAATTAGTTTCATATCTGCGTCGAAATAAAAATGAGCAAGTTTCCGCACGTGTCTCTTTATTAAATCAATTATTCGTTTTAACCAGCTGAACTCGCAGAGAGTAACTTTAATACACGTATATCCTACATTATTAAAATGTGACCCAGTAACACTGTGCCGCAGAATTTCAATATTCTCAGCTCGATATCCTTCTTCTTTCCTTCTTTTTCACCATTGCAAACAGCAGATTTAAAGATTGCCCGACCAATGATACATTCCCCGACCGTATTTTCTTCGTTGCACTTATTTTGCAGGTGAAATTGTTTTCGGACTTAGCCTCTGATGTATTACCCTTTCTGGCGGCCGCCGTTCTCCTTTTTCCCTATTTTTCCAGCAGAATGCAGGAGATATATGGCTGCCCGGGTGGAAGGTGGTCCTACGGGTATGTTGCTTTTAAACGAGGATCCTGGAATACACCTTTAAGCCAGCCTTCGACTGATCCACGGTACACTTTGATCCATCATCAAGTATTTATGCAACCAGGTGATTTCTTGGAAGAAAAATTAGTCAAAAATGTAGGATACAATTTCTATATCTATAGCAATCTTTCCCATCTTCGACGATATACAATGCGTCGTATATCAAATTTATCACTCTTGTGTCTTCAATGGAAGATACAAGTTCGTACGACTTCGATAAATGCTAAAATCTGTAAATATTGTAAAATTTTTATTAACGTTCGTGAATTTTTTGGTTTTCAAGTAAACAAGAACGTAAAATAGGTACAACTTAATGTTGCTACCCTTGAGGAACACAATGGAGGTTTGTAAAATTTCAGAAAAAGTTATGAGGACGAAGGTAATTTAATTTCTGAGTGTAGTTGTAATTATGTGCAAATAAAAAGAAAGAATGTAAAATAAAAGTTAATTTGAATATTCATTTTTAGGGAAATTGAAAATTAAGCTGAAGTTTAAATAACAGTAGTTTGATGTGTATAAGTACATCAAGTTGGAATAATGGAATTGAAATCCCTTTTTTCTTAAGAGCCATTGTTTCTCTGTGATTTCCGTTCTGTATTTGGCTTCGCTTTGTATTCCACTTTCCTGTTCGAGCGATCGATGCGACGTCTTTTCCCGTTGCTGTTTTCCCTGTAAATATTACTTTACAGACGGAAAGTAGTACCGTTCGGTTAACTGTTTCCCGTTTGAACGAGCGAAGCTGTCTTCATGGTCGAAAAATCGGAGATCATTTCACCGTGAGAAGGAAGGGCGAAACTATTTCTGCCAGTTGTTGCTTCTACAGGACGCTCGGTCTTCTCCTCTATAAATCAGAGAAAATTGTTGCTTGTCTCCTGTTTCCGTTCCTTCGCCGTGAACCGGGCTGTCCTTCGAGAAATGCCGTGACATCGGTAACAACGCAGTGTGACGTTGTTTCAGTTAAAAGGATCCTCGAATCTGGATTATTCGCTCTAAATTTACAACTAACCTACTTTCGCTGGTGGATGATGGAACTTGTATCAGAGAATTTTTACGTCGACTTATTGGATTTTAGTTTCGTTTCATTTGCGATCGATCGCCGAGTTTTACTTAAGAAAATTGGAAATTTGAGATATTTGGGGAGATTACTTTTAGAGCAGAATTTTGGGACATTTGGAGAGCACGAATTCAGAATAGAATTTCGACGTCTTCGGAAAGATGATTTTTATGACAAAAAGGTGGAATGTATGGAAATTTAGGGTGTTGAAAAAGATCACTCTTACGGTAATTTAGGGTATTTACAGTAGAGATGGGAAATTTTCGAGAAAAATACTTTTACACGAAATTGAAGTGAAATTGAAATTTTCAGGATGAAGAATTGTAATTATTTGCAATATATTTCTTAGTATCGATAGGGAATTATGGTGAAAATTAGGTTCGCTATTATAATACGATTGAAGATCCTCGTTCGTTAACCGAGTTCCATCGAATCGATTATTAGGAGGAACATAATTGCAGGAGAGGCAAGCTAACAAAGGTCAGAGCGAAGCGCAGAGGTAAAGAGGGCAACTATGCTTGAACTTTTTACAGCGTGACGTAACAAGGGGCGGCGGGGTTAAGAGTGGCTGGGAGGGGAAATTTTCGCAAAGTTATTATCCTTCTTTTCGCTCTTTCAACAGGGTCTGCCTCTAAAAAGTCTCATTTCGCATGCTGTTTCGTAGCCGCCGCGATTTCTTCGCAAATTTTCCCCCTTTTGTGCCACTCCCGCTTACGTTCGCGTTTACTTTGGCTCTTTTCTGCCTCTGAACGAATTATAGTTTCCCAAGTATTGCATCTCTTCATCCTCTGTACAGCTTATTTATTTCTCGGCAGCGCAGTTTTTCCCTTTTTACACGCAATTGCCAACGATTCAATTAAAACAATCCCAACACTTGGAACAGCTTTTGAAGCGACAATTTAAATTGCTCGAAAAATCTTCCTTTATCGATCTATAAGAATTTTCGTAAAACATTTCTGTTCCGAAATTTATCCTCGCCACTCGT
Organism: Habropoda laboriosa; assembly: GCF_001263275.1. NCBI lineage: Eukaryota > Metazoa > Arthropoda > Insecta > Hymenoptera > Apidae > Habropoda > Habropoda laboriosa. The sequence continues at coordinate 582,692 of NW_017100194.1, read as the reverse complement.
TCCATCTGAAGCACAAAATGGTTAGGTTAATAACGTCGCTCGAACTACATTTCTGCAAAGTTTCAAATTTTCTGGAATTTTCCGGTTGCCGAAATTCTTTCGTAAGGAACAGGAATGAGAATATTCCACGAATCCGAAACTGTTAAAGGATGAGTGATTAACATAGAGGAGGACTGTTTGGCGAAATGGTAAGGACGTAATCCCGAAAATAGCACTCCTAGAACAGTTTCGTCCAGCAGGTCGAGACTGTGTTCGGAGCTTAATGCCTCTTGAAGAAATGTCACGTAATAACGAAGTCGTTGGGGCGAAACGACAGGATCTCGTACGCGTTTCCTGACATTTCGACGGCTGGGAATATGCCGTTTCCTCACAGCTAGTGCCATGTTCAAATTGGGTCATTCACTCGCATCGATCCTCAATCGCCGTCCAAACGGTGCATCGACGAGCTCCATTCAACTCGTTCCAATGACTTCGAGTTTGCATCTTCTGGTTCCCTTCGAAAATTCCCTGTGAATTCGTGCTGTACAAGCTGCAACTGAAACAACACCTGCATTTCGGAATAAAGTGATTCTTTGAGCGAGAATAAATCGCTGCTTGGGATTTATTGTAATTCAAAAAATGTCAGCTTTGATTTTTTTGCACAATTGGTGAACTGTGGTTCTTAATTTGGACGACTGCTTTTTCTGTCAAATTCTTTTTGTTTTCCTTGCAATCATGGTACGCTGAAATTGCAAAATAGAGAGATATTTGAAATCTTTGGACGAGCTCAAACTTTCGAACGCGTTTCTCTCAAAACTGATGAATTTGAAATTCTAAGTATAGTATTTCGAGGAGAGGAGAGAAGTTCCTTTGAACTTCCTGCTGCAAAATTTTAATCCCTTTTCACCCCAATTTTCTACTTTCTGCTTTATAATAAAACTCACTCAGCAAGTTCATTAGTCAAACGTTCAAAATCAATTGTCTCAGAAAATTCAGCCTCGTGGAAACAAAAGAGTCCGTAAAGTTCCCATGAAGAATCATCCCTAACTCCAATTCCTACGAATTGCAGCACATCGTACAAAATCCGAGTATTTAATAAATATTAGTTGCAATTGCAGTCATCCGTCGTATTATCTAAAACCGACAAAAATACAGATCTCAAGAATGCGAATGAAAATGTGATTGGAAGGATAGCGGACGATGCTCGGACAGTGTTATTCCGTTCGTCCCAGAGTTTCGACCTAGAGCCAGTGCGAAAGCTCGAGAGAAAATGAGGGAGACGTTGCGCGCGTGCAATACGCTTAATCGAGCATGGTAACGAGCTTCCAGGACGATAAAAAGCGACGCTTCTTCCGCTGGCGGGCCACGCCGGGTATTATCGGTGCCGTTTCGCGGCGGGGATCGATGTCGATTAACCGCCGCCGTCAGCGACGTCAGTTTGACAAAGTACTCTGAGGAAAAAGCGTGTTCGCGGCGGTGGCTCTGGTATGTCGCGATCTCGTCCCGCGACAAAAATTCCCATCGCAGGGTCAACTGGATGCAAATAAAAGCTCGACGAGTGTTTGATAAATTGTTTCGCCATCGGGCTCTTTTTTCCGGTCACGGTATTCCGGAGTGCCGTGAAAACGACCAAACCGACGAAATTAGAATAAAGAAACTGTCACGCGAAATCGATCACGTAAACTTTTTCTTTCTCAAGCCTAGTAAGGTCTGGATAACTGCATCAGGGTAATGTAGAAACAAGCGGTGATTGCTGACTAAAATTATGTCTCGAGAATGTTCAGATTACTTGAAATGGACAGCTGTTTTTGATCGAAGATTAAGTAGACTAAGTGCCACAGATTTTAGCCAAGATCTGATAAAAACAGTCGCATCGATAACAAGAATGAATTTTAGAAAAGAACTGAAAATTGCTAAATTTAATCTACAATACTTCGGCGTTTCTTACTCAATATAGTACTAGAACGGTAAATAGCCGACGCATAGTTCGTCAAGGGGTTGATAGAAGTCGAGCTGAACTGGATGATTCAATCGGTCGAAAATTTGACAATTGCAATTTCCACAAAACTCCTCTTAAGAATAACAGTCTACGACCAAGTTATTCCTCCGTTCCTCTTCGAAACCAACTTCGATCTCCGCCACAAGAATAATTCATTTCCATAACCGAGCACTTGCTGTCGGAACCGAAGCACGGAACAACAGAAGTAGAATAGACTGTCAGTCTCGCAGGAACTTTACTAATCAACGTTACCAATAATTACTCGACTCTTCCCAATTCGAACATCCTCGTACCTCGAGCTCTACGAGCAACCCACGACGTAAGATCGAGTTAATCTCTTGAGACGAATCTTGTATCCGTCGGAAGAGAAGAAAGAAAGAGAAGTGGCGGAGTAGGTTGGTCGCGGTAGCAAGAAGCTCGCGTCGTTCGAATACCAGCACGACGTTACTATCGAGGTTAGTGATCGCAAGTAGCCGACCTCAGCCGATACAGGCCAGAACGCGAGCAAGTAGGGTGAAGCAGGGTGAGAAGGAGCGAGAGAGAGAGAGAGGGGTGGTAGAAGAGGTTGGGAAGAGAGGGAAAGCGTAGGGTGTGGAGCCAGGTCGGAAAGAGAGACGAGGAAGGCGGGTTGGAAAATCGATAGAACGAGGGTCGCGTATACGCGCGGTTGGAAAATGAAGGCGCAAAAGTTTCGGCCATAAAATCACGCCTGTAGCAGGCTCAGACAGCTTGTGGTAGCGCCGCTGGCTGGCTAGGCTGGCTAACACTCGTCCCGACGCCTGTCTTACGGACCACCGAACAGGCTTATCCGACGGCGAAATCAGAAAATGCGCTTGAGCCGGCTCCAGACTGTAAAAACGACGATAAGATCTCTCGGTTGATCCTGTTACGAGGGCACCAAGTTTCCGCCGTGGCGATGCCATCGTTATAAAGTCCCCAACCCCTGAACTATAAGGGACTATCTTCCTCCTACTTTCCGTCTTATTCTCTTGTAGTAGTCTTCTTCTTCTTTCGGGCGGTGTGTGATCCGAAACTTTTTGGATGAGGTACCCTTTATGATTGCCCGCAACGTGCTTTTAGATAGAGGGGTTGAAATTGATGCCTTTGACGGTATTATCGTTCTTGCGATGGTAATACTAAGTAATCATTGCACGTTGTGGTTTCGAGTCTTTTTGTTAGGGGATGATAGGATCGTGCAATTTCTTTTAATATTCTTTTGTGTCGGTGTTGTATGCACTTTTGTATATTTAAAACATTTTTTTAAGGTTTTTTATTATACGTAGAATTTTTATTAAAAAATAATTCTGTTTTGAAAGTTCTGTTCTATGTTAAGAAGAGTACATGTAACCGATTGGAATTTTAACGGCTTCCTACCTAAATATTCAAAGAGTTTCAGCTCGTTCCAGGTGTTATTCACTTAAATCGTGAAATTTTTCCAATTTCCCATCTCCGACAAGTTTTACGATGTTCCAACTTTGAAATACACCGCGATTATAGTTTTCCCATCAATATCAAATGTGCGAACGTATGCTCGGTCGAGATCGAGGGACCGTTTCATCCACGATTCGAGTTATAAAAGTCCGGATAAGAATCTTGCTTAATCCCGTTTCGAGGGTGCGATGAAACATAAGAAGGTAGTGGCTCGAGATAGGATTGTCTCGAGGTCGATCCGCCGCTCTGCTTTTGTGTGACAGTTTCTTGCGTCGAGATCCCTCCTCTCTTCGAATCCCCGATATCTTCACGCAAATCTGCTCGTCTTGTAGAGATTAGCCCTTTCGGATAGCTCGAGAATTACCATGATCGAAGTAAAAAAAAAGAAAATAACTCCTTGTTAAACTTCGACGATATAAAATCCAATATCTATCACACCTCTTCTCTGCAACAGAGATGAGAAAACATTGATTAAAACTTGAATTGTACCTCTTTCTAGAATTTTGGACAGCTCGAACCAATCTAAAGATAAATTCAGACACGGCGGTGTATCCGTGCTGAGAAAGTTTCGAATTATCAGAGAGCCAAATAAGACAACAAGCTTCCCTTCCGTTTAGCGCTTGATATACGACCGCCGCTAAGAAGATATAGCGCGTCCTTTGCTCTAGTGAGTTTCTCTATAACACAGCCACTGTACAGCTGGCTCTAGTATAGAAAGACTTGATTAGTCTCTGGCTTTAATTTAACTACACGCTCGAAACGTGGTTCACAAAACAGTTCCTATATTAAAATAAACTATAATTTTTTTAAATCTGCAACAACGATTTCCTCTTTCATCTTCTCTCGAATAAGAAATTTTTAAATAAAACCAAGATTGAAATTTAGAAGAAGCTTGTAAAATTCTGATTAATTGCGTTCGAAATATTTCTTTACGATTTTCTAGGGTATATTCGAGAGTAGAAGCCTCGATTTCACGTCGTTTCGATCTATCTCCATCTCCCTGGTATAAAAAATAACGACATCGTCGAATTTTTTCGTCTGCTGAAAACAACGTGAATCGAGATTGGCGGAACGGTCGTACGAATTACATAAAACAAAAATTTACGAACGGAAGGTTTCTCGTATACATGAATAACCGTGATATTCTATTTGCGCGATAGCAGAGGATATTGTCCGTGTAAAATTTATTTCACCCGCGTCGGGTATCGGATAAAGTTTTCCGCTTGCCTCGTGTCACGCGTTATTTAGACTCTACATTTTAAAAGAGGAGAGAAAGAGAGGAGAAGCAGGCGTGTGTGCGTGTTTAATTAAAATTCTCGCGAGCTTTTTCCAGCCAAGCTTTTCTTATTCCAACGAAATAACAAGAGATAAGATTTGTTAAAGTTTCTTCCAACGATATTCGATGTTCCTTTTGTCGATTCTTGGTTTTCGTGTTTTTGTATACTTCGAAAAAATTCTTGGAGTATTTTACTGAAATTGTTTTTAACGAATTCTTAAGAAAAATACAAAAGGAAATATTAGTCATAGAGTAAAAGAAGTATCGTTGCGTTCACTTCTAATTCTCTTATCAATCCCGCAACCACAATATTGCCACCTGAATCGTTCCATCATCTACTTTCCAACATTTGTCACAGAACTGTAGGTGTAACCGTGTCAGAAAAGAAACGCGGTAAAAAGCCATAATTTCAAGTCTCGTTTTCCCCCCCTTTTTATATCGTAAACGTCGTCCATCATTCAGTTACAAATGTCAAACGACCGTAATTGCTGAATTGGTGCATGTAACAGTGATCGAATGTATTTGCAAAAATCTCCTCGTTAAAAAATCAGACAAAATTTGTCCCAATATCAATTCGTTTTCGAGTTATTCTAATTAATACCTTCGCAGCCCCCTTGTACTCCCTAAACATGAATATTGGTAGCTAAAAAAAACAAGTGTCCTGTTTTCAGATTTTCTAGCTTTATGCAAAATTTTCAAAGAAAATTGTCAACGTCAAATTTTAAAAAATTTTAAATCGAAGTCCCTCACAATTTTCAACGTCTTTGGTATTTTTAGTGAAATTTAAAGGCTTGAACGGGATTTAGTAATAGTTTTTATTAACCACATCTTTACGTTGATGTATCCTTTATTTTTCGACGATTTTGCCAAATATCCTGAATTTTTTTCTTTGAATCAGCTAACGTGGCGACTTGGATGCAAGTGTTTTCAATTGGATTCAATTTTCCCAGACATTCTCAATTGGGAGAGTTGCGTATGGGGGTTTTCTTTAATTTCGTCGAATTTAGCTCTACGACACGGTGCCCCATCCTGCATGTACACGTACTGGGATCTCCGTCCGCACACAGATCTGTAATAAAGCAGAAAGACAGTGTCTGTGATTTCCATATTGTAAGAAAATGGGAACCGCTGGTCATCTGGTCGATCTCGAGATCATTCTTTGTAAAGAATCGTCGTCGGCATAAATATTCATCATCGGCGAAAGTTATTCGCTTTCGCCTCTCTTTTCGCCAAATGTTGAAAATTCTAAGCACTGTACGTACACCCAATCAAATACCATCTGTCCAACGACCCGACTTTCCATAGAAACGTCCTGGTTGCGTGTATCGAGGACGCGTTTATCGTTCGATGTATCGGGGTGAACGCGTTTCGTGGACGAATTCACGTGTGCCAGGGCGCTTTCATTAGCAGCGAGCCTGGCGTTCCTCATTGGCATACGAATATATCGCCGGCTGCAAAGACTCCGGGAGACGAATATGGGATTCCGACGGCATTGTGACGCTTCGGTATAGCGAATGGGGGGACCGCATTTACCACGCGATCCAACCGGCGTGTAATGAAAGGCACGGCCTAATAAATCAGGCGAAAGACGCCGCTGCCGCGACTCCTTTGTGCCTGGCGCGACGTGAATAAAATGGCCGATAAAGGGGACGCCGGCACGCGTGTGTATTTACGCGAAGAATTCTCCAGAGCCCTCCCACCAACACGCTTCGAGATTTCAGTCGAGATCCAATTTCAAAGGACCACCACCTCCTCGACTTGGATCCGGTCCCTGTATTCTGTGCTGATTTCAAATGCAGAATTTTACGTTCGCAGGAAAGGTAGAATGTGATTTCCCGCCTTCTATAGAGAATTATTCTCGCGCAACGTTTTGGAAATTCGGCTCTTGCGCGCCTGTATCGCAATTCAATATCGTCATTTTGCACGGTAGAGGTGACGCATATGGGATTCACCTGTTTGTACGAGGTAAAAAGCTGTTTTGATTGTGTTGGTCATCTGTCTATTAGAAATGATTGCAATTCGTTCGTCAAATGATGTCGATTGTTTTGCTAACCTTTTCTGTTGAAAATATTTGCTCATCTTTAACCCTTTAACGCTCGCGTTTATCTCAAGTTGATGTGCTAAAATAGATTTTTTTTTGATTTTTTAGGCGTATAGAAATGTTTCCCGCCATTTATAGTACTGTAATTTAGGTTCTCGCCATAATATGAGTACTTGCCGCATCTTTAACCCTTTAACGCTCACATTTTTCTTAACTAGATGCGCCAAAGGAGATCAGGTTTATTTTGTTTTTAATTATTTCCTACGCGTGTATAGAAATAAGTTTCCCATCGTTTATAGTACTGTAATTTAGGTTTTCGCCCATGGTAGGAAGAATAACGCAATATGGAAAGTGAAAGAAAATAATTTAAAAAAATTGCTGTTGATGGAAGATTAGAGACACAAGCACGAACGTTAAAGTACATCTCTTGTCCTTTCTACTTGTCCTCTTTACTCTCAATTTTGACGTGCTACCAAAATTATACATAATAGAGATGCAAAGTTTGGCTTTAAATTATTAATTGCACTTTAAATGCTCTTTCTACTCTTTTTCCAAAGTCTACCAAAGTCGTTCATTGTCTGAGTGCTCGAAACTTCGGTCTCTACTGTAATTAGCGTTTGGCGGGTTCGTATCGGAATTCGGCTACTGTACAGTCGGTCCAAGTTTATCGGTACAAGACAGAGCCAGAAACTTGCAGAGTTATTTTATAGATTGAACATCTCGCTACTGCATGAATCCGTGAGTCTTAGTCTCCCCTCTCGAGTTAAGATCAAGGTACCAACATGAAGATCCTTGCTCTTCGTGTGTCTGAGAGGAAACTTTGCTGCTTAGTCGAAATTAACCATCTGGTGTCGCTGAAAATTATGGTTAATTCTGCTTTCGCTAGTTTTTCCTCCATTCGAAGATAACATTACTATAACATTTCATCTTAATACGTTGATTTTACGTATCTGTAAAATTTCCATATTATTCTGAAGAAAAATGATCAATTGTTAAATATCGAACTGATAATCCTCGATTTTGACGAAACTTTGATACACGACAGTACTCAAAAAAATATTCGACACGTATTCATTTTTATTAGCAATCGTTCAACTTGAAGGGTTAAAAATTCGCCTCAAATTTGGGAATAGCAAACATATCCGATATCTCGAAAATAATTAGAGACGAAGCAACAGCGCAAACTGACGAACTCTGTTTTTTCGAGCGACGAATTTCTCCGTGTGAACAGATTTGAAAAACAAATTCTTTTTTATTTTTCCCTCCCAAATATTTATCGTTTTTTCGCGTAAATTTGTGTATGCAAATTACACACCTAAAAAAAGAACCATGCAAATTGACTCGGTGTGTAAACTCACGGTATCTCTCAAGCCTTTCATCGTTCGTTCTATACTATCGTTATTCCTCGTATATCCGCAACTTTTCCGCAGGATAATGCTCGTTATATCTTCCTCTAAAATTTCACGTATGCAGAGCAAAGCGTCCCTAAAGTTCGATAATTCGACGGCAATAAATAGGAGCACTCGGTTCTCGCTCGAACGGCATAACTTCCAATTTAATTGTAACGCGTCGCGAGTACCGAATCGTACTTGTTTAAGCGTGCTGCAATTCAAACTAATAACGTTATTAAACGGGGTCTAGAGTTTATAATGACGGTTCTTTCGCCCCGTAAATTGCACCTCGCCGGTGAACGTATGCGCGCGTTACGCTATACGTAACGTCGTCGCCATTCATCTGCAATATGTTCGAGAGATGTGCTGCTGTAATCATTTTTACAACGCGCGCGAACAAAGACTTCAATTTACCGATTTTCACGCTATACCCTACAGAGTTACGGTGTGAATTATCTGGATTAATCGCCTGGAACGTTTGCTAACGCGTTTTTGGTAACGCTGTTGGCGGAAGAGGTCGTAAAAGCTGCCATGGCGTCAGAAAACGCGTAATTCGAGATAAGGAAGATAAGAAATTTGGGAGAGATTTTTTTTTATGGAAACAGTGCGTCAATCGAAGGTGTTTTCAGACGCTTCCAAATTCTCTGAGAAAATACGTAGAAAAATAGGTAGCGGTAAGAAGAATTGAAACATCATCGGCATTTTTCTTTCATTTTCCTTCATCTTGAAATTCTGCCAAAGCTGGTATTTTTCTCCGTGACGCGAAACGTGTTAATTTGAAACGCAGCTGTTAACGTCAGGAGGGAGAAAGAGGGTTAAAACGTGCAACTTGAATGAGCTATCGCGGAAATTACTCGTTTACCGACTCAAGGGTGCCGCGAGAGTTTTTGTTTGAGCAATTTCCGCGACATGTCACCGGGTTAACTATGCTAATAGACATTTTTTGCAAAGTCCACGTAAGCAATGCAATTTTCTCGTCGTCTTTCATTTCGTAGGCATGGCGTCATTAAACGGTAACGAAGTAACGTCCTTCATTTTTTTGTTTGTTTGCAATGCTCTTACCGCGCTGTGAGGTACTCGAACTAATTTCCGGAAGCACGCTTTTCGTGGCTTATTTAAAATATGCGGTACGTAAACGATAGGCAGGTCTGTATACGCTGTGTTTTTTATCATCTTCGTGATTACTGGACCACTTTACTGAATTATTTTGAAGTTTCGTTGAAAAGGTGTATCTATTGAAAATAGCGACAAACGTGACCATCACAATTTTCTTCGCGATTCCCACAAATTGCAATTTTTTCACAATTTTTGGTACGCGTCATCTGGTATACCAATCCCTCTAACTTCTCAAAAAAACTCAATCGTCTAAATAGTGTCCGAATATTAAGTCACTGTATATCGAGCAAAAACGATGAATTCCGTGAATAAGAGATCGCATAACTTCCGTCAGAGTACAAAATCATGCCACAGATAGGCAACGTTAACGTGCTAAAATACGCACATGGAATTCGGTACATATGTTAATCGAAACTCGACGCATCGGAAGAAGTGACATAAGCGAAAACGAGGTCACCATCTCCCGCAAAAGTTAAATACGTCGTTTTCGCGAGGGTGCCGTGTTGAAATGATGGTTGGAACACGCCCGGAGAACGTTAATTCCCGTGGCCATCCGGTCGAAAGGGAGCCATCCAACGTCCTAGTTTCAGCTCACGTCTACGGGATTTATCAGTCGTCAGAAATTTTCCATGTATGTATTTCCGGCCGGCAGTCCATCGTGGAACTTTAAATCCGGCACCAGGAGACGGACAGGAAGTTGAACAAGTTCGAGGCGACCTGATTTTCCTCTGGTGCGATACATTCGCGAAAATTGCATCGACGATTCTATTTCTCGCGGAGGTACGCTCGAAGAATGTCCCAAGGGGGAGAAGGACCGTGTCAGAAGGATATCAGGGGGTAAAAAGACACGGGAATGACGTAGCCAGGGCGTAGAGAACGAATTTACGAAAATAGGCCTTTTCTTGTTCGCGAATTTCTATCTTGTCCTCTGTTCGATGCTATGAAAATCAGAGAAATCTGTAGAATTTTACGATTTAATCAAATTTTGTTTCGTGTAATAGCTTTTTGTAATAAGCTTTGTTTTAAGCTTATAAGTCTAACAACACTTGTAAGACAGCTCTGACAACACTTACAAGTTGTTGTTAGACGACTCTCTAAATCAGGGCCACTCAAACAGACCTGTTTCGGGCATGGGCACCCATCGTTACTCTCGGGCAAAGCTGAGGGCAAGTGACGCCGACAGTCGTTAAAACGAAGTGAGGAACAACGATTGTGGAGTAAGTGCACACTTCATCTTCGAAGCACAGTACTCTGCTATACTCATACAGTGCCCAAAACGTGGTTTCTCTGCTCGAATATTGCTGTGTGCTCGAGCTAGTCTGACCACTGCCCCGCGGGCAACTTGCTGAGCAGCTCTGCTCTAAGTATACATAAAGAATAAAACACTAATTCTTATTAAAGGAAAAACTCTTCTTTCGCCAGTTTCGGGTTTTTTTTTTTTATCAAAATGATCAACGTTTCTTCCTTTTAAATTGAAATTCCAAGTTTGCTATTACGCTAATGTTTCCATGTAATGTCGTTTCCTTTTTTTCTGCTATTGCTGTAAAATGTGCGGTTCGATTTTCACTTAATTTTCATTCTCACACAATCAATTTCGTCCAACGAGTCTATTTCCATAAATAACAAACGGCGGGATTATTGAATTTGCAGACCGAAATTAAGCTGCTTGATTTCAATCGACTGTCGCAGTTTATATTGTCTCCTAAGCTATATTCCTGGGATCCACTCTTCTCGTCGAACGGAAATACACCGCTGAAAGGAATCCTGGAGATTCTTATTATACATGCAAATCGACCCCGACGATCCTTGTAACCTGGTTCCGTGAATGAACCCACGTTCTCTTCTGCTTCTTGTGTCTGATTTAATTGGGGAAATGGAGGGCTCGGTTTCTGGATATAGTCGAAGGACCTGACGGATTCGTGATGGCGATTCGACTGTTAGGTTCTGTTAATCTGATAGATCTTTATGTGGTCGTGTATGCTTCGAAATTATTTCTTTTTTTTTACAAATTTCATTTAGAAAATCAGTTCGCTAATTTTTGCAATATTCTTCGTACCATTTTTCATAGGAATTCTTTCGACAGAAACACCTTTAAATTATCAAGCACAGTGTAAGAGTGACATTTTTAAAAAAGCTAGAACTTTGCTACTTGTAGGAGTGTTAGCGTGAAAATTTTGCAGGAATATTCTGAAACTTGATTTTTAAATGTACGTACTTCCTGAAACTTTCGAATAAATTCTAAAGGTGGTGTTTCGGTGTATTTTTGATTATCGAATAGAGAGTGTGGGAAAAATACATATCAGGCAGCTGAGTTTCGGTTTATGTCATCGTAATCGTATAAGTAAAGCGAACGTAAAAAGAAGCTAACGCTGCAGCGAACGTTACGGCTCCCTACGCTAAACATAATCGTAAAGACAGGGGGTTTGAGTATCGATGTCTCTTCGTTGTCGGTGTCCTAGATATCCGCCAGGTATATTATTAAAGATATATGGCTAATAAACGTCGGTTTAATATCTGTTTGCAAATTCTACATACACGGTGGTCCGGTAAATTATAGTACATCCGACGAGAAAGTGATTCCTTATAAAACCGACACTATACCTAAATAAATAAATTTCAAACTGAGTATTCTGTAAAGTAATATTTCTATTTCTTTAAATACGTTATTTTATTTAAATCAGGGACCTCTTTCTTTCAACAAATTAAAGGATCGACGAGAAATCAATATTGCCAATATTACCTACCGTAAAATAATATTTTTACATTTTTAAATACATATTCCAATTTTTTTTTAAATAAGGAAAAAATGAAAAATCAAGTATCTCTTTTCTTTCGACAAATGGAAGGATCGACGAGAAAGTTACCATTCCATACTCCTTTCGAGAATCTCAAGCCACCGCTGACGGAATATTTCATGATCAAATACGAGGCATCTGGGAGCGGAAACCAGAAACGGAAACGCGTTTCCCTGCCCCTCTACGTGTCGAAAGCGTGTGGTCGACGGAGAGTCGCGTGGCGAAACATTCGCCGAGAGGCTGAAGGCGTAACCGGGGAGGATTCCTACAAAATTCACGCTACAATTACTTGGGGTAAAAGCCTCTTAGAGTCCTCTTATTCGGCGCAATTATAATTAGCACGACGGCTGCGCGGAGGTTCCTTGAAATCGATACAGATTTCGCTGAAGGTAGTCCTTGAATGAACCGTACTGTGAAATCACTCGTAATATTTCATCGAGTGCACCTCGTCGACCGATCTTTGCTCAAACATGGAAGAAAAGGACGGTGCACGAGTCGAAGATACTCGATATCCTAGACTCGCTCTCCTCGTCTCCTCTGTCTGTTCGTTCGAGTAATCAGAGATTAAAGGTGAATCGATTCAACGGAGAATCTTTACGTTATCGAGATAACTTGGGCTTTCTCGTCACTTCTTTCCTCCTCCAACGACTTTTGCACGTAATTTCAACGATAGAAGTACGGAAATTCGAGCTGTCCATCTCGATTTTGTTACAAACAAATAACAGGTTTCGCGAATTGTGTCAGAGCGAAGAAAGGAGAATGGACAGCTTTTTCGACGAGCAAAGTAGAAAATGGAACTAAATTTGGGTTATCTAGGACGTCTATTATAGTCACATTAGGGTGTCGTCGATCATCCGTAGTTAAAGCTATCCACCGAAAAATACTTTTCTATCTGTAACCGTCACGAGTCCGCGGAGATTTACGGTCACGCGATACTTCTATAAAAATTAAATAAATACCGTGCATTAGCCTCTCTCTCTCCGCTTTTCCCCTTCTTTTAGGGTTAATCGATGGCTAATCAACGGGTTGCGCCACAGGCGGTTTTCTGTGCACGTACGTGGTCACAATCTCGATTTCGTCTAAATTGCCGCGGCTCGCTCCACGGATTTTTTCGCTATAATTCAAACGCTTCATTAGCATCGTGTTCGGGAACAACGACACGTGAAAGTTCGCGGTAATTGCCGTTCACCGTGCGACGGAATTGACTTGCACGCGGATATCTCTCGTATCAGATCTGTGTTCCAATATTTCTCCGCTTTTCTCTACGGTAGAAAAAAAAAAGAGGAAGTATGGTCAAATGTTTCGGATTGCACAGTCTATCGATGAAAGAATTTTTTGAATTAACTATATTAGCCATTCTTCTTTTCGCAGAAATAATTCGACAATTTCAATTTTCTGACCTATGACTGATTTTACTACTGAAATTCTACCTCCCGCATATTTTATTCACTACTTTCACTGATTTTACTAGATTCGATATTTTACCGTCCATTAATTCAAGAAATTGTACCTCTCGTCGTGTCTCTATTCGAGTATATCTGCTTTTTATCACTTGCAGAAGAAGAATCACTACTAATGAAAATATTGAAAATTCAAAGAAATTCTTCGTAATAACAATATCGTCACTTTTTTTTAAAATAGAAGTAATGCAATTTGAAATGATCAATAAATCTCGAGGATACGTTTTGCTTCAGCGTCTGACTTATGACTGTTTTTACTACTGAAACTCTCTGCCTGCCTCATATTTCGTTGACTACTTCCACTGATTTCGCTTCGTACGATCCTGTACCGTCCATTAATCCAAGAAATTTCATCTTCTCACAAAATACGACGTCAAAGCGTCCTTTACCCTACCTTATCCAGGTACAAAATTTCGTATTTTCTCCGGAAGATTTGGCGAAATGTTATTGGATTCCCTCGCAGGGAATTTCATCCGACATACGAGAGATACGATCGTCGAGGCACATTATAAAGTCAATAACATACAGCCGATACGTGAAATTCCACGCACCGTTTAGCTGGAGCAAGGTTATTCACTGTAATATGGAGAACGCGCGGTTCGAACCGAAACGGAAGCATTCGCTAGTCCATCAAACATTGGTCTCGTTATCCCGTTGACTGGATTCGCGTTCAATTCGCGATACATTATTGATCAATGTTACGCGTTTGCGGTCTTCACAGTGGTACGAGAATATTTGTTAGGCTTCACTTATATGCCTTCGATATACCGAACGTTCTACCTCTCGAGCATTTCAAAGTGTGTAGAAATTTTGGCAAAATTCTACAATTACAGAAAATTGGATAAAATTGACCCGAAGTGTTGTGAAATATCGAATGAAAAATACGGTTTAACATAGGTTTCCTTTCTTGAATACTTAGTTACTCGAGCAAGAGCGTTTTGCACGAGGTTCCTCTTCCACGTAGAATCGCGTGATGCGTGATCTTGAAGGAGGGTAACATTCTTCTTACGGAGGCCTGTTACGTCCGAAGTGCATCGTTACGATAACGTTATGTGTCTCGACTGGGACCATTTACAAAACACGGACGAGACACGGAAGTACGGCTAACGGTGTATAAGATAGACAGCGATAACTAACGTAAAAATGACATCATTTGTAAGGGAGAACGTTCTATATGACAAGCTGGACACGAAACACCTGTCGTCTCGTAGGTCTCGCCACCGTGTGCAACCGGTGCACACGATATATCTTCCTGTTATTCTTTGCATTTTTCACGTAAACATCGTCGATACCATTTGCTTTGCAGATTCCTATCGAAAAAGTAACTCGTAACGTGGACACGATTATTCAATTTTTCTTTCCCATTTTTTAATCTTCTCGCGTAAGCTTTTCGTAAAAGGGAGTACTCGAGGGTGGAATTTAAGGGAACGAGTATTTTTGTGATTTTACAATTTTTAGAATTTATTAGAATTCGTGAAAAATGGTCATTTATTTCGAGTCGCAGGTTTTTCTCTTCGTTTCGAATATTAAATCGAGGGGTGTTCAAGAATTTCAATTATAGAGGGAAAGTATTCGAAATCTGCTGTCTTTTAATTTATTAACGAAAAGTAAGGGAAGGAAACAGGGAGATTTGGAGAACGAGGCGAATGGAGGATCGACGGGGATTTTCTCAATTTAACAGCGTGTACGGGGTACTCGATTTGCATAGTTGCACACCACACACAGAGCAGATTTGTGTGGAGCGTATGCAATATTCAGGAAAGCACCTAAGATATCCCTATTGGTGGTCCCACGCCTCCGTTTCTCTCCGTAATCCTCCAAGAAGCTCTTGAAATTTGAATCTTATGTGTAATATTAGATCACTCGTTAAGATTAGACTTAACGTAAAT
The DNA here is from genome assembly GCF_001263275.1 of Habropoda laboriosa. Classification (NCBI taxonomy): domain Eukaryota; kingdom Metazoa; phylum Arthropoda; class Insecta; order Hymenoptera; family Apidae; genus Habropoda; species Habropoda laboriosa. The sequence goes on along the minus strand of NW_017100194.1, from coordinate 567,315 downwards.
AATCTATGAAATACTGCTACTTTCATCCAATCTCGGATGAAATCACGATATGACACGATAGAAATAAAACAATTATATTGGAAACAATAGCTGCATAGTCAGTCACATGATCGCCAAACCACGAAAATGGAAACCAGTAATTATAATAATGATAATCATAATAATACAAGGTAATATAGTAAGGTAACACTGCTATGATATCTAAAGAAAGAAAATACGTAAAATGTACGTATTCCGCCGACATGATGGAAGCAACTGAGCAAACAAATAAATCCAGTGAAACAGACATCAGGGTAGAAGTTACAATAAGCACCGCGGCTTTTTATGTAAATTTATATTTTTGAGTATGTAATAAAAGAAAGTAGAACTTCGGTAGAAAATTATTTGGTTATTTTGTGTATTCTGTGCAATTTTGTACCTTTAAATTTCCTATAAATGCGTAAATATCCGCAGTCTAATGATCTGTTAAACGAACTAGCTATGATATTCATTTGTTCCCTTAATTAAAGTTAAATCAAACCTTTATAAATTTAAAAAATAAACCTTCTATTGCCCAGCAGCTATAGCTTCCCAGCGTTGAAAATGGACATAGCCATAGAGCTGAAGTTCCCCTACAAATTTCAATGACCAATAGGAAAATTCAGTGTCGAATAAAGCGCGATATAAACGGTGAAAGAAGCCACTTTCCAACAGGTAGCGTCGTAAATCGAGAAAGAGAGAAAAAGAGTGAGAGGGAGGGTTCTCAAAGGGTGCCGTTAAAAGGTTGGTGCACACGCGGTGCGTGTCGCGACTTCGGATGTGTCGAACGTAACGACTTGGCATAAACGTTCGAGAGCATATCCTGTCCCGTGTACGGTAAAACTTTTCATCGAAAATGTCGCGGCTATTTGTAGCTTAACGAAACGATCGGCCGTTGTAACGAGGTTACGTAAAGCTTGCGCAGGCAGTGTTAAACCGAATTTCCCCGGAGATAAACTATCCGGAAGATTAGCGCGAGACACGATCCGATCGATTTCTCGCCGCGTGAATTTCGTTTAATAACTTGCGAGAAGAGATAGCAAGAACTTTCACATCTCGATTTTACGTACGTACGCACATTCTGCTCTTTAGGTTTTTATCATTGGGAATTACGTCGCGTTGACATCGACTTTGGTCATTAGCGATACGCTTCGTTCGGTTTTCTTTAGTTAGATCTTTTGGTCGAGTTGGGACTTTTTTAAGTGGTTAAGGGGTGTTTGGGTTTAATTTATACTTGTGTATTTGGATTAGGTATCTTCTACACTCGTAGAGTAAGTCTCTTATCGATAGACTGCGGATTTTGATGCATTTATGGAAAATCTGAAGGCACAGAATGCACATAGTACTCTATTTTGTAATTATATTCATAAAAGTATGAATTTGCATAAAAATCCGCAGTCTACCTAATTGCAGGGATGAAAATATTATCGTTAATGTTGGATTGATCGATATCGCTAAGGGATCGAATGCACGTGAAATGGTCTTGATAGAGATTTTAAAATTCACACCATCTACTACTTGTCACACCTCTCTCTCTCTCTCTTCCTTTCTCTGTCTTCGGTGTGGATGAAGTGGTGTAAAAATTTTGGTATCACCCTACTTCTTTTACGCCTTTTTCCCGCGGAGCGGTTGCGTAGCACGCCATAACGTTAACTCTCCTAGTTCTAGTCGCTAGTTTAACGAGCATGCCTCTCCTTCCGGAGCACGCGAAACCATTTTCATCCATGCTGCCCTTATTCGCGTTGTAATTTAGCCGGGCCGTTGCGTGAAATTGTAACCGCATGAAAAATAAAGGGACGGAAAGTTTGCCGGTGTATAAACGGGATGCACCCAGAAATGGCTTCTTACATTGCTGGAGAGAGTTTTTAGAATGGGCAACTTTCCACGATATTTTTCGTTCCGTGGAGAAAGTTCGATGGCGATATAGGAGGAAACTCGACAAGTTTTCAAATAACAGAGACGAATCAATTTTGAGTTTTCAACGATTCAAGCATCGCTGTTTTCTCAAAATTGTCATCGAAATTCTTGCGAGACTAAGGCAGGAGAAAAATCTTCCACAGGAGAAATTTTACGAACGAATAATGAGTTGAAATCGAACGAAGAATAAAATTTTACAGCTGACGATAGATCACCAATTTCCACTGTAACCTAGAAAAAGGCGATCACAAATTCCATCCATAAATCACTCTAATCTATCATTCACACCTTCCGCTAAACACACAAGCGCTACATCATCGTCAACTAAAAGCCTCGAAACGTAGAAACGACATCTGCTCGGAAAGTCGACGATAAAAAGTCACTCGAACAGTCTTTCCACTCGTTCCATGTCTCACATCTCTGGTAAGTCTCTGGCGTGCTCGTAAGCAGCGGGTTAATTTGGACAGGAGATCGAACGCAGGTAACTCGTGGTGGAATCGTAACACGTTCCAACGAAATTTCGCGGCGACGTTCAAACGCTGACTCTGGCGTTTCAGTGTTGTATACGTGCGACATGGGAAACGTCGAAAAGAGGAGTTTTAGTGCTACAGGTGGTGTCGTGTAGCCATAGTGGCCCCTTTTGCGACGTCCTTCATCCGTCCAAACTGGCCGAATCTCCTTTCGCGACGTCTGTAATCCCTGTTGTCACGAATAATTGGGAATCTCCGACGAACAACCCACTCGTTTTGGATCGACCTGCTTTTCAACCTGCTTCTTGCACCAGGATTCCAATAAGATTTATGTCATTTTTCTTCTCTCCTTGGTAAAGCTTTTCTGTCATCGTTATCGGAATATCTCTGAGTTTCGTACAAAAATTGATATCGTCGACTCTTTTGCTATTACCCGTGACAGCTACAGATGGAAATGTTCCTGTATCTAGAGCACAGAGACTCCTCCTGCAGATCAATAGAGACTTCGGTACATTTACGATCCCACCTAACACGGTAGTTTAGGTCATTTCTGAAGACCGCTCTGTTGCCTTCTCTTTCAGGATTGTGCGACCCTTTTGAACTTGTTCAATGGAGATGCAAAGGCGTACACGAATCGCTAAAGTTTCTGAATGAATCTCGGAATAACTCCTCCCACACAGGTTGCAGAAAATCCCAAATTTCTCGGCGTTCGTAAGCATCCTCGTGGCGTGTTTTCGTGGTACAAACCTGAAGCAATCCTCTGATCCACTCAGCTTTGGTATCACCATCGTAGAATACTAATTACACACACCGAAGTCCACCGACCCACCATTCTGTCTCCCAATTAGCCTGCATCCTTAACCGGACACTGGAAGAAAGGAGTCGGACTTCTTCGGAGCAATTCGAACGGTGTTTCGTCTGGGTCACGGCTAATTGGATAACGAGCGTAATTACCGTAGGATGCGTCGGCGAACGAGTCATTATGCGAACGACACGGAAACGAGCTTGTGCAAATTGCTGCAGAATAATTCAGACGATTGCGGACCCGCGGTGAATAATGCTCGTTTGAATGGAATCGTTGCGATCGAAGAAGAAACTCGGGGTTCGATATACGGTAGACTCTAGAAATTCGGGTTCCTTCTGGTTTAGTATGCAACCCGTGCCCCCGCTGCCGTTGGTTTTACTTTGTCAGCTGGTTATTTATTGTTACGACGGTTGGATGGATAGATAGACAGGCGATATACAGTACATAGGAGAAACTTGGAATTTCGCGTGGAAGGATATTGCGATGATTTCTGTGTTTTTCGATGACTTATGGGGTTACCAGAGCAATGCTATCAATCTTCCGTTTATTTATGATACAGCTTCGTTCCTCTTTTTCCATTCGTGTATCGTAGCTGCATGTAAATGAAGTGGCCCGTGACACGAACATTCAGAAACAATTTTTTTAATAAAAGTAAATTAAAATTGTTTCGTTTTTTTGCTTCGATGTTACCATTCGTCTCGAAACTTTTCATTCTGGTAAGTCCCCGTGACTCTGGCGGTTCAGACACTCTAAAATATGGGGAAATCTTTCGTGGATACTTATACAAAGATTGTGGAATAAAATGAAAAAATCTTTTTTCAAATAAATCATCCGAATTGGCTGAAGCCAATATTATCAATTGTTTTCTTTTCTCTTTCTGTGTTAGATCTGGTCGTTGTTAGTATGAATAACAGAATGAGAATTTCCTATCGAACGTTTACCATAATTAACGTTAACGAGGTTGAATCTGCGTGTAAAGTATAATAGAACTGTCTCATCAGCGAGAGGGTCGCGATAAAAATTCCAAGTGGTGTTCACGCAGTGTTCTGTCCAAGCGGAATACAAATGAGACTGTCGGGCGTAAATTGAACAGCTTTAATCCGCTTAGAAACTATCGGAAAAGTGCGGACCTCAATTTAGTCACGTACGTAAAAATATCGAGAACTCGCTGACGAGACGAAATTATCCTCTCTTTCCTCCGCGCTTTGAAAATTCGCTTCAACCGGATGCCGTGAATTTAATTAAACAGAAAACACCGAGAGCAAGTCCGACGTATCGTCGTTCCAATGGTAAACTTTCGAAAGCTGCGAGAAAACTTCGTTTTTCAAGCGAGAGAGAGAGAGAGAGAGCGAGTAGAAAAAAGCATTTCGTCGATTTTCTATTGTAGCGATTGTAGCATGTTCAAGTTGAGGAGCGAACGAAATATGGGGAAAATTCGTAATTCGAGCAGGATGAATGTACAGTGGCGTAACCAGTTGTTGTCTTGCAGTAAAGTGAAATTAACAGGAAATTTCATTTGTACGACCGAGCCTCGAAAGGAAAAATTTCTCATTTGGAAATATTTCCCATCGTTGTTTCTCGGCTCGATGGCTTCCAATTGGGAAACCGTACATTTCTCTCCGCTTCATTTCTGCCGCGAGTATCTTTTATATTGTCTCTTTCGTTATTGTACGGCTCGTTTACAATTGCAATTTCAGGTCGGAATTCTTTGGTGTTTCTTTTAAAGGGAGTTTCAATTTTTTCAAAAGTTACAAATGTAAATTTCAGCCGTTCCCTCTAATTCTTCCATGGTAAAAATACGAAACTAATATTCCCCAAATTAAAAAATTACCCACGTCTAGCACACGAATATTACGAACTCTTCGATTTCAAGCTTTCGTTCTCTCAGAACGGTGTAATTATTAGAGATATCGATATTAAGAGGAAATCTGCCGAAAGAGCCAACGGAGAGGAAGGTTAAAAAGACGTAGAAACGGAATCGTAGAAGTTGAGCGACAATAATGATCGCCGGTGAGAAGGAGCAGGCGCGAATACGAAACCGCTAGCCGCGTGTTTACTCCGAATTAATTGAATCGCTTACGAAGTAATTAAATCGGTTGAATGGAATTTAAACCTCAAGCTGAACGCTTTCAGGGGGAGTGTTGGTGCTTGCACAGGTTTGTCTTCGTGTTTCAATCCGCCAATTGCGGCTCGACGTCTCTGTTTGCATTGGGAACGCAACAAAACTGTTACACAGGCAGGCAACTCTCTCGTTATGCAACGCACACCGTGTATTAACGGGCTGTTGAATTTTTCATTCGAACGATTGCGCGAGTGGCATTTAATTGCGCGAATCAGCCGGTCCACGCGAGCCCTGTGCTCTTGTGTTTCTCGTTATGAAATTATATTAATATCGATTCTTGATTTAACGACCGGGGCATTTGCCAGATTTACCCGGTAATATTGCTCTTGCTTCTCTCTGATCGTAAATTTCGCGGTCGTTTTACGTCACATCTCGTTAGAAGGGTAAAAACTACATGAAATTAGATATCCTCCGAGACTAATTATCGGAATTTCAATCTGCTGTTTCGTAAAATGATTAATT